>NW_005364180.1:94030-109029 GCF_000412655.1 Myotis brandtii
GGACTGGGAGCGTTCCCAGCAGCTGCAGGGGAGGGCTTGCCCAGTTGTTCCCCCGGGTGAGGGGTCTCCTAGGGGAGCCAGGGGCACCAGTAGCCTTGGGTCCCAGAGCCAGGTTTCTCTTTCATCTGAGACGGAGAGGCTGCCCCGCCTAATGCCTGCTGCCCTGACTGATGCCAGGAGCAGAGCCGTCATCCCGTTCATACCTCATCTCTCACAGGAACCCTGGGAGTGAGCTTGTCCTCCTGCACTGTCCCTGGTTCCTCCAAACTCACCTTTAATCTTGCAGCTGATGAGGTGGAGCTGGGCCTGGGTAAGTTTTGGCCACCCCTGTCCTAGCCGTGCCTGCTCCCAGGGTTATAGCCACATCTGCGCTGGGAGCCACCTGCCCGTCCTTTCAGCTTATCTGCAGCTGTCACATAGGTGCTGGGTGTTTTTAAATGGGCACTTGAAGCTCTTCGGGCTCCACCTGCCCGATTCTACTGCCACGTGAGGCTCCGTCCGTGCGCGGCCCACCTCCCTGCCTTGGCTCACATCACTCAGCGTCGCCTGCCACATGCAGCCTCCTTTCAAGGGCCGTTTCAAGGCCAGCGCAGCTGCAAGCTCTCCCTCTCCCCCTGGTGCTTCCAAAGTGATGGGCAGAGGCCTCATGTCTCCTCGCTTGGCTGCCTCTCGCTAAAGCTGCTTCACTATTACAAGTTCAGGTCATGGCTCTCTTCACCACAAGCCACAGCTCCTGGAGGGCAGAAACTGTCGTTTTCATTAACCTGCCCGCTTCTACCCCGCCCCCCACCTACACAGCACCTAGCCCAGCCCTGAGTAAATCGATAAAAACACGATGAGCCGATCCCAGGCCTGAGCGCCTCAGCAGTGACTGCTCTATCCACAGGCATCCACGGGGAAGCCGGTGTGCGCCGGATCAAGGTAGGCGGCCTCCCTGGCCCAGGCTGGTCTAAGGCCCAGGCCTCGGACACAGCTCACTCCTGGGTCCCTCCGACAGATGGCCACCACCGACCAGATTGTGACGACCATGCTCGACCACATGACCAACTCGTCCAGCGTGTCGCATGTGTCTGTGCAGAGTGGTGAGGGGCTGTTACACCTTTGTCTCCCAGCACCCCCACCCCACCCCACCCCGGGTGAGGGGCCCAGAGAGTCTCACCGGCGTCGTGTCTGCCCACAGGCTCCTCGGTGGTGCTGATGGTCAACAACCTGGGTGGCCTGTCGGTCCTGGAGCTGGGCATCGTGGCCGACGCAGCCGTCCGCACTCTGGGTGAGCCCCCGGAAGGGCCTGCTAGCACCCAGAGCTCCCTCCAGCCTGTGGAGCTGCACATACGGAAAGCAGCTGAGCCTGGCTGGTGTTGCTCAGTGGGTTGGGCCTAGTCCCATGCACTGAAAGGTTGCCGGTTCAATTCCCAGTCGGACGCATGCCTGGGTTGCAGGCTTGATTCCCCAGTAGGGGGTGTGTAGGAGGCATCCGATCAATGTCTTGTTGTCACATCAATATTTCTCTCTCTCCCTTTCCCTTCCTCTCTGAAAAACCAATAGAAAATTTATTTTAGAAAAGAAAAGAAAAGCAGCTGAGGTAGGGTCTTGTGGTGGCCCAGAGCTTGGGCTGTGCAGTCAGACGAGCCTGAGTTAGGTCTTCGCTCTGCCCTAATTGCGAGTATTGAGCCTGTCCCTGTCGTAGGGAGGGGTGAAAGTAACAGTGCCTCCTCATAGGTCGTTGTGAAGATTAAATGAGACTAAACATACCGAATGCCCTCAGCACAGTGCCTGGTACCTGTAAGAGCTCAGCAGATGAGACCTGCAGTGACCCACCTGCCCTGTAGAGGGGACACGGCCAGGGAATGGGTGACTCGGCGTTGGAGGGAGGCCCTGAGCAGACCTGGCCATCTCCCTGCTGGCCTCGGGCCCGCTTCCAAAGCCCTTGATCTTCTCTTACTCTGTTTCTCTGTTCCGGGGGAAGTACCACCCTTCTTGCCTTCCCTCATGGACGTCCGTGCTTTGCTATTGCAGAGGGCCGCGGGGTGAAGGTTGCCCGTGCCCTGGTGGGCACCTTCATGTCAGCGCTGGAGATGCCGGGCTTCTCTCTCACCCTTCTGCTGGTGGATGAGTCCCTGTTGAAACTGATAGGTGAGACCTTGAGCCTGGGTCATCCAAGCCAGGGTCCTTGTAGCTGGAAGGAGCCAGGGGTCTTGGGGAGACCCCACCAGAGGTCTCCTCATTGACCATGACCATCAGGCCCCCGGGGAGGGTCCCTTTTGACGTCTCCAGCTCTCGCATGACTGGAGGAGTTGGTGTTAGGCTTCTCCCCAGGGACAGCCCCTCTTCCCTTGTATACAGTGGGTACTCAGTACTTGCTTTTTGAGATGGAGGGAACTGGCCAGGGGGAATCCAGGTCCCACTTGACCCCTGGCCAGCCACCCCATGTCTAAGAGTCATCCTGCTGCCACTAGATGCTGAGACGACCGCGTCGGCCTGGCCTAACACGCCCAAGGTCTCCGTGACAGGGCGGAAGCGGACTCGGGCAGCCCCCTCCCGGCCCTCAGAGACCCCTGACTTTACTACAGAAGGTACCGAGCCCTGCTGTTGGGGTAGGTGACCCGGGCATTGGCCTGAGTCCCGAAGGGTGAGGGGTGTGCAGGGGCCCTAACGCCCATATCTCACACCCCATCAAGCTCAGCTGTGAGAGGGCCAGGTGCTCCTCCTCCCGCTGTCCTCCCCCTGCAGGCTTGATCTCGAAGCGGATGGCGCTCGTGCTGGAACGGGTGTGCACGACCCTCCTGGACCTGGAGGAGTACCTGAACGCCCTGGACCGTGTGGCTGGCGACGGGGACTGTGGGACCACCCACAGCCGCGCTGCCCGAGGTGGGTGCCAGGGCCCTCGCTGTCACATTTCTGAGATGTTGGCATTTCATGATCCAGAACAATTTCAGAAACGTTCGCAGTGCTTGCATGGGCTGCCAGCTTTCCTTTTGCCAAGCACAGTCCTGCAGAAAGCCTCGCACCCCATCCACCATTTTCATAGAGAACGGGCCTGCACCACTGCAGACGTGGGGAGTTGTCACTGCAGAACAAGGTGTCTCTTTCACAGGGAGGGACTAGGTTCCGAGGGAACTCGCTCTGTAGTACCCGGGCGAGTGCACCCGTCTTCATTGTCCAGCGTCAGTCAGGAAAACTAGTTAGTGCCTCTCGTGGGCCAGGCGACTCTGATACAGCAGTGAGCAAAGCAGATGAAAAGCGCGGCCCGCGTGGCTGGTGCCCAGTACAAGACCCAGGACGGCGTGGCGGCCGAGGAGGAGCATGAAGCCGGGAAGCGAGGCCTGGGGGGAGGCCTGCCACCGTTCCTCACCCTCTGCCTGCTGCGGGGCCTCTGACCTCCTCCCCGTCTCCGCCTGCAGCCATCCAGGAGCAGCTGAGGGAGGGCCCACCCCCTGGCAGCCCTGCCAAGATGCTCTCCGAATTGTCCCTCCTGCTGCTGGAGAAGATGGGAGGCTCGTCCGGGGCAGTGAGTGCTGCAGTCCCCGGGCGGAGGGTGACACGGCCCTGGGCTGGCTGCGGCCCAGGCCGGGCCTGAGTGTAAAAATTCTGTCCTCCCAGCTCTATGGCCTGTTCCTGACCGCAGCGGCCCAGCCCCTCAAGGCCAGCACTGACCTCCCAGCCTGGTCTGCTGCCATGGATGCCGGCCTGGAGGCCATGAGGAAGTGAGTGGAGCCTGTGCCTTAGCCCAGGGGGGGCTGGGGGTGGGAGTTGAGTGTCACCTGCTCCCAGCCAGGCCCTGCCCCACCCCCAACACCCCCTCCAGTGACCGCTTGTTCTCTCCCCTGCAGGTATGGGAAGGCTGCCCCAGGAGACAGGACTATGGTGTGTATGCGCTCAGCCCTTCCCCCTCTGATCGCAGAGCCCTGAAGGCCACCCTCAGTGCCAGGGCCTGTGCTCACGCCCCTCCCTCATCTTGTCCAGCTGGATTCTCTCTGGGCAGCAGGACAGGAGCTCCAAGCCTTGAGGAACCCAAATGCTAATCTGTTCCACATCCTGACCAAGGCAGTGGAGGTGAGTGGAGGGGCCCAGCCAACGGAGACAGGCTGGGAGCCAGTTAATACCCGTCCTGTGCTCGGCTCCCTCTCCTGAGAATGGAGACGAGTGCCTGTCCAGAGGGTGTGCAAGGCTAAAGATGAACAGAGCCCGGCCTGGTAACTGGGACCCAGCAGGTCCTCAGGAAATGGGGCCACAGGCCTTGCTACAGACAGGTGGGCGTGACCGCTCTGCCCTGGGGACAGAACAGAGGGCGCTGGCAGAGCTGGGACAGGAGGGTCCAGGGCCTCCCCCAAGCCCAGGCCTTGCTTCCAGGGCAGGAGGAGGCTGGAGGCTGGTCCTTACCCTGCTCCTCTCTGTCCCCCTCAGAGCGCAGAAGCTGCGGCCCAGGCCACCAAGGACATGATAGCTGGAGCTGGGAGAGCCAGTTACATCAGTTCTATGAAGCTCGACCAGCCAGACCCCGGGGCAGTGGCCGCCGCGGCCATTCTCCGGGCCATCCTGGAGGTCTTGCAGAACCTGGAGGATGCGTGAGTGCCACTCTCACTACTGTGCAGAGGCTGCCACTGTCACCTCCCTCGCCTCGCACGCCCATCCTCTACGTTCAGCAGCAACCCCTGCCAGCCTCCAGAACGACTGCAGTGTAGACTGCAGGCTCAGAGGGGTCACTGCCTACTCAGGGAAGGCGGGTCCCGGGCTCAGCCCGCTCTGCCCCAGCCCCAGCCGCCTTGGCCTCAGCAGTGAGGCATTTCCCTGGGGGCAGCACAACCGTAACTGGCATTGCTGACGTGGTGTCAAGACTCCCGGGAAATGCCTGCACCTGAGCCGGTGCCACTGTGAAAAGCAGCTAATAAACCGCATCGGAGCCAGAGCTTCTGCCGTCTGAGGCCCTGTCTCCAGGCGTGTGAGGAGCCGTCCTCTGCTGCCCCGGGCAGCGCTCAGCCCCTGGCGAGATGAGCCCTCCTTCCACTGAGACCCCAAGGCCAGGCCTGCACATCTGGGCTGGCTCCACCAGGACCCCAGTCCTGTCCACCCGATACACACGCCACACCCGACGGTGTGCTTTTCTCAGCACTAAACCAACAGAACCCACTGATCCTTCGGGAAGCCAGTGGGCACATGGGACACCAAGAGGAAAAGAAGCCACCATAGTGTAAGCTGGGTGGTGGCACAAGAACTGCGCCCAGGCCAGCCCTGCTCTAGAGCAATTCCGGCGGCACTGCCGGGCCCAGTGCGTGGTGGGCAGGGCAGCGCACACCCGACCCGTGCTCCGTGCAGGGGCGGTCCCAGGGCCTGGTGTGCCCTCACATGGACACGGCTGGGTCCCTGTTCTGCTTCAAACCAGCTCCAGAAGCTCAGGCCTGTCATTTAGCCTCTTGGAATCTGGGAAATTGAATGGCGCCCGCCTTGTGGGGACAATAGAAAAGGATCCAACGAATCGATGTGAAGCCTCAGCAGTCCGGGGGCCACTCACTGCGGGTTACTCCTCTCATTGGTGTCTGCACCCCACTTCCAGGTCCTGCGCCACCACCTACACTACAGCTGGTCACACTGGGGGGGCCCATCACTCACTCAGCCCAGGGCTCCTGTGCACCAGCCACCCCACGGTCCCCGACCGCGAGGCGGTTATCAGCGTGCGCAGACGCACACACCCAGCAGCTGGGGAGGAGGCTGGCATCAGACACCTGCCAGTGGGTCCCAGCGCTGCCACTTCCTGTTGGGTGACCTCGGGCTGGTGTGGGAGCACACACCAGGAAGTGCTGGGGCCACAGCAGGAGCAGCGGCTCCGGGCGACAGTCCTCTTAAGGCCTCAGGGTCAGAACTGTCCTGGGCTTTTCCTCACCGCCCAGAGCTCCCTTAACCACAATCTCATTTCAGTAGAAGAGGCTTTGGTTCTTAAAAACATATTTAATGAGAATCAGGCTTTACAAACAGGTGAAATGCCTACCCATGTGGTCGGGGGGGTCATGTGACCCAGCTGCCTGGCAGCCATCGAGGTGGCTTTGGAGCCTTCAGGCAGAGTCCTCCTGCTGGCATCTGGCCTCATCGCCATGGGCCGGAGAGGAAGCACGCTCAGACCCGGGCGTCAGCTGCTCGCCTTCTGCGCACAGCAGTGTGGCCCCGGGACCCAGCAGGACTCATGTGGCGGCAGGAAAAGCCAAAGCCCCAACACGTAGGAGACGAGCCAGGCCCCTCCCCCACTTCTCCAAAAAGCTCCGCTCGCACTGCCCTCTGCACGAGGCGGGCTGGGGCCTGCAGCAGCCGCTGTGGGAGCAGTGAGGCACTCGTGCTCAGCGAAAACCTGCGAAGGTGGCCGTGGTCCTCGGCTCTGCTGGGACAAAGCACCCAACGCTGGTTGTGTCGTGGGGGCTGGGGACAGGCAGGGAAGCCCTAACCTGGCGAAGGAGAGTAAGGCACCCCTGCCAGCCCTCCCCGCTGGGACAGCTGGGGACAGCAGGTTCCAGGCTCCTTGGCTGCCTGGCGGGGACAGGCCGGATCCAGGTCCCGGCTGTAGCAGCAGCGAGAAGCGATGGCGCCACACGGTCACAGTGGACTTGAGATGAACAGAACGGCGAAGAGCAGGCAGCCTCAGTTTCCCTGCAGAGCTGCTCTGTCATCCCCTCCCTCCCAGCCTCAAGTCCAGGGGCCAGCCATGGCGGGTGCCTAAATGACATGCACGTCCCAGGGAGAGCTGACTTCACATTACAGACGGCGCTGGAGTCGGGCCATCGGAGCTGCTGGGACTTGCCACCACCTCCCGAGGTGTCTAGGGAACCAGCTCGGCTGGACTTGAGCCAGGGAGCAGGGGTGCGCACGCAGCCAGGGCAGGAAGGGCCTGTGTACAGGGAGGCCCTCACAAGTCGATGCCAGGAAGGAGAGCGGAAGTCAGAGCACCGAGAGACGCATAGGCAGCACGTGGCGGAGAGAGCAGCCCATGGGGCGGGCGAGGTGGGGGCTCGGCAAACTGCCGGGAGCCCCAGGTAGAGCAGAGGTGCTGAGGGAGTCCAGACGCACCCCAACCGCTCCTGTGTCCCCTCGCTTCACTCCCTTTCACGCAACAGGGGCTGGAAGACAGCAGGCGCACAGGGTTAAAGGCCTAATGTCAAAACGGCCCCTGACCTGCAGGCATCACACCAGGTCTGGGCTGTTCACACAGACCCCAACCTTCAGTCCCCAAGTCACAGCATCTTTCAGGGAAGCCCGAGCCCCTCAGCCTGACACCCCCCTCACCCCACCCCTCAGATGCCGAGTGGCCAACAGGCAGAACCTGCTCCAAGTACTCAGCTCGTCTGCAAGCACCTGCGAGACCAGCCTCGAGCTGGGAACACAGAAGTGACAACACCCCTCTTCACGCCCAAGGCTCCCCTGGGGAGGGTGAGGCCACACTTTCCCTCCTGAAGCCACAAGAATCTGCGGAAGGGAGTAACCCCCGTCCTCTCCCGGTGGACCGGCCCCCGGGAGCCCCGGAGCCTGGGCAGCTGCATCTGCTCCGATGGCGGGGATGGGCTGGCCTGACACCAGTGCCCCACCTTCCAGCTGCCCGGTTCCCCACCATGTTCCAGGGTTAGTCTTCCTGGTAAGGCCCACGCCTCTCCTGGTGACCATTCTCTAGACCCAGCCCTCCCCCAGCCTGGCCGGGGAGACCAGGGCCCGCACCTGTCCTTCGGTCGTGATCCCCACTTCCGGGCGTTTCCAGGATGAGGCCTGCAGGACGTAGAGCACCAGCAGCCCGAAGGCCACCACCAGCATGCCAGTGCCGTTGGCAAAGACAGCCTCGCCGGGCAGGCTGGAGTAGGGCCTGGTGGCGTTCTTCCTGTGGGTGACCAGAAACGTGGGCCCGAGAGACTGCCCCGGTCCTCGCCCGGCGCGAGACCCTGCCACACGCACAGAGGGTGGCGAACTCCCAGGACGGGACCCGCAGTGCTGACACGCTGCTGAGCCCCAGCCCCCACAAATACCTGCAGGGCGCCTTTCCCTGAGAGGAACTCATTTGTAAGTGGCCCTGACACAGTGTCCATGTCGTAGGGCAACCCGAGGACTACGTTAGAAGAGTTTGGTGCAGCAGGTGCTAAGTCTGTGTGATGCTAGACAAATACCGACGGACCGATTTGCCAAGCTCACCCAAGAAAGGCCGCTGCCTTCCAGACCAGGACGCCCGGCCCCCCAGACCCCCCTCGGCAGGGCTGTGACCACAGAGCCATCTGAAGACCCTGCTCTTTCCCCTCCACGCAGAGGGCCCACCCACTCACAGGCTGAAGAAGAGCTTCTCATTGATGCCGGAAATGACGGACGCCATGGCCAGAGCGAGGATGGAGGCTCCGAAGAAGACGTGGACAGGCTTAAGGAGGCTGCGCAGCCACAGAGACGCCCAGGGCAGCAGGAAGACAGTGAAGCCCAGGAGCCACTGCGACGCAGGGAAAAGGACCTGAGCCGCCCGTGACCACAGGCGCCTCCGACTGGTCAGGGGACCTTCTCCCTTCGCTCCCAAAGGATGGAGGCTCCGAAGAAGACGTGGACAGGCTTGAGGAGGCTGCGCAGCCACAGGGACGCCCAGGGCAGCAGGAAGACAGCGAAGCCCAGGAGCCACTGCGACGCAGGGAGAAGGACCTGACCACAGGCCCCTCCGACTGGTCAGGGGACCTTCTCCCTTCGCTCCCATCAAACCTCCCACCAGGAATTGCCCCAGCACCACCGCGTCCTCGCTGTGATCTGTTTCTCCTACACAAACAAGAACCTTTCATGACTGCGCAGCTACAACCCCCTCTCCTGTAGTCATCCCTGCTGGCCTCCGCTTCCTTTCGTCCTGGCTCATAACCCCTGCCCACGGCGCTCTGGAACCGCAGGCCAGCAGGGCGATGGGGGCAGGGTGATGGGCGCAGGGTGAGTGCGAGAGCCACAGTCTCCATGGCCCTTTCAAATGCCCACCTACAGGGTGTGCCTGCAAAGGCCGCCTCCACGCAATGAGCGAGACCAGGGCCCGCGCCTGTCTTTCGGTGCTGATGCAAGGCCCCTCCGACTGGTCAGGGGACCTTCTCCCTTCGCTCCCATCAAACCTCCCACCAGGAATTGCCCCAGCACCACCGCATCTTCGCTGTGATGTTTCTCCTACACAAACAAGAACCTTTCATGACTGCACAGCTACAACCCCGTCTCCTGCAGTCATCCCTGCTGGCCTCCGCTTCCTTGCGTCCTGGCTCATAACCCCTGCTCACGGCGCTCTGGAACCGCAGGCCAGCAGGGTGATGGGCGCAGGGTGATGGGCACAGGGTGAGTGTGGGAGCCACAGTCTCCATGGCCCTTTCAAATGCCCACCTACAGGGTGTGCCTGCAAAGGCCGCCTCCACACAATGAGCGAGACCAGGGCCCGCACCTGTCTTTCGGTGCTGATGCAAGTGAAGCCCCAAGCAGAGCCCATGGCTGATCCGGCGGTGGGAACCCTAAGGAGGGCAGAGCACCCACCTGGCAGGCGAAGAAGAACACGGTGGTAATGCCCAACCAGCTGTGCAGGGAGTAGAGGTTGGCGATGTGCTGATGGTTGTGATATCTGAAGACGGCCACCAGCCCCAGCACGGTCAGGATGAAGGCCAGCAGGTGCAGGGACGCATGGGCGATTTTCCAGGGCAGCTTGGGTCCCACCCAGGACTGGGGCAGGCGGTACACCAGTGACGCTGCCGGAGAGAGCAGTCCAGGGCTCGGCCTCCTCCCCTCGTGCTCGCCCCACGTTAGGGGATTACCCACATGTCCCCACACAGCCTCCGACGAGGGAAGGAGGAAATGCCAGGACATGATCAGGAAATGCTAGGACACTCATCGGCGTCTTCTATCCTTGCATCATTTCCGCGACACCGGCCAGCCGTGAAGGCAGGAGAGAAGGGACAGGGATAAAAAGGGAGGAACTGCGATACCCAAGGTGGTCTGGAGGCAGGTTTGCCGGTTAGGTGACCCGGGTCCAGATCCTGGCTCCGCCTCCTAGCCACCTGGATCCTCTTTCTAATCTCAGCGTCCTCATCTGGAGGAGGGTAACAATAGAGCCCGCCTCACAAGCTTCTTGTAAAAGCAAAATGGGGTGATGACCTGAAGCACACGGGTAAGCTGCTCTCACAGTGTCCCCGTCGTCCCCGTTTACAAGTGGGGGAAGGAGGCCCTCCTGGGCCCCACGCCCAGCTCTGGACGCTCGGGGCCAAGATGGGTCCGGCAGGAGTAAGCAGACCCCTTATGCAAGGCCCTCTAGGCCAACAGAGGCGTCCACCTCCTGCTCCCAGAGCCGGACGGCCAACTGCAGCTCCCAGGCCCAGCCCCGCCCGCCCATCTCTGTGAAGGAAGCTTCCTTGAACAGCCATGCACGTGTTTCCGTCCTCCACGGCCACTCTCGGAGCACAGAGCAGAGCTGAGTTGCTGCAACACCCACCACATGGCCTGCAAAGCCTGATCCTACTCCCTGGCCCTTTTCTAGAAAATACCTGGGAAGCTGCCCTTTCCACATGCCCCATTCTCACTGCTTCTTCCTCCGAATGACACCTGGGCCCAAAGGCAGACCAACCGCCCGACATCCACAGCCCTGAGCCCAACAGTGACAGAGGCCAGGCCCGGAGAGGGACTGCTCTGCTCCGTCCAGGCCGGGCCGGCACGTCTCCCACGCTGACCTCACTCACCAGCGCTGTAGACCACCACCAGGCCAGCCACCATGAGCACCGGGTGACAGTTGAACGTGAGGATGCTGCCATCCCAGGCAAAGCCACCGTGCCAGCTCCACATCCAATAGACGGTGAAGAGGACACACATGGAGCCCAGGGAGGACAGCGCCAGGACCGACAGGTAAAAGCGTCCCTCGGCCATTCCGGTGAGGCTCCTGGAAGCAGCAGCAGCAGCGTGTCCCTCCGCTCAGCGCGCCCACACCCGCGAAGACCGCGCTCTCGGTCTGAAGGGTGGACACTTTTGTTTCAGTTCCCCTGGGCACCACCCCGTGAGGCCAGACCCCTGGTTAGGGACCGTGACTGAGGCCCCACCCCCTACCTGGCAGCACACTGGGCACCCAGCAGGCCCGGGGCTGGCCCAGAGTGGCGTCTCCTCTGCTGTGGCCGGTGCCAGGGCTCTGGGCCCACAGGGCCCGGAGATAAAGAGCGACCTCCTCACGGCAAAGAGGGGCAGGAATCAAACTCCAGCTGGATCACACTGAGGCCGGCCCGCACTTCGGACAGGAGCCGGCACACTCCCTCGGGCCACCGGGAGGACGGCCCTGGGCCCCGCTCTACAGAACAGCTCTTCCCCGATGGTGAGGTCTGTGGGCCGGGCCTGCCCTTCCCTCCCGATCCCCACACTCCACACCTTGAATTGGGCGCGGCCTCGGCTAATCCCCAGGCCTGGGCCTTCCGCTTTCTCTTCCTCTGGGGAAAGTCCAGAGGAGAAAAGAGGAAGCGAGAACTCATGCTCTAGAAAGCAGGAGTTTACAGTATGTCCTCACCTGACACGGTCGGTGGGTTCTTGCAACTGTGGTGAACTGACAGACGATGAAGCCAGTTTCACCCCAAGCCTCCTTGTTCTAAACAAGAGTGAAGTCCCCAACGCGTCTCATCCATGTTAAATGAAACGACATTATTCGAGGACCTGCTGTATTTCCACCCGAACTGATAACTCAGAAAGCAACTCTGGTGCCAGGCCTGGAGGGCGCGAGGCCCCCAGCTGCCCTTACAAGTCAGGCAGGTGGGCGTGGGGCGTAGCGGGCAGTGCCACTGCCTTCAGCTAACGGGCAGGGGGCGCGGGCCCCTTCTCCACCCCACGGGCTCACCAAAAGGTGGCACTGTGGCTTCCTGCAGGTGAGGCCCCTGGATCTGAACCAGCTCACAGAGGGAAGAGGGGCCCTAAAGGGTGGACCGCCTCACAAGCAGCGAGGAGGGAGCCCTTTCCTCCTTACCGTAGACCCGGGCAGGCTGCAGAGCGGCGGCCTGGCGGGGCGAGGCAGGGCAGGGCACTTGAGCAGGCACGCAGCACGCAGGACTCAGTCTTCTCAGCTGGAAGAGGGCACAGCTGTGAGGACATAACTCGGTGAGGCAGCTACGAGCAGACCCACACTGGACCCTTACGCACACGATGCCGTGGACTCCGCTTAGCAAGCCTGTGAGGAGGTACCTCCCCGTTTTACAGATGAGGAAGCGGAGGCTCAGGAGGAGTAAGTAGCTGGCACTAAGACCCAGTCACTGAGCAGGAAGTTTCAAACCCTGACCGGTTTGCCTGCAGGGCCCATGTTTTTTCCTTGACCACAGGTTGTCGGAGGGAGTGAGGGAGTGAGAAAATGTACGTAAGGACACAGTGAAAGTCAAGTATTGCACTTTTCTTAGTGTCGTCGCTAAGAAAAAACCTACCAACAAAAACCTGAAGCTCGGCCCTAGCTGGTGTGGCTCAGTGGATAGAGCATCGGCCTGCAGACTGAAGGGTCCCGGGTTCGATTCCGGTCAAGGGCACATGCCCAGGTTGTGGGCTCCATCCCTAGTAGGAGGTGTGCAGGAAGCAGACGATCAATGATTCTCCCTCACCATTGATGTCTCTTTCTCTCTCCCCCTTCCTCTCTGAAATCAATAAAAATATGTAAACAACAAAAACCTCAGGCTCATGGCCCTCGTGCCTGCCCAGGCCTCTCAGTGGCCCTGACTCTGTGCCAGGCCACCTCTCTCCAGCCAGGTGTCCACCTAACTGGAAACAGACACTGAGCTCTCAGGCGGCGATCCAAGCTGCAATCACCTCGGGTAAAGGTCACCTGAGGTCTGCGGAAAGAAGCCAGCTTCCACGAGGCTGGAAGGGCACAATCAAGCCATCAGCTTCCTCCCTCCTCAACCCGGAGCTCAGAGCTGTCCCTTAGCTCCTGCGAGAGCAGAGGGAGCCTCAGGTCACCAGATGCTCAGTCACCCCCACCCCACCCCGCCCCCCGGGGAGGGTTAAGTCAGCAAGAAGGAGCTCTTGGTCAGTGGGCTCCACCCATCAAACATCTACTTTCAGCATTTTCCTTTGTTAAAGAAGAAAAGAATATAATCCAAAAGGGACTGGACCCACGCCCTGGCAGAGGTCCTGTTACTGCGCTGGGGCAGGCGTGGAACCGGGCACAGGGCACAGTACACAGACGAGCCCTCCCTCTGCCTGAGATACAGCCACGCAGAGGACAGGGAAGGACGCGGGGACGGAGCAGTCAGACGCTGAGAACACCCCCTCCTGCACTCGGAGGGCAGGCGGTGCTGGTCCAGGTGCTCACCGCGGCGTGGCCTCCGGTTCCGCCCTCGCTTCTCGGGGACCCGTTCTCAGAGACGTCCGTCCGAGAACTCCTCTGTGAAGGGAGGATGGTAGGTGGTTCAGTCTCGGCCGGCCGTCCCGGCTGTCACACCCGAGCACCACCTCTGCTGATGCAGTGCGAGCAGTCACAGGCGACGCCTTCACAAAGGACCGTGGCTGTGTTCCAAAGAAGCGTTACTGACGGACACAGACTAATTTCTTATCATCTCCACATTTTACCCTTTTCAGTTCTCTTCAGCCACTTAAGAATGCGCAGGCCCTTCAGGGGAGCCCGCTGTGGCCCGTGGTGAGGCCTGCCGACCCGACTTAAGGGGTCTGCCCTCCAACCTAAACCTCTCCTGGGGCCTCGGCGGGAGGGTTCTCCGTCTCCCAGGCTGCACACAGCTCGGCCCGGCAGGATCGGTAAGGGCGCAGCCGGGAGACCTGGGGCGCAGCAGGGAGACCTGGTGGGTTTGGCTCCAGGACACCACAGCAAGGCGAGTGTCGCAATAAAGCCGGCGGAACCTTTTAGCTGGTGGAGGGTCCTGCCTTTGTAAGAAATGCAACAGCCGTGAAGCCCCACAAAGCGAGGGCAGCCGAGGGAGAGACGCCTGCGTGGCCCAGGCAGCTCTTCCACTAGGAAAAGGCTCCATGTCAAATGCGTACAGTGTTACCTTTACAACTTGGAACGCAAATGGATGAGAGAGAGGACAGTCGTGTTGTTGCTCTCCCTTCCCAGGTGGAGGGGGGCTCTAGGAATCCGGAAGCTCAAGTCCTGAGTGCTCGAGCACGCGCACCCCTCCTTTCTCCCAGGTAGGTTCGCTCTCTACACCCTAAGGGTCCCCACAAGCCCTGCAAGCAGGAGAGCGGCGGGCAGCGGCAGCGCGTCCCGGGCTCACCCTGAACCCGTCTCCAAGGCCCCTCTCCTCCGCCCTTCCGGAGCCAAAGCAGCCCACCCCGGCCTCGGCTCTCTCCTGCGGCTGCGTCTACCCTCAGCCCCTCCGTCCCTGTTCCATGGACCCCAGCTTTAATGAACGTCCTCTCAAAAAATAAAAATAATAATAATAAAAAACGCTGGCTCCAGAGAAGAAATGGGACTCGGCCCAGGAGAGCAGCTGGGCTGGCGCAGGAACCCTGGTCGCTCCCCGCACTGGAGGGCTCCTCACCTCCGAGGGCGGCCAGGGCTCGGGACCGGGGGACCCCAAGTTCCAGCCCCGAGAGGCGGTCCCGACCAAGCGCGGGCGAAAACCAAGGCGCCGGGCTCCACTGCCGACGCGCCTTCCGGAGAGATTCGGCGTCGGCACAGCCACCGCCGGTGGGAGGAAGGCCCGGAGACGGTGTCCCCTCCCTAAAGGAGGAAACTGAGGCCGAGCGAGGCCCGCGACAGTGCGAAGCTGGGCAGCAGCAAAGGCAGCGCTCGAACCCGGGCCCCGGAACTCCCAGCCCGGGCTCTCACCCCCGAACCACGGTGGGACGCAGCGGAGTCTGGGGTCTCCGAGACCCGCCTCTGCCACCCGGCGGCCGTTCTCGAGGGTCCCAGGTGAACTGAGACAGAACAGCCACGAGAAGAAACCGCACCGGGCACCTCTGCCCGGAATAGCCTGGCCAAGCCGCGTTGACCATTTAAAGGCTCAGGGAACTTCCGGTCGCGCGCGGGGCCGCCTGGGAAATGAAGTCCGGAGTCGCCCTCTCCTCGCGCGCCAAGC
>NW_005364180.1:109235-118274 GCF_000412655.1 Myotis brandtii
CCAGGGGCTGGCGCTCAGCAAGGCCACGCGGAAGGTCGGGCCCAGGAAAGCTGGGCCCCAACATGGCCACCCGGCCGTCCACAGAGCGGGCCGAGGAAACCTCCGCCTCCACTTCCGGAATTTGAATAGGTTTCCGGAAGCCAGGACGGTGTCTCCATGACAACCGACGTTGGGGCTTGAGGTGCGCTGCTTGAGGACTAGCAGAGAAAGTGTCCGGAAGTCGGCGCCTTGTTGTTGTTTGGATTTTGGCTTCTTGCCAAGGCAGCCCCGTTGTTAAAGCGGATTCGGGGAGGCGAGGGGGCGTGCCCTGGGGCAAAGGGAGCGCGGCGGGCGGCGGCATCCCGGCTCCACTCCCCTGCCCGCTGGCCGGTGACCTGAACTCTGACCTGCAGGATGGGGATCATGCTTTCCCGCCTTGCAGAGGAGCTGCAGGGTTCGAGGGAGCTGCCTCGGTGCTGGTAAGTACGCGATAACTACCAGTATCTGATGAAGGAGGAAGCTGGGCGCAGAGAAACCACGTTCCTACCCGCAGCAGGCGGGCCTTCAGCAGGCGAGCTGGGCGAGGCTCCTGACCCCTCAGCCTCTGTGAGATGGGGGCACACGCACGCTAACCGCTGCTGCACAGGCCAGTGTGGGATGAAACAAAGTAATAAGTCTGAAAAGAGTTGTACATTGTAAAGCATTTTACAGATGTTAATTCAATCTCAATCTCTAACACCTCAAAACATTTTTAAAAATATATTTTTATTGATTTCAGGGAGGGAGAGAGAGAAACATCAATGATGACAGAATAACCGATCGGCTGCCTCCTGCACGCCCCACACTGGAGATCCAGCCCGCAACCCGGGCATGTGCCCTGACCAGGAATCAAGCCATGACCTCCTGGTTCATAGGTGGAAGCTTAACCACTGAGCCACTGCGTGCGGGCCACCTCAAAGCATTTTGAAATTTGTTCATAAATTTAATCCAGATGGAGTGGTCACAGGACACCCCCAGAGCAACTTCTGGGTCTTGTCATATCCTCCTATATAATAAAAGGCTATTATGCAAATCAACCGAACAGCAGAACAGCCGGTTGCTATGACATGCACTGACCACCAGGGGGCAGGCGCTCAACTGCGGCCGGGCCACCTCAAAGCATTTTGAAATTTGTTCATAAATTTAATCCAGATGGAGTGGTCACAGGACACCCCCAGAGCAACTTCTGGGTCTTGTCATATCCTCCTATATAATAAAAGGCTATTATGCAAATCAACCGAACAGCAGAACAGCCGGTTGCTATGACATGCACTGACCACCAGGGGGCAGGCGCTCAACACAGGAGCTGCCCCCTGGTCGTCAGTGTGCTCCCACAGGGGGAGCACCGCTCAGCCAGAAGCCCTGAGCCGGGCTCATGGCTGGTGAGCGCAGTGCGGACATCCCCTGAGGGCTCCCGGACTACGAGAGGGCACAGGCTGGGCTGAGGGACCCCCGAATTTCGTGCACTGGGCCTCTAGTATGGAAATAAAGGCCCAGCTTCTATTCCCTGGTGCCCACTGTGTTGCTCCCATAACCTTACACGCAGTTCTGCGGGAGAGCACCGTTTCCTCTCAGCTTTTTCTGCCTGCACCACTTCCCACTTCTCCTGTGCCAACATGTTCCCGCCTGGTTCCATATCGGCCTGTCAGTAATGTAAGAGACCGCTTTGTGCAGTAGGTAAGAGCACCCAGACCAGACTGCCTGGATCCGAATCCCAGCTCTGCCGCTTACTAGCAGTGTGACCCTGGACAGATTAGTTCATCTCTCTGGACCTCAGTTGTCCCATCTGTAAAATGGGGAGTATCTTCTACTTTGTGAGATTTAAACAATAGGAGTGCTTAGACTGGTCCCAGCACACATGTAAAGGACTGCAGCCACAGTAAGTATCAGTATTAGAATCGGTATTATTACTCGACCAGACACTCGTGTGCTCCTGGAGCCCTTTGGCCTCAAAGTGGTTGAAAGAGCTCTGAGTGTCCAAGTTCCCAGCATGGAGCACGGGGGAAGGTTAGGGTGAGGTGCCCGGAGGGAGTGCCTCCTCGGGGTTTGTTGGTGGTGGTGGTTTTGTTCACTGCTGTATCCGAGCACCTAGCATGGTGCCTGGCCCATAATAAAGGGTGTCCCAAAATTCACGCAAGAAGTAATGTTGGTAGAAAACACAGGTTTATAATTAAAAATTGTAAATTTTTTATGGCTTCATAAAGTATACAGTATAGGGTTATGTATGGAATAGCATATCGGGTAAATGGCCTCCACGGCTTTGCTGGCACATACGCACTGTTTTGTTGAAATTTTCCATGACCGTTTTGCATAAATGTGGCTGAATTTCGATGAGGCTCATTTTCATCTTGATGGCTTGGTTAATCGACAAAATTGTCGAATTTGGGGTTCAGAAAATCCACGAGTGATTGTTGAGAAACAGATGCATCCACAACGTGTCACTGTTTGGTGAATTTTGGGCTGGAGGCATCATCGGACCATTCTTCTTTGAAAATGCGGCTGCTCAGGCAATAACAAAAGAGTGCGTATGTGCCAGCAAAGCCGTGGAGGCCAATTACCCGATATGCTATTCCATACATAACCCTATACTGTATACTTTATGAAGCCATAAAAAATTTACAATTTTTAATTATAAACCTGTGTTTTCTATCAAAATTACTTATTGCGTGAATTTTGGAACACCCTTGAGGTCCTCAGGAAATAGTCATTGTATTCATGAACTTTTAACCACTTTTTTTTGCCCCAACAGGCTCTTGTCTTAGAGTAAAAGAAACAGCTCTGATTCTTCTCCCTGGGCGCTGGGCGAGTCGGGTGCTGTCTGGGGGACGTGGAATGTGCCCTCGGAGGCCGAGAGCAGAGGAAGATGCTGCAGGCCAGCGGCTACAGCCTGGTGCTCTCCCTGCAGCTCCTGCTGCTGACCTATGACCTCTTTGTCAATTCCTTCTCGGAGCTGCTCCGCGCGGCGCCCGTCATCCAGCTGGTGCTGTTCATGTGAGTTCAGTGGGTGGGACTGACAGCCAACCACAAGCAGCGTGAGGCCTGGACAGTCGGGCCTTAAAAGTTACTAATAGGGAATCTGAGGAAGGAAGTACGAGGACCATGGAGACGCCACAGGTCCTGCTTCTCTCCCTCTGACAAGGGCCTGGGAGACGGGAGCAGTTCACATAGACACGGGGTCCGACTGCTAACCCTGTCACTTTCTGCACCTGTGAGCAGAAATACTGTCTCCTGTGGCCATGAGGAGGATTGCAAGATGGCAAGCTAAAGGGCAATTGTATTCATAAAATATGTGACTCTCACACGATGGAAGCTGTTGGCATTTCCCTTCACAGTAACATATGGAGACTCCATGAGGCAGTTCCGGGGGAAAAGTGCAGTCTTAGGCGTGACCGTCCTCCATGAGGCAGTGCCCCGGCCTGCCAGGCGGCGCTCTCGTCACAGTGGCGACCCCGACCTCCTGCTCTCGTGGAGTTCCCTTCTGGTGGACAGGGAATATACACATCTTTTAAAAGGGTCATTTCAACTAGTGATGTGTCATGCAATGGACATGCAGTAGCTGGGGAGGGGCGGGGAGAGAAGGGCCACTTTAGCTAATGGCGCTAAAGGAAGTCTTTCTGAAGAGGGACACCTGAGCTGAGACTTGAGCGGCCCTGAGGCACAGCCGTGCAAAGATCAGCGGGCGCTTTGCAGTCTGGATGGGAGCGTCTGCTAGGACATGTGCCCAGCTGTGTGCCCAGCATGGCGGCTCTGGACAGAGGGAGGGACCAGCTGCCCACAGCGCCCAGGGGGCTCCTGGAGGGAAGTGTGTCAGCAGGACGCCTTGTCTGTGGCTGTAACTAGCTGCTCGGCCAGTGGGAGCCTTAGTTTCATTCATCTCATTTGGGGCCCAGAGCGCATGCTCCCTCAGGGGGGCTTCGGAGGACGGGGTCACAGGAGGACAGAGTCCGGGTGCCCCTTGGGACCCAGCGCAGCTCGGCCCTCACGGCCGCCCCATGGCTGTGCTTTGTTGCATTTGCCTGCAGCATCCAGGACATCGCGATCCTCTTCAACATCATCATCATCTTCCTCATGTTCTTCAACACGTTCGTCTTCCAGGCCGGCCTGGTCAGCCTTCTGTTCCATAAGTTCAAGGGGACCATCGTCCTGACAGCCGTGTACTTCGCCCTCAGCATCGCCCTCCACGTCTGGGTCATGGTAAGTGAGCTGCGAACCTCTGAATCCTTAAAGGGCCAGGAATAGCTTTCCTCGGGGGCCGGCATCATTCTCGCACATCGCCCAGACCCTGGATCAGAAAGGTGAAGGGAGTGTGGCCTGGACTAGGGTATGTGAGTCTCCGAGGCACTTTTGCCCGACCTTCCGTGTTGGAGTCCAGCTTCTGGAACATTCAGTTCACCTTCGCCCCAAACAGGTCTCCTGGGGCCCAAACGGGAAGTTGAATCTCTCTCATCTGTTTGGGTGGGTGTTGACCCAGGGACTTTATAGGCCCCGGTGTCTTATGGGAAAGAGCCACACCAGAGTGCTGCTTGCCCGTCTGTGCCTCGGCCCCCGCACCACCGTCACCCCAGGAGAGCCGACGCCAGGTGCCTCCTCGGCCCTCGATGGGCGCAGAGCAGACACAGTGTTCGTGGTTCCAGGTTCCTTCCGCTTCACGGGCTTCCTCCCTCCAGTGTCCCAGGGTTTCTCAAGTCGCCTTCTAAGGGGCGCATTACAGCTTCCGGGGGTCTGGTCATCTCGGTACTGAAGCCACCTTCTCGGAGGGAGGGAGCCGGCTGTGCCCAGTCGCAGGTGCTTCCTAGAGAAGATGGTCCCTGCTCTGGGTCCTGGCCGTGTCCTGGGAAGCCCGTGATTACGCCCTCGGTGCCCGAGCCCTTGTCTGACAGCTCTGAGCCCGAGCTTTTCTAGGTCGGCAGTGCCCCCGAGGCTGCGCTAGTGTGGCCTTTCTCCTGGGCCGGGGCTGTGGGGTGAAGGTATAACCAGCGTAGTTCACACCTCCTCCCTCGGGTTAAAAGGAGATTTGCTTTGCAGCAAAAAAGGGCGCTTGAGGCACCTCTGAGAACCACCACTGGGGCTGTGGAAAGAGGGTGAGATCAGCCTGACTTTAAACCAGCGGTCACTGTGCAGCTCACCCAGTTGGAGGCGTTAGGGCCGCTCCTGGCCATTGACCTTTCCTGCCTCCCTGTCTCCTGCAGAACTTACGCTGGAAAGACTCCAACCGCTTTGTCTGGACAGAGGGGCTTCAAACACTGTTTGTGTCCCAGAGGCTAGGTAAGGGCGGGCAGCCTCAGGCCCCCGTGGTGAGGGCCTGGGTCCTGGCTTGTGAGCCCCCACAGCTGGTGGGGGGCGGGGGACAGCCACACCAACAACGGGGCTGCCTCGGCTGCGGGGAGTCCCTGGGTGTCACGAGGTGGCCTCAGCCTCCTGGGGCTCTGTTCTCGCTGAAGCAAGTCCTCAGGGGCCCGGCCTCCTCTTCTCGCCCCCAGCGGCGGTGTTATACTGTTACTTCTACAAACGCACGGCCGTGAGACTGGGCGACCCTCGCTTCTACCAGGACTCCGTGTGGCTGCGCAAGGAGTTCACGCAAGTCCGAAGGTGACGCGTCACACTGATGGGTGCCTCCTGCCTGGCAGGGGCCACATGGGGATCTGCGAGGGGGACGATGGCCCCGGGCCCAGGACGCAGCCGACAGGCTCAGGCCAGTTGTGTCCCGCAGCCGAGAAGCAAGATCCTCCCTCTTGCAAACTCAGGTTCCGGTGCAGACTCCAGGCCATGCATAGCCCCCCAGCCCCTCTCGGCTCTGCCCGCCCCTCCCCCCTCTGCTCACAGGGCCCTCGGCTTTATCCGTGGGAACTCCCCGCATCTGCGCTCTGCTCCACATCCTAAGGACCAGGCGACACAAAGACAAAGAGGGGTGTTTCTGTGCTGCTGACTGACCACGCCTGGGACGTTGAGATTCTGTGCCCAAGGCCCTTTCTGTTTCTTACGTTTTATAAATAGGGAATAAATGGAAGTGTTTCCAGAAGTGGTGGTGTCCGTCGGTCTAGATCGCTCCCCTTCCTGGTAGGAGGCGGGCCAAGTCCCAGCCTCGCCCCGTGGGCAGCTCGGGCCACAGAGCATACACACATGACACAGTTTATCGAGTCCCGTTATGCATACACCATATTCTTGGAGGAATTCAGAATGGAACCTGATGCCCCACCCCGCCCCGCCCTGGAGTCCAGACTTCTGTGCTTCCTTCAGACTCCGCCCCGTCAGGTCCCTCAACTGCCCTCAGCAGCGTAGACATGTTCCTTAGCCTGTGTTGGCAAAGACATTTTTTAAATCCGTGTGCCCAGGGTCTCAGTTGTCTGTTGCCAGAACAGTGTGTGAGGAGCCGCCACCGGATTCAGCGCAGACAACCACAAACGGTCACGCGGCTCTTGAGTTGGGTTCAGGCGGCCTGGCCGAGTCGGGGCGATTTCTGCTGGGCTCGCTCATGAGTCTGGTCAGCTGTGGGTCAGCCGGGCAGCGTGATGGCCCCGGGCCCCGTGGCTCTTGGCTAACCCAGGCCGCCTCCGCGGGGATGACGGGGCTGTTCACTCGGGTTCACATGACCCTTCTGTGATGAGCGAGTCTGTTCATGTGACAGTGGCCGAGGAGCAGGAGAACAAGCCCCCGTGAGCAAAGCCATGTCAAGCCTCTGCTTGTGTTGTGTCTCTTTGACTCCCGTTGGTCAAAGCGGGTCATGTGACCGTGCCAGGGCCAGAGGGAAAGCGGCACTCAAGTCTCCTGGCAAAAGGCTTGGCTGCAGGCAGGGCCGTTCATCGTCGGTCCACCCCCCAGGAAGTCGCTCCGTGAAACTTGTTATTCGTAGGCACCAGCACAAGGTCCTTTTGTGAAGGACCAGGGAGTAAATATTTCAGTTTGAGGGCCATGGGGTCTGCTGCAGCGACTCGACATTATGCAGGGAAGCAGCCACAGCTGACACAGGAACGAATGCACACAGCTGTGCTCCGGCGACACTATTTTAGGACGTGAAATTTGAATTTCATATTTGCATGTGTCATAAAATTTTTTTCAACCATGTAAAAAGGTCGTTCTATTCTTAGCTTGAGGATGCAAAGCCAGCTGATCCCAGCTCGGGTACTCAGGCTGGATTTGCCCGGCCGTCGTGTGCTGACCCCCGTGTGGAAGCCTAGAATAACGCTGTGAGGAGAGACCGTCGGCAATAACCTGCTGTGCTGTCAACACTAACATCTAAAAAGAAAAGGTGCAGCCGGCCAGTGTGGCTCAGTGGTTGAGTGTTGTCCCCTGCACCAGAGGTCACCCGCTGGACTCCCGGTCAGGGCACTCGTCCATCCCAGAACGGGGCGTGCAGGAGGCAGCCGACCCATATTTCTCTCCCTCTCCTTTATCTCTCAAAGCAAAACATTTTTTTAAAAAGGTACAATGCCCAAACACATCATCTAAGATCCATATCCTATAATCAGAAAAAGTGATCTAAAAAGTCCTAACAAAGCCGCCATCTATACCTACTATCCCTTCATCGATACAAAAAATAATTAATAGCTGATCTTTTCATAAAGGATCTTGCAGAAGTATAATCCCTTTGCTCATTAATATCCTGAAAGGCAATCTGTGCCTCCACATCAGGGCTGGACTGCTCTCTTCTGTTTGGAAGCCAGCGAGTACAACCAAATGCCTGTTTCCTCAAAACACTCACGGCCCTTTGTGGCCCTGAGTCTCAGATGTGCATTTCCCTTCACTGCCCAGGCAGAGGGCAGGGCGGCAGCCAGGACACGGCCAGCCGAGCTCATGGCCTCACTGCCGAGGGACAGGGAACCGGGGGACCCAAATGCACACAGGTCACGTGTGAGACGAGTTACGCAGCTAATCTTCCCACGCCTGCGTCTCCGCCCCAGGTTCTGCCGACATTTATTTATGTCCTTCTCAGAGACTATGTAATATTTCAGAAACATTTTACAAAATAAATTGCCATAATCCTATCCCACTCATGTATTTCAAATCCTCAACCACAGTCAGTCCTCCATATTCATGGGTTCCGCATCCATAGTTCGAACCAACTGCAGATGAAAAATAGTGGGGGGGGGAGGGGATATGATACAGTGAGGCCTTGACTTACGAGTGTCCCGACTAACGAGTTTTTCAAGATATGAGCCGGCTCTCGGCCGATTTTTTGCTGAGTTACGATCTCCGTCACGGAACGAATTAAACTTGTAAGTCAAGGCCCCACTATACATTGTTGCTGAGGGTATTATGTCGTTAGGCCTATCGTGCCTGACTGCATTGAACAGGTACAGACTTTTTTCTTGTTATTCCCTAAACAATACAGGATAACAACTGTTTACATAGCATTTGCATCGATGAGGTATTATAAGCAATCTAGCAATGATATAAAGTCTACAGGAGTATGTAGGCTCTGTGCAAATACTACGCCATTTTATAGAAGGGACATGAGCATCCTTGGAATTGGTATTTGCCAGGGGGGAGGGGTCCTGGAACCAATGCTCAGCAGATACCCAGGGACAACTGTCTGTAAATGTATTTTACCCACAGCATGATTACGGGGAACATGGTATAACAGTTTGGGTTTTTTGTTGTTTTTTTCCACTTAGCAGTAGGAGTATGTTTTTAAGATACGATGTAAATTGATTCCTTAGGAACAGTCAGCTTTCAAAGCTCCGAGAAAGAAAGTAAACACTTTCAAAGTGCTGAGAGGCTTGTAGTCGGATGGAGTTGCTTCCGGCTGATCGTAAGGGAATCGGGAAGTAGAAAAAGCAGATCAAATACAAATACCGTCTCTTTTAAAGGCCTCAGGGAACTGCTAAGTGAAGCAGACTGGGGGGCCTAAAGCTCTAAAGGAGGAGAGGCCAGCCAGGTGCGCTGACCACCAGCAGGCTTTGCCCCGGGGCATGTGCTGGTTCCAGGCTTGAGCTAGAGGCAGGCATGGCCCCCAGGGAGGGCTGCGCCAGGGAACAGGGAAGTGAGCTGAGCTTCGTGGTCTCACTGCTGGAGGGACACGAG
>NW_005364180.1:118353-126541 GCF_000412655.1 Myotis brandtii
GGGGCAGGGGGCAGGGACACAGGGCTTTCAGGCGAGAGCTCAGGAGGGCTGCTCACTAGGAACTGGAGCTCATCAAAGTCACCGTGCAGCCTCAACCCTCAGGCCCCGAGTGGACTCAGGTGAACAGCCCCCATTCTGCCTGCCTAGCAGAGGAAAGAAGGGAAGAAAAACATCTAGAGGCACTCTACTTTCTTCTACACAATGCCTGGGCATCAGAAAAGCACTAGCAAGTCCAGAGATAGGACTACATTATTGATTTTTTTTTTTTATTGATTTCAGAGAGAGGAAGGGTTAGGGAGAGAGACAAACATCAATGATGAGAATCATTGATTGGCTGCCATCTGCACACCTTCTACTGGGGATTGAACACAAAACCCAGACATGTACCCTGACTGGAAATCGAACAGTGACTTTCTGGTTCATAGGTCCACGCTCAATCACTGAGCCACACTGACCGGGCAGAGAAAGATTTTTTAAAGATACTCCACACACACACACACACACACACACACAAAAAGAAAGGCAGCCCTGGCCAGGTAGGTCAGTCGGGTAGAGCTTGGTTCCAGTACGCCAAGGTTATGGGTTTGATCCCAGGTCAGGGCACATATAGAAATGCATAATAAGTGGAACAACAAACGATGCTTCTCTCTTTCTCAAGCCCATATATATATATATATATTTATAAAAGAGCCAAACTGCCCTAGCCCAGTGGTCGGCAAACCGCGGCTCACGAGCCACATGCGGCTCTTTGGCCCCTTGAGTGTGGCTCTTCCACAAAATACCACGTGCGGGCACGCACATACAGTGCGATTGAAACTTCGTGGCCCATGAGCAGAAGTCCGTATTTTGTGGAAGAGCCACACTCAAGGGGCCAAAGAGCCGCATGTGGCTCACGAGCTGCAGTTTGCGGAGCTGCAGTTTGCCAACCACTGCCCTAGCCGGTTTGCTCAGTGGATAGAGCCTCCGCCTGTGGAATGAAGGGTCCCAGGTTCGATTCCTGTCCAGGGCACATGTGGGGGTTGTGGGCTCGATCCCCAGTAGGGGGCGTGCAGGAGGCAGCTGATCAATGATTTTCTCTCATCATTGATGTTTCTCTCCCTCTCCCTTCCTCTCTGAAATCAACAAAATATACATAAAAATAAAATAAAAAACAAGGCCACACCTACACACATCACAGTCAAATTATTGAAAGCTAAAAATGAAGAGCAAATCTTGAAAGTGGCAAGAGAAAAACCACACACCACATACAGAGGTGATAAAATTAACAACAAATTAACTGCAAACCAGAGGCCTGTGAACAACCCTCCTGGCACAGGTGAGCCACGGCTGGTGGGCAGGGGCGCCAAGAGTGGCAGGTCTGTGTGCAGGAGGCCTGGAGTGTGTGATGCCCACACGGGGCGTGGCAGGTAATGGGAACCGACCCTCTGGGGGGAAGAGCCAAAGTGGATGAGCTGAGGGAGGGAGCTGGGCACTGCTGTGGGTACAGAGCCCACGCCAGGAGGGCTTTGGGAAAACGGTCCAGGGCATCAGTAAACAAGGCTGAGGGGCAGGTGCACAGAGGTAGGGAGCTGCGTTGCCCGCGTGCAAGGCCTGGCCCAGGCAGCATCCTGGACAGGAGGACGCTGCCGGCCTCAGCCGGTTGGGAGAACCTGCTCCAGGTGCAGCTGGAGCAGAGCGCCACCTGGTGGCCGAGGGCCCCGGCACCTGCAAGGCTGGTAGATCTTGGTGCGCGAGCCAGAAGCAACCAGGGCTCCCGGAGGGGAAGACAAGCCCTTCCCTCCCCCAGTCCCGCCAGTGCCCTCTGGGACAGGGGAGCGGTGCCCTCGCGGACAGGGGAGCGGTGACCTCGCGGACAGGGGGGCGGTGCTCTCGCGGACAGGGGCGAGGTGCCGAGGCCAGGCCAGCATCGCAGCGCGGGAGCTGAAGGTCAATGTGGAGCCAAGAGGCAAAATATAGACAACAGAGTCTGGTTTCGCCTGCCCAGCTTCCGTGGGCACCGTCCCACACACCTTCGAGCTTCCCTCGAGGTTAATATTCCACCTTTCAAGACAGGACCGTCCTACAGGGGCATTCTCACCCTCCCCCCAAGTGAGACACCCCACTGCTCTCCAGGTGCGGGATCGCTCTGCCCCGTCCCTTCCTGGGACGTAACAGTGACGCCCATCCCCACGGCGGCCAGCTGGTCACAGCGCTGTCCTTAGTCTGGCGACCCAGATGACCTGGTTTGAGCGCCATCGGCTTCCTCCCCTACTGGACCCACCACGCTGACAACCTCGCTGACAGCCAAGGCAGCTGGAGCCCCTCGACACCCTTTCCTTCCTGCTCCCCGCGGCGGGAGCACCTGGACTGCTCACCTGCTGAGGCTTCAAAACCCCGTTTGCAGGCGCCTCTTGGGAACCTCTCGCCACTCCCGCGAGCCCTCTGTCCTCTCAGAGACCGCCACCCCCCCGCGCGAGCTCCCTATGGGTCACGTGCTGATCACGTGCTCCGATTTGTGCTCCTTGAAAGGAGCCTCCGGTTCTGTTCCAGGTCGGTGTCTTCTAATCACCTGGTACATTCCACGCACAACACCCCCCCCCCCCCCCAGGCTGCCCGCTAGATAAATGACCCCTAACCGCACCCCGGGCTTGCAGAGCGCCGTCAGGCACACCGCTCCTCGTTTTCAGACGGATGTTAGAAAAGGGAATCGTGGGGCGAGGGTCCTGTGGTCACATGGCCACAACTGACCACTTCAAATATATATATATATTTTAAATATATTTTTATTGATTTCAGAGAGGAAGGGAGAGGGACAGAGAGATAGAAGCATCAATGATAAGAATCAGTGATCAGCTGCCTCCCGCATGCCCCACACTGGGGATCCAGACTGCAACCCGGGCATGTGCCCTGACCGGGAATCAAACCGGGGTCCCTTCAGTCCGCAGGCCGACGCTCTATCCACTGAGCAAACCAGCTAGAGCAAAATATATATTTTTTATTGATCTAAGTCACAGTGGTTCTCAACCTTCCTAATGCCGGGACCCTTTAATAGTTCCTCATGTTGTGGTGACCCCCAATTTCATTGTTACAAATTGAACATAATTAAAGCATAGTGATTAATTACAAAAAACAATATGTCATTATATATGTGTTTTCCGATGGTCTTAGGCGACCCCTGTGAAAGGGTCGCTCGACCCCCAAAGGGGTCGCGACCCACAGGTTGAGAACCGCTGAAGAGGAAGGGAGAGGGAGAGAGAGAAACACCGATGACAGAGAATCATGGACCTGCTGCCTCCTGCACGCCCCCTGCTGGGGATCGAGCCCGCCACCCGGGCCTGTGCCCAGACCAGGAATCCAACCGTGACCTCCTTGTAACTGGGGGGGGGCGGAGCCCGAGAGCTGCCCTGCCCGGGTCCAGCCGACCGCTCCGTGACGACCGCGGTTCCCCAAGTCTCGGTGAGCCCAAGTCCCCAGGCCCCGCTACTCCCCGCACACACGCCACCGGCACAGAGACCTCCGGGCCCGCTGACCATAGAGCGCGCTGGCGGGCAGAGGGGCCGGAAGTGGGGGGCCACTCAGTCCCTACTTCCGGTAGCGTCTCGCTGCTCCAGAGCGGCGGCGGCGGCCGCGTATGCAGTTTCCATGGGGACCGAGGATGGCGGCGCGAGGTGAGCTCCGGAGGTGTGTGAGTGGCTCCGATCCCCTCAGCCCCCTCTCCCTTGCCTCCCTCCATTCTCGGCGTTAGGGACTGCCCCTCCCTGTCCGAGGCGGGCTTCGCAGCCCCCCGTCCTGAATGCTGAAGGTCTCGGGGGAGGGTCTCTCAGATGCCGCCCAGTCCTAGGCTGTGACGGATAAGCGTGCTGAGTGACCCCGAAGAAGCCATTGCTGCACCCTGCGCCCACTCTCCCACCCAGAGAGTGACGGGGTTAGACCTCCGAGGGGACGTGACTTCCACCCCCGAAGCCGAGAGTCGAGTTTGACTCCGAGGAAAGAAGGGATTGAAGGGAGTCCCCTCCACGTCCTATGCCGACACCCCACCCCCCAATTGCCAGCCGCCAGAGGGTCCCAAGCGGCCCTTCCCACTGGCCGCGACCTGGTGTTTTCCCCAAGTTGGACACACACCAGTCTAAGAGTTCAGCCGCCTCCCGCTCACCCTCTCCTCTGCCCATCGCTGCAGGTGAACGGCTGTCCTCCACCCCCCTGGAAATCCTCTTCTTTCTGAACGGCTGGTATTATGCCACCTATTTCCTGCTGGAACTCTTCATATTTTTGTATAAAGGTAAGGCATGGGGCTTGACTGCCCTTGTCCCCAAATCCCTTCCCCACTTCAGCCCCTTTTCTGCTCCTCCTCCCAGCAAGGCAGGGCATGGCTTCCTGGAGAGCCTTTCCTAGGGAGCCTGTCAGCCAGAATTTCTTGAGTTTGGGGCCCTGGCCAGGTAGGTCAGTTGGTTAGAGCATCGTCCCCATACCCCAGGGTTGCCAGTTCTGTCCCCGGTCAAGGCACATAAAAGTATCAATCAATGAATGCATAAATAAGTGGAACAACAAATTGATATCTCTCAATCGATCAATAAAATATTTTGAAAAAATAATTTCTTGAGTTTGGGGAATGTGGGCACCTCCATTCCGACCCCCACCTCTTTGTGACCTCCACTTTCAGTTGAAGCCCCTGGGTGACTCTCAGAACGACTCAGCAGCCGGTGTACCATGTCCATCTGATCATGTTGGAGAGTGGAGTCCCATAGGCTTTTGGAGTTGGGAGTAAAACTCTGTCATAAGCCCTAGCCGGTTTGGCTCAGTGGATAGACCGGCGGCCTGCGAACTGTAGGTTCCTGCGTTCGATTCCGGTCAAGGGTACATGCCCAGGTTGCAGGCTCGATCCCCAGTAGGGGGCGTGCAGGAGGCAGCCGATCCATGATTCTCTCTCTCCCTCTCCCTTCCTCTCTGAAATCAATAATAAATATATTTTAAAAAACGACAAAAACTCCATCATCAGAAGCTTGCCCCTAACAGACACGTTGCCCTGTGAGTTAACTGATCCTGCATCTAAAGGTTAACAAATCCTGCCCACATCTCCCTGACCAGCTCATGGAAAGCTAAGACTCTTGTCCTCTTTAATCCCAAGCATGGGAGTTCCTGTGGGGGCTGTCGTGTTGTTGGCAAACTCCGGCCTTTGTATTGGCAGGTCTCCTGCTACCATATCCAACAGCCAATCTGGTGCTGGACGTGGCGATGCTGCTCCTCTCCCTCGGAATTGAAGTGATTCGGCTGTTTTTTGGTGAGTGCTGTCCAGGGAGCGTTCCTATTCCTTATGGGATGAGCTGGTATCTGTAACTTGATTAACAAGAAAAAGCACACAGCCTGGGCTCACAGTAAGAGATCGGATCTGGCGGCATATCGCATTCCTCCCTTTCTGAAGTTTCAAACTGCTTTATGTTTTGGGTCAAGACTTGCCTGTCTGTTGCTCTGTAGGGCTAGACGGGGGCAGTCGCAGGAGATATTAGAGAATTCCCTCCCAGTTGCCTAACTACATAAAAGTGCCTGGTTCCTCTTGCCGGTGCCTGGAGAATAGATTGGGCTGTAACGCCATGTCCGGGACAGTGTGTGCCTGTACAGATCAGCACTCGGTTCCCCTCCGCTTCTCTGAACAAGGCTTTCCTTAGGACAAGCTTTATATCCCCAGAAATACAGAGCAAATCTCTTACAAGTTAGAATATCTCATCTTTGAAAACGTGTTATAACTCAAAAGAGAAAAAAAAAATGCTTGCAATACGTATAACCAAGGGTAAAGGTGCAGGCGCACATCAATCACTAAGGAAACACAACCTGATTTTTAAAATTGGTTTTAGAGAGAGGAAGGGAGAGAGAGAGAGAAAGCGTCTGGTTGCCTCCGGCACGCGCCCCGACCAGAACTGAACCTGCCACCTTTCGGTGTGTGGGACGACGCTCTGACCAACTGGGCCGCACCTGCCAGGGCAAAGGCAACCGAAGTTTAGGAATTGGAAGAGGAAACCAATAGGCAGTTCACAAGGGCAATCACAGAGAACCAGCAAACATGGCAAAATGCCACACTCACTAGTAAACAGAAGTTGAAACGAGAGCATTTTCACCCATCAGGTGAGACAGGTTCCCACACCCAGTGTGAGAACAGGCATGCGGAGCGGGCCTGTAGTCCCACACTCTCACGGGTACCTATGTCCTCAGACTCTCCGGGAATATAAATTAGTGTATCCTTCTTGCTAATAGTTTTACCTTGTAAAATCTGTATTCTCAGACCTAACAGTTTCACCTCTAAAACTGGTTGAAAAAACAAACACTTCCGCAGATATGCAGACGATCTGTCAGAATGTTTGTTGCCACAGATTGTGTGACATCAAAGCTAGAGACAACCTAAACATGTAGCAACACAGGATCAACTCAATAAATCACAGAATTAGTTCAATGAAACCATTAGAACCATTAAAAAAAGAATAAGGTAGTATGTATGGAGAGAAGTCTAGCTTATATTAAATGGGGAACAGTAAGTTCCAAAACAATATTAGAGAATGATTGTTTTTATCATAATAACATGTGAGCACAGACCATACAGAAATCGGAAACAGTACATCTAACAATAGCTCTCTCCAGGGAGCAAGCATGGGTCTTTCTATATTTTCCAAAATTATTTTCTGTATATTAGTTGAAAAGTTTTCAATGATTATATGTTATTTTTATAATTAAAAGAAATTTCCCCCCAATAAAGATTCAGCGCCCCGTGAACGGGAGCCAGACTGGAAGCAGGCCCTTTGGGGTGAATGACTCCAGTTCCAAACTCCTCCATGCCTCTGCTTTTACCGCTTTATAAAGCCGCACATCCCCACGCAGGATCGCTTCCTCTGCCTTGCCAGTCCACCGCGGCCCACCCACCTTTCCTCCGAGCGAGGGGAAGGGCCGCTTGGAGGTGACCCTGGCTGTGTCTGACAGGTTCGAAGGGAAACCTCTGCCAACGAAAGATGCCCCTCGCCATTAGTGTGGCCTTGACCTTCCCATCTGCCCTGATGGCCTCGTATTACCTGCTGCTGCAGACCTACGTGCTCCGCCTGGAAGCCATCATGAACGGCATCTTGCTCCTCTTCTGTGGCTCCGAGCTGCTGCTGGAGGTGCTCACGCTGGCCGCCTTCTCCAGGTTCGTGAGGGACAGTCCCCCCGAGGGCCGGGCTCCCCTGCCTCCCTAGGGAGGGATTCACTGGTTTCTGGAGCTGGAGGGGCCTGGTAGACTTTTAAGGGGGCAAAGGGTGTCTGTGGGCTGCCTTTCCCATGGAGGGTAGACGTTACCCCTTAGGGAAGAGATACGAGACGATTCCTGGTTCTTTGGGGCCAGGAGGCTTGGCATCTGGAGCAGTTCAGGCCCCTGCTCTTGTTCACTGTACTTGTAACTTTGTGTGTCTTTCTCTCTGTCATCAGTGTGGACAGGATTTGAAGTCCAAACATCCCAGCCCGCAGCCCTCAGCGGCTGAGACGCTTGCACTTCTGGGACTCGAGCCACACCAGCGAGAGATGGCGGGTCACGTGGTCCGAGGGAGAGTCGCAGCTTTTCCTCAGCACAGACATTTGGGCAACAAACCGAGCATAAGGCCAGTGGGCACCATCTAAACAGGACCATCGGCCTGAGAGACGCGTCTACACTGCAGCACAGGGAGGGGCACGCTGTCCCCGTCCCGGCCATCCTCAGCACCAGCTCCTGATGGCCGCAAGTCCTCCTCGCTGACCATCGTGGCCAGAGCATCTCGTGTGGACCATGTGGGCTCCTTGGCTTCCGCAGGGCCTGAGCCGCTCCGTCCCGTGTGCTGTGCCCGCCTGTCCCGCACCAGCACGGAGCTCCAAGGGACACAGCCTCCATCCTGTGGAGCCTGAGCGAGCGCCAGCCCTTTTTTAGTAGCTCATAGTGTTATTTGCACAGCCTCCATCCTGCGGAGCCTGAGCGCCAGCCCTTTTTTAGTAGCTCATAGTGTTATTTTTCTATTCCATCATGAAGCAAACATTATTTTATAATAAATATGTATTTTCTGTTGTGCAGCCTTTTCCTTGTGGGACCTAGAAATTCATCCACTCCGGGAGAAGGTAGCTCTCCCAGCGGCTGCTCCCAGGCTGAGCTCAGGGACCCAGTGCGGACCCAGAGGCGCTGCCGGCTTCTGTCTCCTTCAGGCCTGTCACCCTGCAAAGCCCCCTC
>NW_005364180.1:126608-147117 GCF_000412655.1 Myotis brandtii
CACCTGCCTCTCATCCTTGCATGGATCGCAGCTCCTTTGCAGGGGAGGCGGGAGTAATTGCAAGCAGCATATTCTAAACTTACCAATATTTTAAAATTTCAAATTAACACGAAAGGAGCACATACTTTAATCATCTTTAAAACTTCCCCATCTGCTTGGTAGTGGCCATTTTGTTTTTTAGCCCCAAGAAGCCACCAGGAGCCACGGCAGAATCCACTACTTTGAGTCAAGGCCCCTTTTGAGAGACGAATCCTAGAATAGCCGCCCTTACTCAGAGTAAACGTAATAGGCCTATAAGCAACCCACGATGGTCCCCTCTGCTTCCCTCCCGTGATCAGGCCCTTCTCATCCTGTGCAGGTCCCCACTGTCCGACCCACCGAAGCTTTCCCTGTTTTCTATCCCTTCTGTGCCCTGGCCTCCTCACTGCGCGGGGGTCCGTCCAGACACCAGTGGGCAGGTCTCACCAGCCCTGGAACAGGATCAGAAAATCCAGTAGGGACATTCCTGACACTTCAGTCACAAACCCCACTAACGTCCTGATGTCCTGTTGCTTCTCACGCTGCTTTCTCTAGCCCTGCTTTGAAGAAAACGCTGGTTTTAAACTGGAGAGCTCTCTGTTCATGTAGAGCAGCCGTTCTCAACCTTCAGGCCCTTTAAATACAGTTCCTCATGTGGTGACCCAACCATAAAATTATTTTCGTTGCTACTTCATCACTGTAATGTTGCCACTGTTATGAATCGTCATGTAAATATCTGATATGCAGGATGGTCTTAGGCGACCCCTGTGAAAGGGTCGTTTGACCGCCAAAGGGGTCGCGACCCACAGGTTGAGAACCGCTGATGTAGAGGTTCCGTGGTTAAGGTCACCCTCCCAGCAGCACAGACAAAGGAATGGAAGGCTCGGGGGGAAGTTTAGAGGTGGCTGATAATTCAAAGGGACTTAGAGATCAATTTTCAACCTAATCTGCCACTTTGCAGGCATAGAGATGAGGAAGCAACATGGCCAAGCATCGTGCAACCGGTTACAAACAGCTGGAAACTAGAATCCGTGTCACGAGTTTCCGGCTGAATTAAGTGACTCATCACTCAGCAGGTACCACCTGAGGGTGAGCGTGACCGGTTGGAAACGGCATGATTAGAACAAGGAGGCCCCCCTCACCTCGTGGCTGCCTGGAAGCCTCGCGTCCCGTGGTTCCGTGGGTGGCTCCGTGAATGCTTGTTCTTCCCCCGGCTTGTTGGAGCCACCTGTGGACACAGTCACACCGAGCAGAGCATCAGACGACAGGCAGCCGAGGAGGAGGAGCCGCGCAGCCAGCCTTTCCGGTGAACTGCTCAGAGGCTGCGCTGCTGGCTGCCGTGGGCGCCGGCATCCCGAGACAGTGGCGTGGACAGAGGAGCTGCAGAGGCTGCTGGGATACCCACACGCATGTCTAGACGGTCAGGTGATGACCGCGTGGCCGTCTCTAGGGGCGGAGGTCCGGCCGCACTCAGGAAGCACTGAGGACACAGCTTCAGATTCCCGCTCCACGGCAGCAGCTTGAGGGAACAAATGTTCGTCCAGTGCCTGGCAGGTTGTTTAGTCCATGCAGTGACCCCGAGGCCGAAGGCAATCAAGTCAGGTGTTAACACGTGTCCCAAGGCATTGAGGTTAAATAAGAGTTGGAATTTGAACCTAAAGCAGTGGGTCTCGACCTTGGCTGCACATTAGAATCACCTGGGAATCTTTTTAAAATCCTGATTTCTGGGCCTCATCCTCCGGAAATTCTGTTTCTTTGTTATGGGGTGGGGCCACAACATTAGTAACAAAGAAACAGAAGAAACAGAATCTTTAAAAAGATTCCCAGGTGACTCTAATGTGCAGCCAAGGTTGAGACCAGAAATCAGGATTTTAAAAAGATTCCCAGGTGATTCTAATGTGCAGCCAAGGTCGAGAATCACTGACCTAGAGGTATCCCAAAGGTCAGTCCCCCGTTTTTTAATCCTCACCTGAGGATATTTTCCATTGATTTTGAGAGAGTGGAAGAGGGAAAGATACAAACATCGATGAGAGAAACACATTGATTGGTTGCCTCCTGCACACGCCCCGACCAAGGCCTGGGCTGGGGAGGAGCCTGCAACCAAGGTATATGCCCTTGATCGGAATCAAACCCGGGACCCACGGGCCGACACTCTATCCACTGGAGCCAAACCAGCTAGGGCTCAGTACCATTTAAAAAAAAATCCTCACCAGAAGGTATGTTTTATTGATTTTAGAGAGAGGGGGAGAGAAACATCGAGATGAAAACAGTTTCCTCTCGTATGTGCTGAGTGGGAAGTGGACCCACAACCTCTTTGGCGGACAGGACAAGGCTCTCCCTGACGCAGCCAGCCAGCCAGGGTAAGACAGTCCCTCTCTACGCCACCACAGCACTCCTGGATGACACGAAGACTATTCTCTCCACCAGCAGGCATCACACTGGAGTTTCTATACACACTACCTGGGCATAAGTGGGTTTCTAGACTGGGTGTGGATTGGCGCGGGACAGGGACAGGTTGGAACCGAGGCACCCCCAACAACTTTCTTCCCAAGTTTCAGACCCGCTAGCAAATTTCCCTTCTGCGTAAAGATTCCTTGTTTTGCCCAGCTGTGGTGGCTCAGTGGTTGAGCGTCAACCTATGAACCAGGTCACGGTTCAATTTCTGGTCATGAGCCCTCATGCCTGGGTTGAGGGCTCAATCCCATGTGGGGCGTGCAGGAGGCAGCTGATCAGTGATTCTCATCATTGATGTTCCTATCTCTCCCTCCCTCTCTGAAATAAATAAAAATATATTTTTAAAAACATCTCTAAAAAAATTATTTTTACAGATTTCGCCTTTACTGGTCCCAGTGCACATTATACACTGGTTCATCTTGGTCATACAACTCTCCACTGTTCACCTGGCTTTTTTAAAAGCCCAGTTGTCTGGAACCCTAAGATCACACTTCCGCTTCCTAACCTGTACTTCGTAGTTCAGCTCACAATCCATGTCCATTCACATTTCTCTCTGGTTCTCAAAACCTCCGTGTGGAAGGCAGGACTGCTCTGGCTTTCATCTCGACTGTCCATGGTCAGATCAGTGGGTGGAAGGAGGCGCTAGCCATCACCCTCCCACTCCTGGGGACACTTCCCTTCCTGAACTTGACATCAGGATAACTGTCCAAGGGAGGACATTTCTTCTGGGAGTAAATCTTAAGAATCTTGGTAAAGGATGACCTGGACTTGTCTTTAACAGACTGTTTAGGTGGCTCAGGAAAAAGGTCTGCACTGGAGGCCTCCTAGGTGCACCACAGGCCACTACACGCCCTGCATGCGACTCCAGCGAACTGGGTTTCACTACCATCCCGCAGCCTCTACATCAGCCCATGCCCATGCCCGACACCTCAACAAATCTATTCAATGCAGATCCATAAAATAGCTCACACCCCATTTATTGTTTAAAAATACTTTGTTACAAAAGGAAAAAAATACAATGCAGTATAAAAGATTGACAGCGTCATCAAGTTTATTACACAATTTTCAACCTATCAGAAAGACAGACAAATCACCGACAACAGGGGACGGGGCCTTGGCCTTTTTGAGGATTGGGTTTTTTCCTTTTGCTATCAGGAAACAAAACTAAAAATGGTGTCATTGAATAAAAACAAAACAAAATGGGGAGAAAAAGCTCCCGGGTAAACGGCTTTCCTGCGCTCTATACGTTCCTCACTGTCCCCTTACTGGGTCTCTACGCTGTAGACACAGGAGCTGCTCTCGAGGACACGCCCAGTACCTCGCACTCGGACAGCAGGCAGGGCGCCATGTTCTGAGGTGGCGGTGGGGATGGGACCTGGGACAGGGGAAAGGAGCTACAACCTGTAGCCTGTCCCAAGGGAATGTGCCTCTCCAGCCCTGGGGGACGTCCGCCCACAGGGACCGGAGGGCTGGGTCAGAAACGTGCAGGGGAGAGGAGGGTTCAGTCCAACTCAGTCTCTCCCTGAGCCACCCGGGTCTCCAATGACCCTACACCTCACACGCCAAGTCTCATGTCACATGCCACGTCTCGTTAGATGCCGCGTGCCCTCTAGATGCGCAAACAGGGCCCTGTGGCTGCTGCCTCCCTCAGCAATCAGAACAACACAATGGAGATGTTACGGGAAAAGCAATTCCATACCCAGTTCCATGCCGGTGTGGGGAATGGCCCCGAGGGTGGTCCTTAGAACACGGAGCTCATTCAAGTCGGGCTCCACTTCCTCCCTGCTCATCAGAGGCAGGAAGTACTCCAGGCTCCAGGCAGAGCACGGGGAGATAGGAGGTCAATAGTCAAAAGGTGGGAAGACACCCCACCTGTGACTTTCCCTGTCTGCTAGTGTCAGGTTACCCCCCAATAAGTGAAACTGGTACCTGGGGGTGCAAGCCCATGCTTACATCAAACCTGAACACAGAAGCAAGGCGTATGGAAGCAGGCCGTGCCCTGCCTGCCGGGCCTTCCCCATCCTGGCACTGCACCAGGGCTCTGCGCTGCTGAGGTCCGCCGCCCCCACCTGCCCCCACCTCCCAGCGGCAATACCTTCCTCTAAAACAAGGAAGCAGCCCTCGGGGAGAAGGGCTCCCGTGAAATGGTGAAGCCGGGGAAACAGAACACCTGGTAGAGCTGGTTATTGCAAGAGGCAACCAAGCCCGAAGCAGAGCAGGAAGCAGAGGGCGGGCACTGGCTCCGCAGGGCTCCCAGCGGGCAGCACCTCCTGGGCCTGCTCCACACCCGAGGGCAAGTCCTCGGAGGAGCTGAACAGCAGGAGCAGGAAGGCGTCCGCCTCTGGGAGGCCAGGGAAACAAACCGTCAATCGTAAGAAGGAAAAGCGAGAGTAAGAGAAGCTGTTCATGAATTTCTGTTCTCATGGTCCCTCCTCAAAGGGCTGGGCAGTAAAGGAGTTAGACAAAGTGGTGTTAGCAAGGGGTCTGGACCCTCTTGGCCCCATCAAACCTAGTGCTGAGGGCAGGACCTGGGCACCCCCTGGCACCCCCATTGCTCTCCTAGATCCCACTGGAAGGACTCCTTTTCTTTGAGAAGGAAGCCTTCCCATGGACCTCACCACTCAACTGCTCCTGGAGAATCAGAAACTCACGTTTCCTTGAACAAAGCACCATTCTCTACGGAGACCAGGGCCTGGACCTGCCTTCTTCCTGTCTGCCTCCCCTCCCAACCAGTCTTTAGGCTCTTTCCCCCAGCAAATAGGAGGTGTGGGACTGGGAGGGCCGCAGTCTTCAATCCTGTGGGCAGAGGGCATTCCCTGGGTGTCTGGAGGGGAGGGGCGTGGAGGGAAGGGAAGGGGTGGAGCGGCCTCCGTCCTTTAGTCCTGATCGAGGTGAGGAGATGCAAGTCCATTAAAAAACATTTGCTTCCGACCGACTCCTGCAACAAGAACATCAGAAGAGAACACAAATCAGAGTGACTTTCAGATGAACGGGGGCTTCAATGACTTCCCAGGGCATTTTCTAAAGTTACAGCATATGAAGTAGGGGATGCAGACAGAGAGAATGCAGGCCCGGGAAAGCGAAAGAAAGGACTGTCTGGGGTGTCTGGCACTGTGAATAGTGAGGGACTGGTTGGAGGACAAGCTAGTAGTGACATCTTACTTTAAGGTGTGGGGGGGGGGCCAAAGACAATGAAATGAAGTCTCAAAAAGAGACTTGGGCTGGAAAAATATGGAAATTACAACATTTCAAGCAAAGTTGTTACAAGGGAACATGGTGAATTTAAATTCTGTTTCAGGAAATCTCTTCTGAGCAAGTCACAGCTTACCTTAAGGGGAGGGGATGGAACTGGGAGGCACAGGGTGAGACACCACCCGTGTGCACAACCAAACCCACTAACCTCCGAGCTCCTAAGAGGCCTGACAGGGAGCATGGACTCACACAGGAAACTCAAAGCTTTTCTTCTCTTGAAGCAGCCCTGGTTCAATCAGCATTCTATGAGTATGTGTGTGCGCACGCATTCACACACACGCATTCACACACACACGCATTCACACACACACACACACTCATTCACACACACACACACATTCTCACACACACACACAGCCAGAGGTGATGTAAGTTGTACTGAAACTCAAGAAATGTTTAAGTCTTTCCCCAGATGACAGCTGTGGGCGAGGGGCCAAGCAGCACAGTAACCCCCAGCTGCAATGACCTGGCCAGGCCAGGCCACAAAGAGCACAGAAGTTAAGGCAATAACCAGCAGTCACCATCCAAGAAGTGTAAGAGCCCAGTAAGACACTCTTCAGCCATTTGTCACATCTCCACCTAACTGAAGGCCCCTCGTCCACTCAGCCCTTGTTCTCATGGCACAATACTAATTTGCAGGGGGAGCTTTGGTGAACCTGATCATCCTATACAATAAAAGGCTAATATGCTAATTGACCGGAGAGCGGAACCACCTGTCGCTGTGATGTGCAATGACCACCAGGGTGCAGACGCTCAACGCAGGGGGAGTGCTGCTCAGCCAGAAGCCGGGCTTCACGGCTGGCGAGTGCAGCGGTGGTGGCAGGAGCCTCTCCTGCCTCTGCGGCAGCACTAAGGATGTCCAACTGCTGTCTTAGGCCCAAGGGAAGCAGGCCTAAGCCATCAGTTGGACATCCCCCAAGGGCTCCTGGACTGCTAGAGGGCACAGGCCGGGCTGAGGGGACCACCCTCTCTCAAGTGCACGAATACTGTGCACCGGGTCTCTAGTATAATATAGAAACAATAGCTAAATGAAAAAGGGGGGATTAAAGTCAGGCTTAGAATTTCACTAATACACAAACGCTCACCCTTTATGTATGCACCTGTGTATGCTGAAGGAGCTACACAGAAAACAAGACACCCACAAGCTGTGTGATCCTTCTACTCTGAAACAGCACTGTTTCAGCCCCAGAATCAGGTGTGGCCTCTCTCCTCTGGCTTCTTCAAACACCTACGCAGGCAGGTTTTGTCCCATTTTCTGTGGGGAAAACTGAAGCCTTCAATGCTTTCTCAATGTCACACCATTTGGGCTTCTGAATATTTGCACTGGATCAAAATTGAACAGAAAGCTCAGTTTCCATTGAACCAGGAGGATAGCAATGAGGTGAGAATGATTAACATCAAATAGGAGAAGGTTCTAAAATAATGAGGAAAGAGCTGAGAACCACAAAATGTAAAAACCACTGACAGAAGAATATCCTCAAATTCCAAACCATACACACATACACCCTGAAAGAAATGTACTTTGGGAACTGTCCCTACAGAACAAGATGCAGAGGATAACTAGTGCATCAGCTGAAATAACCCACAGCGCCCAGTTCTTAGAGAGCACGGCTACATTTTGGTGATAATGTCTGAATGCAGACAGAGCCAGAGTCCTGCAGTGGGGCAATCAGACCCCACGCCCAGAGGCAGGGCCTGTTCTGAGGAAGAGGGTTGCTGATCTACTGCCGATGCTCGATGTAACACACTTTTTGCTCAGAGAACACCTGTTTGCACAATATAAATACTATTATTTTCTTAAAAAAAAAAAAAAAGAATAGCTACCATTTATAAAGTAGGCACTTTTTTTTAAATTGACTTCAGAGAGGGGAAGCGAGAGGGGGAGAGGAATAGAAACTTCGATGAGAATCATTGATTGGCTGTCTCCTGCATGACCCCTACTGGGGATTCGAACCCACAATCTGAAAATGTACCCTAACCAGGAATTGAACCCTAACCTCCTGGTTCATGGGTCAACGCTCAACCACTGACACTGGCCGGGCACTATTATTTTCTAACTAAAAAATACGTACATAGTTTGCAAAGTTCTTGAGATAAATGAGGCCCAAGCACCATCTCCCCAACATGAAATCTCCTAAGTCACAACTTGGTAACTGCAGAGGGAATTACGAGCCATTAGGACAGTGGTTCTCAACCTGTGGGTCGCGACCCCTTTGGCAGTCAAACGACCCTTTCATAGGGGTCGCCTAAGACCATCCTGCATATCAGATATTTACATTATGATTCATAACAGTAGCAACATGACAGTTATGAAGCAGCAACGAAAATAATTTTATGGTTGGGTCACAACATGAGGAACTGTATTTAAAGGGCCAGAAGGTTGAGAACCACTGCATTAGGATGAGAATGAGAAACTGACATTGTTAGGGTGTCTGATTCAGTTCTCTTGGATTAAATTATTGGTTGGATGGAGTAACCAACGTAAGAGAAATTGGGGGATTGGAAACCTCTTCAGAGTTCACTTTCCTCATCTTGTCCAACAGGCCTGCACCAGCCCAATGCCTGTTTTGTGGGACCCAGTGGGTCACAGGATTTTTCAGTAATTCTAATTGAATCATCTGCGTACTGGGGAAAAGCAGTCCTATTTTATAGCTGGAAGAAACGAAGCAAAATGACAGTTAAAGTCTCAGGTTCAGCCTTAGCCGGTTTGGCTCAGTGGATAGCACATCAGCCTGCAGACTGAAGGGTCCCAGGTTTGAATCTGGTCAGGGCACATGCCCAGGTTGCAGGCTCGATCCTCAGTGTGGGGTGTGCAGGAGGCAGCCGATCAAGGATTCTCTCTCATCACTGATGTTTCTCTCTCTCTCTCTCTCCCTCTCCCTCCTGCTCAGGAACCAGTAAAAATACGTTTTTAAACATTAGCCTGCTATGTGTGGTCATGTAATTAACTCCCCCTAATGCTGTGGCAAGGCCAGACCAAATGATTTTGCAGCCTGTGTGGCCTACAGGCTGGATGCTCCCCACCCTCGCCTTTAGACCAAGCGTGTCACACTCGCAGCCGTCGGGCCACAGGCCTCGCTCTGGATCCAGCCAAGCCGAACTCAACTTTTCAATTACCTGAGTTCATGTGGTTCCCCCACCCCAACTCTCCTGCTTTTGTTTTGCTTTAAAGAAAGAAAAAAATACGTTTTTTTCCCTAAACAAATATATCCTTCCATTGAAGTATCCTCCACAGAGTCTCCAAAGCTATTAAAATTTCTTCCAGGTCAGCTTTCTTCTCTTTGAAAAAAGTATCTTGATTTTCAAAATCTTTTTAGTAGACATTATTTTTTAAAATCATTAATGTTGCACCGTGTAAACAAACAAGTAGGCAGTGGTTTCACTTTTCTGTATTGGTCAACTTCCCCAATTTTTTACCTGAAAGTTTGGTGGGGTTGATGCACAGCAATGCCGATGACATGGCTATCATCTATTGAGAGCTTACTATGTAACAGGTATCTGAGTGCTAAATGCCTATGGATCACCTCACTGAATACTCAGCAATCTAATGAGACAACTGTTTTTCTTACCTTCATTCAAAAAGCGAGAAATGGTGGAACAGAAAGCAATCGGCCGGAGTGGGATTCACACTCTGCACTGCCCGCAGACACTGCTCTTACTTAGCCACTATGCCTGCTGCGTCAGACACCAGGCAAGGCAGCCAAGAAACAAACAAAAAATATCTTAATCCCAGGCCCATCTCAGTGTGAGACTCCTAACAAGCGGGAAATCTGCCCTCCTGGATTTCCAGTCACTAAACCGAAAGCCGCCCACTTCCTTTATTTGCTCTAAAAAAGAGCCCTGGCTGGTAGTAGAGCACCATCCCCATAGGCCACAACTGTGGGTTCAAGCCCTGGTCAGGGCACATATAAGAAACAATCAATGAATGCGTAAGTGGAACAACAAACGATGTTTCTCTCTCCCCCTTCCTCTCTCTCAAATCAATAAATATAAAAATAACACATAAAAAGAGAAAAACCTTCCGTCAGTGATTTTCTCTCATACAAGACCGCCCACCAGGCAGGAGTGGGGCTGCTCCCACCTCTCAGTGGTGCCGGTCCCGTTCTCTGTCCCGGTGCCTCTCGTGCTCCCGGTTCCTTTCTTGGAAATAGTCGTCATGCCGATCTTCACTGTGAAGCAGGTCCCGGTGCCTCCTGCTGCTCTCCCGGGACCGGCTAGGTGACCTCTCTCGGGACCGATGTCTTTTCCTGTTAGAAAGATCCTTGAGCCGCGCTCAGAGGGCCTACCACACTCCTTCCCTAAGTGCTGTGTTCTGGTGTCTTCTAGCCTTAGCTACACCTGTCTTCTGCTCTATCATGGACCCACTGTCTGACGGTGTTGGTCCTCTGAGGACTAGTCATCTTTGGGAAAATAACAACAGTTAAATTTGCTGAGAATTACTAATGTATCAGGCACAGTGCTCAGAGCTGTACATGCATCGTCTCACCTGATCTTTACAGTCTGTAAGATTAGTACTACTATTGCCCCCGCCCCCTTTTTTGAGAAAAATGAGACTTGGAAAGTTGAGTAATTCCATTCTCAAGGTCACACACAGAGTTAGGCGCAGAACTGGGATTCAAATCCAAGCATGGGTGGCTCCAACGCCCATGTTCTTGGCTATACCAGTCTATCTTTTCCCCGAAATAAACCCACTGCCTCCGTTAACATTCTAACATTTATTACTGCAAATGTGAGGGTAATTTCTTCCCCTTGAAATACGAGGGCTTGGTCTGCTCCTTCAGCCAGGGCCTTGCCAGACCCCCCCGGCTCCTTCCCTCCCTCTGCCAATCCCTGAAGAGTGCTGCTCGGGGCTGGCCGCCGCTGGAGCAGCCATCAACTCACCTGGACGAGCTCCCGCTGGCACCCACACTGTAGGACTTGGCTTCAATGCCATGGAGACAGTCCTTAAGGGAGGAGATGAGGACACGGCAACGCTCGTCATTGGCGACCCGGGACTGTTTGATGACAGCTATGGCTGTGAGCAGCGTCTCGATCGCGTCACTGTAATCCCCTGACGGGATGGATGGGAAAGGCCAAGGGTGAGCAGAGGCAGTAAACTAGACAAAAGGAGACCTCAGGACCCAAACAAGAGCCACTAGCTGCCCCACAGCCCCACAGTGAACAGAAGAGGCGGGAGTGGAGGTGTAAACTAGATGGTACCCACGTTCCAATGTCTGCAGTCACAGACGTTCTCAGAGCCCGCTAGTGGGTGTATAAACTGGCGCATCACTGTCTGAGGGCTGTTTGACAACATCCGTTGAAATAAACAATGTGCATACCTTTGACCCAGGAATTCTAAAAATTTTCTACTTCTATTCACAACTGTGGATAAGTTTAATCACGGTTGTTTCAGTGTTGTCTGCTGTGTTAAAGAATTAGAAACAACCTGAAGTTCCTTCAACAGGGTCTGCCTACATAATTACCCATCACTGGTTCCACAGAATACTACGTGGTTGTTAAAAAGCATGAGGTCAACTTGTATGCAAACAAAGGAAGCAATGTAAAGAGCTTAGCACAGTGCCAGGCACAAGGTAAGGGCTTAGTAAATGTCATTATTTCACATGATGTAACAGACATGCAGAATATATTAATCTGAAGTTACAAGACAGTATTTCATTTTTGTAAAAACAATAAAATTACATATATGTTATATGCAAAAAAACACATATGGAGGATAGACACAAACTATAAAAGGCAGTCTTGTAAGGGGGCCTGTGCAGAGGACTTCATTAACACTGCATATCTGACTAAATTGTCTTAAATTTACCATCAGACGTATGTATACATACATGTAATGTATATCTAAAACGTATATAGTATACATACATGCATACATACACACATGCATATTTTAAATTTTTATCTCTGTTTATTTAAATTATGCTACCATCAAGAATTAGTCCCTTCATTCCCCAAATCTGAGCAATGCCTGGCAGGGAAAGTGGTCACAGGGTGGGGACTTGCACAAATGTTTTTTGGGTTTTTTTAAAATTATTTTTTAAAAATATTTTTAAAATTGATTTCAGAGAGGAAGGGAGAGAGAGAGAGAGAGAGAGAGAGAAACATCAATGATGAGAAAGAATCATTGATTGGCTGCCTCCTGCACGTTCCCTACTGGGGATCAAGCCCGCACCCTGGGCATGTGCCCTTGACCGGAATCGAACCTGGGACCTTTCAGTCTGCAGGCCAATGCTCTATCCACTGAGCCAAACCAGCTAGGGCCACAAAGCTTTTTTGAGCTACGTTAGGAGCAGTAAGGACAGAAGGTAATGCAAGGAATGCAGACCAGACAAGGTCCAGGGATAATGAGGACTGGCAGCGCCTCTGCACAGGCAGTAAGAATAAAACAAAAGCTGGAGGAGTCCAGGCACCAGGAGGTCAGCTCCACCAGGGAAGGACGTTTCTGCCCATTTTACAGGCTTCCAATAAATAGTGTGGTTTGAATGACTGGAATGAGAACAACAGAAACAGAGGGAGACGGAGATCTGGTTTTTGATCCTCTGGGTATGAAGGGACTGGTGGAGAACGTGATGATTTTCATTACAGTCCTATGTATATCTGACTTGTTGCACTGAGCAGATTACTTTTAATTTAAGAAGATTTATTCAGATGCCAATGAAGATTTTCTGGAGGGAAAAATAAAAAGAGAATATGTACACTTCCTGTCTTTAACCTACTCTGTGGATTTAAATTTTGCAGCCAAAGCTGAGAAATTATGGAAAATAGATAATACTTAGGGTTAACTTGGAAGTTGGATAGTCTACATTTACATCCACGTGAATATGGCTAATGTCATAAAGTGAAACTTGGACCAGAACCTTGAAACTTCCGGTGTCATCTCCTTTTAGAAACCAAAGGTTCTCAGGAGTCACGGCTTCTGGCGATGCCCACTCAATACTGACATGGCTCCTGGGTCGACGCTCGACCACTCAGCCACACCGGCCGGGCCAGCCGGGCCTCCCGAGAACCTAATGGTTGAGAACCTAACGGTGCTCCAACTTTATCTGGTTGAATTTCTTGCCAATGGAAATGACTAGGCCTGGAGACATGGGCAAACGGAAGGCAAGGAGAAGGCAGCAAAGGGGAGAGTTCGTTACCTGCACTGGCTCCAGCTACTGCTTTGGAAATGGCACTGCTGGAAATTGCTCTGTTTCGCTTCATGATCTCTTCAAATTCTGCTTCACTCACTGTAGAGGGCGGAGGGCCCGAGTCCCGGCTGCACAGAAGCAAGACCAGCCTGACTGCCACACCCCGATCGTCTTTACCGCCCTCTGTAATACCACGCTCTGAACGATGCTCTCCTGTGTCATTTCTTACATGGTCTCTGCCTGGTCACGTGTTTGTGTGTTCATGTTCTCCTCAAAGACAGGATTTATGTCCTAGACTTTGATAATTTTGCCATGACCCAACAACAGTGCTAGACATTCACAGCCTACCAGCCACCTACGTTACTCTTTTTAATTAAGCCCCTTAAAAAGGGATACAAAGGACATGGTTTGGGTCAAGAAGTAAGATGCAAACAAAGCATCAAATAAAAAAATTATCTAATAGATAAGAATTTCCCAGGACTCAACACTATGACTAGTTTCCCACAAGCACAGAATTCAGTGCTCACTTCCTCCTCGGAGGGAAAATACCTCACTGTCCACCCTATTACACCTGGCTCAGCTGTGAAAGGAACAAGGTAGTTCTTACCTGCCGTGGTGGTTATAGGGGGCCGAGGCCTTCATGTATGTATCTGGTGGAGGCCCCACTGTAGCATTTGGTGGGGGGAAGAAGGCTGGGTTGAGGTGAAGGGCAGGTGGGATGGCCCCAGGGGGAGGTACAGCCAGATGAGGAGGTAATCGAGGAGGAGGGGGCATGAGATGCTGGTAGTGGATGCCAGGAGGAGGAGGAGGGACCCCGAAGCTTGAGGAGAGAGGTGGTGGGGGTGGAATTGGAGGTGGGGGCAGACCCATCAGGGGGAGGGCTGACGGAGGGCGGTTGAAGTAGGGCAGCACACTGGGGGGCTTATCCACACGGGCAGATGAGGGTACAAGGTTCTCAGAGGGCGTGGCCCGTCCATCAGCAGAATCACTCGAATCTCGGGAGTGAGCCCGTGGAGGTATTCCTATGAAGCAAAACAACTATTGTTACTGCCCCGGCTTGAGACACACCCACAGGACCAGTTCGTCCTTCAGCAAGTCATCGGGCACCTACTGAGGAAGGCAGCAGGTGGCTGAAAAAGAAGGTAGCATCATCTACTGCCTTTTCTTTGGCATCAGAGAAAAACCTGCGACAACTTAATTATAAACCCAGAGGGCAATACCACCTTAAATTCTGTATGTCAAAAATATTCTTTCTCTAGAACCATCAGTGCTTCACCTTACTTATCCTTAGCTTTGTCTTATATTTTTAAGTGCAGAAGGAGCCTAATAACCCGTGAGAAAATGACAGTGTTGAAGTTTGTTCATTACTGTTCAGCAGGATTCAATCGGATTTGAAATTCCATGTCCCCTGATAAGAATTCAGCGCCCCTCTCCCTGGACTGGTCCCAGTCAACCTTCTCTATCCTGCTGCACACTTGGAATGTCCTCCTTGCCAAGGCGCTTTAACCAGGGAATGTGGGGAGAGAGAAGGAAGGGCTGGGACGGATGACACTTCATCCAGATACCAAAAGTGGTCACTGGGATGAAAAAGAGACACACAACGAAGAGAAGACTGGAGACCGGGAGGTAAAGAGGAAATGGGAGACGAGCCAAGAAAAGCTCGACCCAGAGAATGAGCAGATGGCACACAACTGAGAACAGAGGCTCCTGGCAAAAGCGTGGAATAAAACATGCCTCAAATGCGGGGACTCCCACTCCATTTCAATGGCCCCATGTTCTGCCCCACAGGGCAGCACGCCCGGAACACCATCAGAGCACGCCGTGTGGTTCTATGCACAGGGGCTCAGAGCATGTTCGCATGCAGCTGAAAGCAGGGCTCTGGCACTTTCAAGTCACTCGGTTACATCTGTCCCCTCACCCCAGCTTAGTGGTCCACGGAAAGCCTGGCCAACGTGGAATCCCACAGAAGAACGTGATCGCATGGATGGGAGTCTCCGGCAGCAGACACATGTGGAAAGAAAAGTGCTCCTTAAGCTAGAACCTGTTAGGAACCCCGCTCCGGCTGAAGCAGCAGGGGGAGTCCACCACCCTGCACCACTGCGGCTTCTCTCCTGCAGCCGCTCACCAGCGCTATCACAGCACCGCCTTTCTATGTCTCAAACACAGGACACCTTGCTATTCCCACATTCTCCCACACTGAACGAAGAACAAGTCTCAGTGAGTGTGAGCTCTGACAGTGAGCCACCTTCCCATCTCCTGTCCCCTCATCTACAAGGTTGTTTTGTATCTTTGGCTACAAATCCCAAGAGTAACAACCATTTTTAAGCAAAGGAAGTCCACCAACTGTACTCAGCGAATTCACAGAGGCCAAGTCCACGACACAGAAAAACACCACTCAGTCACCATCAACATTTCAGCAAAGAAAGGTGACACCAAGGAATAAACAGCCACGTGAAGGTAGGAATGTTACCCCTGACGCAGCTGTACAATTATGCACCTTAGAAAAGTCTGAAGGTTGTTTTATAGGAAGACCAAAACAGAAGGGACTTGAAAATACAAGTTGTCCAGGAAGAAAAGTGTGTGCCTTCTACAGCAGAGCAATGGAAGCTCAGACCACGTCCAGCTAAGCTCTCAATCTAGTAAAAGAACAGCTGTTCCTATGCAAGAGAGAGGTGGCCAGGGGTCCACCTTCCATCAATCAATACCCGGTCCCAGTGGACGCCCAATCAATGCCAGGCACTATCTGAGCGGATCTGCCCCACCCCAAAGCCCCCCACTGCAGCGCAAGGGAAGTCAAGGCAGGTGGCGTCCCCGGCAGGGCCTTGCAGGGGGCTGCGCCTTGTGAGGTCAGGCCAATCCCAGCTCTGGTCCTCAGGTGTCCCAGGCCCAGAAACTCCATTTTAACAGATCACCTGGGGTGATTGAGCCCTAGGAGGCTGACTCATACGAACCAAACTCACCAGAGACCGATTCATAAACCAGAAGGCCAATTTATTAATTTACAGTGAGAAATAGAACTGCCAAGCGGACCGTATACTTGCAGCAGCTGGTCAGTGCATTCTCTTCCCAGGGAGAGCCTAGCTGGAAACCAAATCAGTATCAGAAGGTGGCTTGGTGAGTAGTCGAATAAAAGGAGTAAGATGCACTTAAGAGATGCTAGCGTGGCGCTAAGGTATTATGATGCAACCTTCTTTTCTAATAAGAAATACTTGCCAAGCAGACTAATATCCAGCAATTGAAAGGGCACCCCTGGAAAATGCTGGAGAAACACTGTTAAATTCACATTCTCCAGCCCATCTTTTTTTTTTTTTTTTTTTAATATTTTTTCAGAGAGGAAGGGAGAGGGAGAGATAGAAACATCAATAATGAGAGAGAATCATGGATAGGCTGCCTCCCTCATGCCCCCTTCCGGGGATCGAGCCCACAACCCGGGCATGTGCCCCCAACCAGAATCGAACCCAGGACCCTTCAGTCCACAGGCCGACACTCTATCCACTGAGCCAAACTGCCTTTTACTACAGATGGGCTCCAGCACATCTTTAGGTCAATTCCTTACAGAGCATCCTTCCAATCTTGGTTTATGACATTAGAGGCCTGGTGTACAGATTCGTGCACTGGTGGGGTCCCTCAGCCTGGCCTGCGAGGATCAGGCTGAAACCAGCTCTCCGACATCCCCGAGGGTCCCGGGTTGTGAGAGGGGGTTTTCAGGTGAGGCACCCGGAATCAGGCTCCCTCCTCTCTTCTCCCAATATTATGTCATTCTCTCTCTCCGTATCTGTCTTGCTTCTTTCATCTCACTTTACCCTAAGTTTGATATTAACTGATGCCTTGTGGGCATTTAGCTGCAAAATGCAATTATTTAGCAAATAGGATTTACTTAGCCTGGAATCTAGTCGGCCTAGGGCTCCCGCCCAGGCCCTTCCAGTGGCGGCGGGAACCTCCTTCTTCCCACCTGAGCTGCACCCTTGCTGCCTTCCCTCCCGGGAGGTTGCCCGCTGGTGCTACTGTCCACCCGGAAGGAGGGAAGCCAGGCCAGTTCCCCAGCCGAGAGTGGTAGCGGGAAAATTCGCCGCCTCCACTGGAAATCGGTATTAAGTGGATGGGCCGGGGTGGGCGCCAGACATCGGGGCTGCAGTCGGTAGGTCCTGCACGTCTCATCATTTAGCTAATTGAGTCGAAAAGTTTCTGTAAGGGCCAGACCCACGGCCTCTGCAAAGGGCTAGAGGCCCGGTGGGGAGCCAATGGGCTAGAGGCCAGGTGCATGGATTCATGCACCGGTGGGGTCCCTCGGCCTGGCCTGCAGGGATGGGGCCGAAACCGGCTCTCTAACATCCCCTGAAGGGTCCCGGATTGCGAGAGGGCAGTTCTGGGGTGACGCACCCCAGAATCAGGCTCCCTCCTCTCTGGTTCTGGGTGAGTCACCTGAAAAATGCAGCTGTCAAGTCACCGCAGCTCGACAGCTCTTGTGCTGAGCATCTGCCCCCTGGTGGTCAGTGCGCATCATAGCTACTGGTCAGACAGTTGGCTGGTCGCTTAGGCTTTTATATATATAGGTTACAGCCATCTTTACATACCTTACTTCTATATTAGGGTGGCTCCTTCTTAATAATTTATAGAGAGGCATGTCTTAAAATAAAGCCCATTCACTCACTATACACTGAATTGTTTAGACAGAAACACACAATTTAGAGTTGACAGGAACTTTAAACATCATGTATCTAGTTCAGATGGGGAAATAAGCCCAGTCACATGACTTAGTAGCAAAACCAAAGTATAACCACAGGCCTCATTTTGGGCCGACCTATTACCCACGCTGCCACCCACAACCATCCCCTCCCCTCCCCCAAATTCCTTCACACTGTAGGCTGAGCCTACACCACAGAAAACAAATCCACAGCCTCCCCCATTCGTACAGATGGTCTCCACGTACCCCCTCTTGGGACTCGGACGCACTCACGTTTCCGAGCCTGTGCCTCAAACTGTGACAGGTTCTGCCTGGTGGCTGGCCTCACGTCGACTTTTTCTCCATTAAGAACTTTTCCCGGCAGGAGTTCTAACAGTTTGTGGACAGAGTTTTCAGAGGCTACCACTACCTCAGCATACCTTGAGGAAGAAACATTAAAAATGAGTGAGAGCTACTAGACAACAGAAGAACAAAGAAATTTTCTTCCACTTTTAGTGAAAACTGGCAAAGCAAAAGGTATCTTGCTATTACTGGACACACAGACACACACACAGATACACACACACACACACACACACACACACACAACTACCAACAACAAAAAGGTGTCAGTCTATAATCTTCCTACTTATTTGAAATTAGAAGTCAGCTTTCTTTGCCCCTCAATGGATAGATGTTCTCCTACATTGCAGCCAGGTCCCCATTCTAAGGCAATTTGCCAAAACCAAGGCAGTGAACTGGGCCAGGGGTGGGAGGGGTTAAAATCCAGGGCCAAGATACAGTGCAGACCTGTTATCCCAATGGTTACAAACTAGAAGGGGCTTCTCAAATCCAGACCTCACCCTTTGGACTGGCCATTTGCTCGATTCTCTGCAAATTTCAACTCCACCACGTCATAGACTCCGATAGAGCGAATAACCTGGATCAGCTGCTGGTCTGTGGTCCACTGGGGCCGGCAAAATGGAAAAGGAAGAAATGTCAGGAGCTACACTGCCCCCCACCCCCAACCCAGAATGTCCCCAACCCTAGGATCCTATTCACAGCCAGGACCTCCCACAGGAAACCCCAAAGCCCATCAATACTTCAATCAGTGCGGGCTTTTCTTATTGTCCTCCCCATACAGAATTCCAAACACCCACCCCGCCACAATCCCCACCTCCCGAGTGTAAGAGTCAGACCTAGTTTAACTTTGACTGCCATTTGGGCTGGCTGGCCATCAGCTCAAACGCTGATAATAGCAGCTTTTAATTGCAGATCTGATATGCAGAGTTGACCATGGTCAGGAACTTCCCCCCAGCATATACATTTCCTAATTTGGAAACAGCCCCCCCCACCCCCCACCAGCCCAAAAACATGTCACACAGTAACTTGCAGAGTAACAATCACCACCTACCCCGAGCATATTAGATTTATCAAGGCCTTTGATCCCTGTCACCCATCATTATCACAGGACCATCTAATGACCACCAAGAGTTCAAGGTATTCACTCTGAAATCTCATCCCACAGATGACCCTGCTAGACATAAAGCCCCAGGGTCAGGGGTGGTAACAAGATGACAGAAAAAGCAACTACCCACTTAATCATTGCGTTCTTCGGCATCAGAACGTCCTCAGGATAGTTCTCTTTCAGAGATCAATCCAACCTGATCCCAGGAAAAAGAAATCCAACCCCATCAGAGCACAAAGCAGTGCAACATCGGTCTTTGAAAATGCCATCACCTCCCAGCGCTCTCCCTCCGGCCCGCCCCGGCCTGTTAGGTGCCCCAGCTCACCCAGGAGAAGCTGCCCACATACACAGCAGCCCGCCTGTTGCGCAGGCCGCTGTAGGTGTACAGAATCGCAGGGGTCTTGTTATTGGGCTTGGGAGACGGCTCCTGGCGAACAGGAGGAGGTGGCTCCGTGCTGCTGCTTCTGTCATCTGAGGGCTGTGAGGTGGCTGTCAGCACGTCATCATACAGATCGATCTGATCTGTATTGTTGAACTCTGGGTCCTAAGAGATGAGGGGCCGGCAAAGGCGGGTTTGCAAACCTTTCGTTGTGTCCGTTCTATTCACTCTAGTTTACTTGGAACCCACACACACTTTCTAGAACGGACAGAGCTTCCTTGTCCTACTCTAGGGAACTTCCTCATTTAAACTATTTCACTCAATTAGCTCATGTGGGCTTTTCTTCTAAGACCCTGTGAGTTGTCTGCAAGGTTTCTAGCTCCAGGCACCTGTGAGAATTAAAAGGTACATGATGATTAAATAAGAATGCAAGGACACACTATTGATATCCATGAGCTTAGCTTCTAAACACCACGTCTAAGACACACTAATGAAAATTTCAGTATCTTATGCATTTTCAAAATCAAGAGTTACACAAACTTTATTATTCTATTTAATAAGAAATAGAGAATATCATTTAGAAATAGAAAGCAGGGGAAAGGCATGTTAAAATGGGAACCAAAACATAAAAAATAATGGAAATTACTGGTTTAAATTATTTGATTTACACAAATGATTTAGGGAAGCTCTAAAACTCATAGTACACAACCCCATCTTTCTAATAACCATCAAAGAAACATTAAAAAATAAAGTAAAAAGGAAGGTAATAACTCTGGGGGAATTTTCCCTCACTAAGTTCTATTTCTCAAGTGACATGCAGATCCAATATATTACCAGGACACCTATAGAAGGGATAGTTTTGAGCAATACCAGAGATGTTTAATGGTACAATCAAAGTGCTCTAAAATATCAGGCTCCGAAAAGAGATGTATCCATCCCATGAGCTACGTCACAGTGAGCATTTACGATATCAATGTCTGTTCTGGAAGACAGCGGTTGTGAGGTCCGAGAGGCTGACGCCCGCTGCTCTAAGAAACTTGCTGCCTGTGTGACATGTTACTGTATAGACCAGCGGTTCTCAACCTTGGCTGCACATTAGAATCACCTGGGAATCTTTTTAAAATCCTGATTTCTGGGCCTCATCCTCC
>NW_005364180.1:147207-153169 GCF_000412655.1 Myotis brandtii
TGTGGTCGGCAAACTATGGCTCGAGAGCCAAATGCGGCTCTTTGGCCCCGTGAGTGTGGCTCTTCCTAAGCCTTAGGAGTACCCCAATTAAGTTAATAACAATGTACCTACCTATATAGTTTAAGTTTAAAAATTTGGCTCTCAAAAGAAATTTCAATCATTGTACTGTTGATATTTGGCTCTGTTGACTAATGAGTTTGCCAGCCACTGGTATAGACGAATGTCTGTGTGCCCGCCCCCGTGCAGATGCTGAAACCCTACTCCGCAGTGGGATGGTATCAGGAGGGGGCCTCTGGGAGGGACTTAGGGTTAGACGAGGTCTTGAGGGCGAAGCCTTCATGGATGAGGTTAGGGCCCTGTAAGAGTCAGTGAGATACTGTTCACTCTGCTCTTCGTACTGTGAGAATTAAGAGACCGGCCGTCTACAACCCAGAAGAGGGCCCACCAGAACCCGCACTTGCCTTTGGCCTTCTGGCCTCCAGAGCAGTGAGAAATAAACCTTTGTTGTTCACAGCACCCTGTTTTATTATTTTGTTATGGAAGTCCAAGCTGACTAACACTATACACCAAAAACCCTAAAACCACAAGAACTATCAAGGGATCTTAATGTTTCAGATTTTGCAATGTCATTATCTTAGATCTTTTTTTAAAGGATCAAAGAAGTACTTTTCCAGCGAACACTCTAACATTCAAACAGTCCTGAAGATTAAGCTGCCAAAATGACAGAGACAAAAGTTTGAAGTGTTTTACGGAAGCCACAGCTCATTCATGCCATTGCTGCCTTTTAAAAAAGGAAATGAAGGAAAAACCTACATTAGGTAACTTGTCTAGTTCCCTGAAGAGTCATTTCCTGTCTAAAGAACTCAGGACGCTTCAATGACTGTCTCCCTTCAATATCAACACAAGAACTACTGATTCTGAAGTGAGACTAGTGAGGTGAGATTCATTACAAAAATCATTTTTTAAAAATATGTTTTTATTGCTTTAGATTGAGAGGAGGGGAGAGATAAAGACAGAAAGAAACATCAATGAAAAATCATCGACTGGCTGCCTCCTGCATGCTCCCCACTAGGAATTGAGCCCACAACCCAGGCACTGACCAGGAATCCAACCGGTGACCTCTTGACACTCAACCTGAGCCACACTGGCTGTGCACAGAATTCACTCAGGCCTACATACCATCACACTTTTGGAAACAATCTTTGATTTTCTCAGCTCATCTGAAGTGCAATGGAAACATGCACACCGAGATAATAGTGCTTTGCTAGCGAAGGGGAAAGGCTCCTACTTCCGGAGGCATGTCAATGATTTCGAAGATCACAAATACTCTAAGGCAGCGGTCGCCAACCTTTCGGACCTCACCGACCACCGGTTGGCGACCGCTGCCCTAAGAAAGCCCACAGGGGAGGAGTTTAAACCTTGTAAAAATGTCAGAAAGAGAATGGCAAGAGAAACTTTTTAGGGGCAGCTTAAAAGCAAGAGAAGGACTCAGTCAGACAAGCACTGGAAGACTGTTCTAGGCAAACCAGTAAATAAGGATCTTGCATAAAGATGGTGTGCGTGGAAAACAGAGAAGTAACACTGCCGAGTGCAGGTGGGTAATAGACTGAATAAAGCAGACAAAGCTGGGGCTAAGCTGACAAGTATTTTGTGTAAATATTTCGTAGACCTTATGTTTCAAACTATCCCAACTCTATATAAGTCACTTATTTGTTCATGTACCAGCTACGGTAATTTACCCTTGTGGTTAAAGGTAGAGAAAGCACTCGATCCTCTCCCATGATCTTATCCTTGGAGAGCACAACCTCATACTAGGCTGCTTTTTTTTTTTTAAATCAAGGATTTTGAAATGCAACTTAAAACACACCATCTTGGATAGTCAGTGGAATCAAGTTGGAATTCCTTCCATGTAGTACTCGTGATTCAGAGATGTGTGTCTAAAAGCTGTAATACAAAAATTACCACTGATAATTGGATGGCAAACTAACATGCAGACTTGGGTAGCTCAGAGGGCAAACGCGTGGCCAGGATGTCGCCATACTGTAAGCCTCGGCAAATCAGTCCCGGAAGGCCCTGCTGCACGGGTCCCCTCGCCACTGCACGAAACACAAAAGGCTGCAACCAGTCAAAGTTGTCACAAGATTGACATGGTTTCTCTGGGCCACAGAGCTTCGGTTCAAAGAGGGTGATGGGAACTGTTCCCATGCACAAGGAAGGCCTATTGAGGATTGTGTTGAAGTAGTTTTACTGAAGAAACAAGGTATCAATTTGTATTTGGATTTAAATCTGTCAGTGACATCAATTCATTCTACTTCTTCGGTTGGTAAAACAAAAAACAGATAATGACCTGAAGTTTTTCTGGTTACCAAATAAGTGGATGATTTATGCAGTGATGCATTAGGTTAAGGCAAAACCTAATTCTACAAATTAACAATAAAATTTTTACTTAAAAAAAAAAAAAAAGATAAACAAGGCTGGCCAGTGTGGCTCCGTGGCTGAGCTATGAACCAGGAGGTTAGAGTTCGATTCCCGGTCAGGGCACAGGCCCAGGTTGTGGGCTCGATCCCCAGTGTGGGGCATGCAGGAGGCAGCTGATCAATGATTCTCATCATTGATGTTTCTATCTCTCTCTCCCTCTCCCTTCTTCTATGAAATCAATTAAAATATATAAAAAAAATTTTTTTTTACTTAAAAAGGCAGTATTTAATACTGAATGACTATCTCACAGAACTGTGATTGTCTCATAAAGCTTCTTGGTTAACAAGAGAACTAGCACAATTTTAAATTTAAATAATAATTCCTCAACTGCATGCTCACCTCCGACCCCTTTCCTTGATATCTGAGGGAAGGGAAGTAATAAGCCCAGGATTTATTTTTCTCAAAGTGACCTACTTGATAGCATTGCTTTTCATTGTAACCAAAGCTACAAATGCAGGCTTTATAATGACCATCTCCACAGTCCTCACCTCACAGCCTCCTTCCCCGTCACTCTCCGTTACCCTCAACCACCACAAACACCTTCTGAGCACATGGATGCTGCTTCCCTGTGACCTCACTCGTCCCAGCACAGGGCCTCGCGAATAGAAGCAGCTCAATACCCACTTGCTGATGGGAGTTCAGAAGAGAACTGGGCAGACTGTGCAAGGCGCCTGCCTGTCCTGCACAAGGAACGGAGACAAGACACGCAGGAGAGAGGCAGCTCTAGCTGCTGTCCAGAGCTCCTCCCCCTGCCCAGAGAGGAGCTGTGGGTCGCAAGACTCCCTATGAAGCAGGAGGAAAGTCGCTGTAAGAGGCTTTTTGCAGCACATGTAAGAGATCAGGGTCAACACCGTAGGGTCCCATCTAGGAAATGCATTTTCCCTGGGGAACCAAGTACACGTGATGGAATTTTTGCGCATGGGTCAGTTTGGGGTGAATCAAGAACATTCTTAAAACACTCTAAAGCACTATCTGCTCTAACGGCCTTCAGTCTAAGCCTGCTTCTAACAATCCAGCCAGACGGAGCTTTTACTCTTTAGCAGCCTCCAAATAACACTAAAACCATTTTTGCCAAAAATTAACTCATTGATGGGGGTAAAAAGCACCCCTCCCCCAAGACATTAAAAATCTACACTTTCTTCAACTTGCTGCGCATCAAATATTGTCTGTTTGGTATAAATGTCTACTAGATCCCACACACCATCTTTGGCTTATCAGACTCATAAAAAATTCCTTTTAGTAAGAGGTCAGAGGACACAGATTGTTGAGGCCAAGGACTTCTACTCTGACAAAGCAGTGACCTCTGGACAAGGCCTGTGTCTTGTCTCTGACCTACAACTTACACTGTTTAGGAAATACTGAAATTTCGCTTTCTTAGGCCAACGGTGGCTAGACCTATGGTCAAGGACCCCCTCCTGCCCCTTTCCCAAAGCAGCGCTCTTACCCACCCTCAGAAGGGAGCCAACTCCACCCAGGGGGTCTTCTTTTCTTTCTATCAAGTATTTAAAAAACAAACCATAACTTGGTAAAAGGTAGTAAGAGTCTGACTCAAAGTAGCATGGAAAACTCAGGAAAGCAGTGGTTTGTAACCTACTTATTATACTAAACCTTTCTTTTTATCCATAGTATTTGACTTGTTTGAAATTAACAACATTTTTTTCATGTACTTAAGTCAATCAACAGCCACATGTAGACGCATCCAGTTTACCTGAGGAGACACCAGAAAACGACTATTAAAAAAGTATAACTAGTGCCTGGCTGGCGTGGCTCAGTGGTTGAGCCTCGACCTATGAACCAGGAGGTCATGGTTTGATGCCCAGTCGTGGCACAATCCCCAGGTTGCAGGCTTGACCTCCAATGGGGGGTGTGCAGGAGGCAGCCAATCATTGATTCTCTCTCTTCATTGATGTTTCTCTCTCTCCCCCTCTCTGAAATCAATAAAATTATATTTAAAAAAAAAAAAAAGTATAACTGGTGCCTGGCTTGTGTGACCCAGTTGGTTGAGCATCATCCCATGTACCAGGAGGTCAGTGGTTCAATTCCCTGTGAGGGCACATCCGGTTGCCGGCTCAATTGCACGTGTGTGTGTGTGTGTGTGTGTGTGTGTTTTTGCAGGAGGCAGCTGATCGATGTTTCTCTCTCTCCCCTCTCCCTTCCTTTCACTCTAAAATCAATAAAAAAACATGTTTTAAAAAAGGTATAACTGGTGAACCTGTACAATGGGTACAAGGTCATTACATTCTTATTTTGTGTTTTAAAATCTCTATGTTAAAAAGGCGTAATACTTTAAAAAGGCTTTTAAATGTAAATTTATGCCAAGTGGAAAAAACCCCAGCATGTATTTCAACCTCTTCGGTTGCCTCATATCCAAGCCAGAGTCCAAGCAGCACACTTTCCTTCTCTAGCTGGTTCTTTCACCCTTTCTCCAAGCCCTAATGTGCACCCGTAAAAAGATGCCAATGGGAAGGACCAGCTTACTCAAGTAGAATGGTGCTGAAACAATCCAGGCAAGACACGAAGTTTTAAATAGAGACTTTGCAACATTCTTGAGATGTGACCTCAAGAACTCAGAATCCAATTACTATAAATATGAGATTATCGTTTCAAGGAAAGTCATTGTATAATGTTCCTTGAGGTAACATAAAAGCACCAATAAATCCAACTTAGGTATGCAGGTGGGTCTACACTAGCTTTTTAACTGTTGGTCCCAAACCTTTGTCTCTCCCCTAAGCTCCCAAACAATTCCATTCAGCAATAAAACGTACTACACCAAAATGCCTCCCTAAGACTGGAGTCAAGCTAGTTACAGACTAAAACAATCTGAATGGAGCTGAAATGAAATGTTAGAGTATCTTTATGCCGTGCCTTTGCGCTGCCTTAGGGGAGAGAGGGGGCACTAACCACTATTTCCCTGCTGCAGCTTGAGACCATCACAAAGGAACAGACAGCAGCACTGTCCTGCGAACGCTGAGGAGCGCGATGCTGGTTTGTAAGTGTGGTTCGGCTTTGAGACAACAGACACCCAACTGGCTCCTGGGGCAGCACATTCCACAGGTTGATGCACACACCACTCCATTAAACCTGATTTTTATTTGCTCTTAAAGCAAAGCCTTTCTAATTAAGCCTGAGGATGAACCTAACATACCGGACGGTCGGAAGACTGGAAGGTCGGTGCTACAGGGACCCGGCAGAGGCGGGTGCAGGCGGCAAACCCCCAAGGACCGGCATAACTTGGAGCCACTGCAAGTGGCTGGAGGTGGTTCCCGGCCGACCCAGGGGAGTCCCCAGGCTCCCCGCGACCCCTCACCTGATTGAACTCCTCGTCGGCGTAGATGTCAATCAGGTCCACTCCTTCGGACATGGCTCCGGAAGGCAGATCGCGAGCCCGGGACACGGACAAAGTAAGGAAGACGCCACTGCGATATCCAGAAAGAGGCAAGGGTTAGCGGGCATGTGGGTCCCGGGGTGGACGGAGGGCGATGGT
>NW_005364180.1:153778-155482 GCF_000412655.1 Myotis brandtii
CTCCCCGCCCCCCGATCCCGCCTCCCCCCTCCCCTCCGCCAGGGGCGTCAGACGCACGGTCACTTCCGTCAGACGCAGGGAAGTGTCTTCCGGCTCCGGGAGTTCCCGGAAGTGTCCGGGGGACCGGCTTCCGGTCCAGGTCGGGGCAAAATGGCACTGCCCGCTGTGTTGCCGGCTCTGACGCGGGTGAGGAGCGTGGAGGTTGTGGGGCCCCAGGCGGGCGCTGAGCTCGTCCTCCTCCTCCGTCTTCAGCCCGCGGGCGGCGTCCAGCTGCTGACGGCCCGGGGCAAGGGCAGGCCCAAGGGCAGGCCAAGGAGAGGTCCTTCTCGCAAAGTTAGGAGGTTCCAGTCGCCCCCCCCCTCCCGAGCCCGCGGTGCCTGTCCTGTCGTGTATAAGCTAGATCCGCCTTCCTGTCAGGCCCCGGGCGGCTTTCACCTGTTCCCCGCGGGGAGGGGGGCCCGGGGTCCTCAGGGCGCCCCAGTCTCTGTTCTTGTCTTTCCTGATACCTGGCACCATTGCACGCCGCATCGTACGGCCTCTCTTCCTTTTCCGTGTAGGTGTTTACCCCTGTACTCCTCTCTCTCGGTGCTCCTTTTTGCTGCACCCAATAGCATTTTGTATGCGGTGTCTTTTGTCTCAAGATAGTTCCCGATTTCCCGTCTGATCTCTTCTTTGACTTATTGGAACCATCGGTTAAGTGTGTTGGTTTCGCGTACTTACACATGTTCCAGTTTCCTTCCACTGTGGTCAGAGAAGGTCTCGTGTAATTTCTAGCTCCTTGGACTCCGTTTTGTAACTTCACCTGGGCTCTCCCCTGGGGCAAGCGCCCAGTGTGCTTGAGCAGAGCATATTCTTGCGGCTGGTGGGTGGAATGTTCTATGTCTGTTTGGTCAGCTGGGTCTATAGTGTTGTTCAAGTTCTCTGTTTCCGAATTGATCTCTGCTTGGATGCTCTGTGAGGTATTGAAATCTATCATTATGTTGCTATTTCTCCATTTGGTCAGTGTTTGCTACATATGTTTGGGTGCTCTGGTGTTGATTGCATGTGTATTTATCATTGTTATATCTTCCTGATGAATTGCCCTTTTTATCATTACACTAGAGGCCCTGTGCACGAAATTCGTGCACTGGAGTATGTGTGGGGGTCCCCTCAGCCTGGCCTGCACCCTCTCGCAGTCCAGGAGCCCTCGCTCCTTACCGCCCACCTGCTCACTGCTCCTTACTGCTTGGCTCCCTGCATCTGCCCCCTGGTGGGGAGGGACCTTGGGAGGGCTCCAGGGCATGTCTGGCCTGTCTTGCTCAGTACCTATCGGCTGGACTCCAGCAGCAAGCTAACCTACTGGTTGGAGCATCTGCCCCCTGGTGGTCAGTGCACATCATAGCAAGCAATTGAGCATCCTTAGCATATCATTAGCATATTGCGCTTTGATTGGTTGAAGGGCCGACTGGACAACCAGACACTTAGCATATTGGGCTTTTATTATGAGAACTAGAGGCCCAGTGCACGAAATTTATGCACGGGTAGGGTTTCTAGGCCTGACCAGTGATCAGGGCCATTGGGGCCTTCTGGCTGCTGGCCAGGGTCTTCCTTTGTTCTGTGCCGCCCCCTGGTGGTCAGCGCACATCATAGCGAGCAATCGAACTCTCGGTCTCCTGATTGAATTTCCGAGGGGCACTTTGCATATTAGCCATATATATATATATA
>NW_005364180.1:155544-163301 GCF_000412655.1 Myotis brandtii
CTCTATCTTCGACAGGTTTTTTTTTTCCCTGACAGTTTTTTACTTAAAGTCTGTGTTGTCTGAGATGAGTAGGGTCATTCTGCTCACTTTTGCATGGAATATGTTTTTTTCATCCTTTCACTTCAGCCCATGTGTATCCTTACATCTAAAATGAGTCTCTTGTAACAGCATATAGTTGGGTCTTACTTATTATTATTATCTTCTAAATCTTCACCCAGGGACATGCTTATCGACTTGAGAGAGAGAGGGGAAGGAGAGAGAGATACGTCGATGGGCGAGAGAAACATTGATCGGTTGCCTTCTCATACGAGCCCTGACCAGGGATTGACCCTGCGACCTTTCCATGTACGGGACGATGCTCCAACCAACTGAGCCACACTGGCCAGGGCAGTTGGATCTCATTGTTTTATCCATTCGGCCACTCTATGTATTTTGGTTGGGGAGTTTTAATACATTTCCATGTAAAAAGCCAGGAGTTGGGGGTTTTCTCCTGCTCGTTCTATGCCGGGCCAGAGGCAGGGGCCATGGTGGGGGAGTGCGGGCCAGTCCAAACCCTTGCCTTTGTTCTCAACAGCACCCAACCTGGTGCCATCTCCTGCCAGCACTTAGATTCAGAGAGAACAAACACTAGCCAGTCTGGCAGCCCCCCGAGAGGTCGGCATGCTGGGGGTATGTCTCAGGCTCCCCTTTCTCTCCTGAGGGAGACTGAAGATTTTCTTCAGTCGGACCAGGCTGAGCCAGGGGGAGGGACCGAGATGAGTGACTGTCATGGCTTTTCCTTCCAGCTTTGATGCAGCTGCTCTGTGCTTGCCCGGGGTTTGGGAGCCTCTTCACTGGTTTCGGGATTTCTCTTAAAGGGAACCGGTCTGTGTGTTACGGAGTTGATGGTTTCTGGGAGCAGGAGAGTGTGTCCTGTCCTGCCATCTTGCTGACACGAACACCTTCTCATGGCGTCGTGGTAGGCTTTGCCCTTCTCTAGATTGGGAGCCCTTGGAGGATTAGGGCCCATGCCGTCACTGCATGCTCAGATTTTAACACGGTCAAGAGACAAGAGTACACACCGCACCGGAAGGCAATGCATGGGGGAGCACATACGTCTGCTGAAGAGCTTCTGGAAGTGCACTGGTTAAGAACGTGTTTGCCGTCAGAGCTGGCTTTCGGGTCTGACTGCAGTTACTGTCGGAGGGACCTGGGTCCCTGAGCCTGGGCCTCTAAGCTGTAATGGGCCAGTCTCAGCGAAGCTTCTGGAGGACTGGCTGAAACCAGACGCGCTTGGCGCCTAGTGCGTGTGAAGGGTGACGGTGACGTTACCTGATGCTAAAAAGATGTCTGTGGTCTGTTTGTTTCAGATGCTTGCTCTGTCAAGACAGCACCTCGTGTCTCCGTTGCCCAGCGTGACGTCCTTCAGCCGTTTCTACAGAGGTGACAGCCCGTCAGATTCCCAGAAGGATATGATTGAAATCCCTCTGCCTCCGTGGCAGGAGCGACCTGATGAGCCCATAGAGACCAAAAGAGCCCGCCTGCTGTATGAGAGCCGGAAGCGGGGCATGCTGGAGAACTGCATCCTGCTCAGGTGGGGGCAGGGCTGGGGGCCATTGCTCCTCGGCTGGAGACGACTGGCCTTTTAATCTCTTTCTCTCTCTCTCTCTCTCTCTCGTTTTTAGCCTCTTTGCTAAAGAATATCTGCATCAAATGACAGAGAAACAGCTGAACCTGTATGATCGCCTGATTAATGAGCCCAGTAATGACTGGGATATTTACCACTGGGCTACAGAAGCAATACGTAAGCGGAATGTGAAAAGTAGGATGACTTGGGCTGATTTGAGTCTGGAATTATATCCTAGGCAATTACCCCCCCCCCTTTATTCATGCAAATAGACATTCACCAGACACTGTTCATTTTTCCAAAGTGTGTAACATTTGTTTGCTTAGTTAAGGTTCTTTGTGTGCAAACAGTAGACACCTATTCTGTGTAACGTAAGCAAAAGGGGAATTTAGTGAGATTGTACAGGTCTCCGAGGCAGGTTGAGGAAAGACTCGGCTGGGACTGGAATGGAGCCAGAAACGGACGTCTCACCCGTTCTCACACCCTCTGGGTCTTCTGTGTTTTTGTTCCCACTCAACATGCGTCACAAAATAGGAGCCGTTCTGCAGGTCCGTGTCTCCTCTGTTCTGACAGATTTCCTCGGTACTCGTTCTATCAGTGAGAGAGGACTGTAAAAGCTCCATCTGTAATTGTGGATTTATTACTCCTTTCAGTTCTCTCAGTTTTTCTTCATATATTTTGAAGCTCTGTTATTAGGATTGTTATATCTTCTTCTTTTTTTTAAAATATATTTTATTGATTTTTTACAGAGAGGAAGGGAGAGGGATAGAGAGCCAGAAACATCGATGAGAGAGAAACATTGATCAGCTGCTTCCTGCACACTCCCTACTGGGATGTGCCCGCAACTGAGGTACATGCCCTTGACCTGAATCGAACCCGGGACCTTTAAGTCCGCAGGCATCGGCTCTATCTACTGAGCCAAACCAGTCAGGGCAGGATTGTTATATCTTCTTGATGAATTGACTCCTTTATCATTATCCCAGAGGCCCGATGCACAAAATTCATGAAGAGGTAGCCTTTTTTCCCCTGGCTTCCCTACGGCCGCTGGCTTCGTCAGGAAGGTTGTCCGGTCTAATTAGCATATTGCGCTTTTATTATTATAGATAATGCCTGTCTTTATTGCTGATAATGTTCCTTGTTCCAAAGTATCTGATCGCAATTTAGTCACTCCACGTGCTTTTGATGAGTGTTTGCATGGTATGTTTTTCCATCTATATTTCTGTTGCTATGTAGTAAATTAACACAAACTTAGTGACTTTATTTTTTAAAATTTATCTTTATTGTTCAAAGTATTACAGATGTTCCCCCCATAAGCCCCCTCCACCCCACCACTCCCACAAACTTAGTGACTTCAAACAACCCCTGTCTGTCAGCTCAGAGCTGTGCCCAGATCTCACCGTCTGGAAACTCACTCAGGTTGTAGGACTGACGTCCCAATGGTCTTGGAGTTGTTGATCTCTTTCAGCTCCTGGAAGCCACTCTCAGATCTGTGCCCTGTGGCCCCTCCAGCTCAGCAGTGGAGCCTCCCTCACAAGGAATCCCTCTCAGGCTTCAAAGCTACCCGGTGTCCCCTTCTGTCACCTCCTGGAGAAAACCCTGCTTTTAATAGAGCTCATGTGATGAGGTCAAAACCACTTGGAAAAGTGCCCTGTCCCAAGGCCAACTGTGCCGCAGCGACATGACCGGCCGTGCTCACAGGCGGGGGTTTCACAAGCCTTGTGCACCATTCTTTTACTTTAAATGGAGCCTCTTGCAGACAACATATTTAGTCTTTATTTTTTTGTCCAATCTTATCATCTCTATCTGTTCATTGTATGTTTTGGTCATTTACATATAATTAATTATCAATGTGATTGCATTAAAATTTACCATCATTTTGTTTTCCATTTCTTTCATCTGTTCTTTGTTCCTTTTCCCCTCTATTTCCATGGGGTTTTTTAAATGAGTATTTTAAATTTTACTCCACTTTTGCTTTATTATTTATACCTCTCTTTATAATTTTTTTAGTGATTGCCCTAGGGCTTGCAGTCTACATCTTTAATTAATCACAGTCTACCTTCAAGTAATATTATAGTACTTCATGTATAATGTAAGAACTTTACAGTAGCACACTCACTCCAATTCCTCCCTCCCATCTTTTGTGCTATTGTTGTCATACTTTCTATTTTTACTTATGCTGTAAGCCTACACTACATTTCTGTTGTTTTACTTCAGACAATTATCTACAGAGCAATTTAAAATAAGGAAAAGGATAGCATATACATATATAAAAGTTATAACATAGTATCTTATATGTCAATACATGGATAATGTAATATGTAACATTTATATAATATATAATTACATTATCCTATATAATGAGGCTAATATGCAAATCGACCGAATGGCAGAATGACCAGTTGCTATGACACGCACTGACCACCAGGGGGCAGACGCTCAATGCAGGAGCTGCCCCCTGGTGGTCAGTGCGCTCCCACAGGTGGAGTGCCGCTCAGCCAGAAGCCGGGCTCAGGGCTAGTGAGCGCAGTGGCAGTGGCGGGAGCCTCTCCCACCTCTGCGGCAGCGCTAAGTTCCGGAAGCCAATTCCAGACAGCAGGGCTGAATCGAGTGGCTGAAGGGCATTTTCCCAAACCTGAAAAGGATAATTGCTTGCTGCCAGACAGCTAAGGGCATCTTAATCTACATATTATTGCCTCCTACTGGCCAAACACCTGAACAGCCGAAGGCAGTTTCTCCAAAACCTGATAATCTTACAATGGCCTCTGTATATGAAACCTGACCCTTTGATGTGTATATCTCCGCCTCACCTTAGGACAAATTGTGTTAATAAAAAGCAAGGGGTCCTGAGATGAGGAGATCTTAGTTTCTTTAGCTAGGCTCCTCTGACCCCCTTTCAAAATTATGTTTCGTCTCTGGACTCTTTATTAAGTTACACATAGCCCTTCTCTAGATTGCTGAACCCCTTCTTAATGCTGGAACAAGAACCCCGGCAGCTAAGGACCCCTCGGGGGATGTCCACCTGCCAGCTTAGGCCTGCTCCCCGCGCTGAGCGGGCCTAAGCCAGCAGGCGGACATCCCCTGAGGGGTCCCAGACTGCAAGAAGGCACAAGTCAGGCTGAGAGACCCCACCCAGTACACAAATGTTGTGCACCGGGCCTCTAGTATTTTATATTACCTTATTTTAATCATCTCTGAGTTCTTCATTTCTTTATGTAGATCCATGTTTCCATCTGGTATCATATTCCTGAAGAATTTCCTTCAATATTTCTTGTAGTGTAGGTCTGCTGCTTTTGGCATTTTTGAAAGATATTTTCACTGGATATAGAATTATAGGTTCACAATTTTTCCTCACATTATAGGGGCACACTTTTTGCTAGGCTGGAGGACTGAGTCAGTCTGTTCAGTTGAGCTGGATTTGGGTTGTTGTTGCTTTGGTTACCTTGTACCAGCAGCTTCAAATTCCCTTAGTGTTACCATGTGCCATTTTCTGGTCTGCCTGGTTTTTGGCATGGGGTCTGCTGTGTCTTTGTTCCTTTGTATATAATGTATCTTTTCTTTCTGAATGTTTCCAGCATTTTATCTTTGGCTTCTAGCAGTTTGAATGTGATATGCTAGATGCTTGTGTTTGGTATTTATCCTGCTTTGGGTTCTCTGGGCACGTTGGGTCCAATTACACTTAGGTTAGACTGTTGAATATTATTTCTTAGTTTTTGGATTGTTCTGTGTCTCTTACTCTTTTTTTTTTTATGCATCAGTTTGGGTCATTTGTGTTGGATAATATCTATGGACCTATCCTCAGTTCACTATGTCAAATCTCAGGATGGACCTGTTGAGGTCATTCTGCTTATTTGCTTATTTTTATTTATTTATTAAATATGTTTTTATTGATTTCAGAGAGAGAGGAAGGTAGAGGGAGAGAGAGAGAAACATCGACGTGAGAGAGAAACGTCGGTTGCCTCTCACACGCACCCCAGCACCCTGACCGGGGACCGAACCCGCAGCCCGTGCGTGTGCCTTGACCAGTGACCCCTCAGTGCATAGGACGACCCTCCAGCTGAGCCATACCGGCCAGGGCTGCTTGCATTTATTTTGAACCTTCCCCTTTCACTTTTACAGTTTCCACCTGTGCTGGAGTTCCTTACCGGTTCATGCATTTGTGTCTCCTTTTTCCACTAGGGCAGTGGTTCTCAACCTTCTGGCCCTTTAAATACAGTTCCTCATGTTGTGACCCAACCATAAAATTATTTTCGTGGCTACTTCAGAACTGTAATGTTGCCACTGTTATGAATCGTAATGTAAGTATCTGATATGCAGGATGGTCTTAGGCGACCCCTGTGAAAGGGTCGTTCGACCGCCAAAGGGGTCGCGACCCACAGGTTGAGAACCGCTGCACTAGGGCCTTTAACATGTTAGTCATAGTTGCTTTAAATTCCCTAAGAGTCTAACATCTGGGTCATCCCTTGGTCTGTTTCTGTGGATTGCTTTGTCCCTTGACTGTGTGTGTGTGTGTGTGTATCTCCTCATTGTGTGTTGAATGTTAGACATCGTGAGACCAGGAAGACTGAGGTAGGTAGTATTTATGCCTAGAAGTGGCCTGTGTGTGTCCGGCTGTTAGCATGGGGGTCAGTCGGGTGAGGAGTGAAGCTCACTTTGGACCTATTGTTGCTCTGGCTCCCCTCTGTGCACCACCAGCCCTACTGTGACCATGTGCTAGGGAGGGACGGAACCCAGAGGGCGTTTCTGCAGTGCTTGGGTTCACCCTCCGCTTCCAGCCTTCCTTGCATGTCTGTGCCTCAGCGGGAGTCTCTCTCCCTGCTTTTCCCTCCCTGTTGTAGAGCCTGCTGCTCTCTACTTGGTGCTTGTTAGTGTGGAGAGGGGAAAGGGGGAGGGTCTCTGTGAGCCCCGCCCAGCTCAGTCCCTGTGGCCCTGGGTCTGAGGGGCGGGCTTCTCAGCGACCCACCTGCTCACCCTCCCATCAGCCCACATGGGTCCTCGTGTGCCCGGGGGAGACAGGGTTTGCTCACCTGCTCCCGGAGGCTTTTGTTCTGCGGAAGGCAGGGCTGGGCCGGGCTTCAGGCTGGGCTTCAGGCTTTCTTCGCCGTGGGGTCTGCTCCCCTCCTCCGCGCCTGCGTCCTTGAGGGAGGCTTTCTCTCCAGCCTCCCGTCCTGAACCAGGCTTGTCAGGAGCATCCTCGGGTGAGAGAACCTGTCCGTGGGTGGGACTCCCCTGCGTCCGTGGCTAGTGCACAGCGGCTTTTAGCGGCTCATTGACATTCAGCCGAGGCTTCGCCCTGTTTGTGTCCTGCCCGGTGCCTCTTCTGTGCTCGGGCTCAGGCCAGCACGTGCTCAGGTCCCCGTCTCCTGGGGGGGGGCCCCATAGGTTTCACTCTGCTCAGGGTCTGTGACCTCAGCGCTGATGGCCTCACGAGGACACGGGAGTCCAGTCCACCTGGCTTCCTGTTGGGAGGGGAGCAGTGCTCTTTCCCACCGTCACACCCTAGGGGCCCGAGCCCCTCGATCTTACTTTGATCGTTACAGAACCCCAAGGCCTGGCCCCGGGTGCTGGGCCCCGTGCTGAGGGGGCCCAGACTTGGTGTTGAGGAACGCCCTCCTGGCGGCGTGTTAGCCTTGGAGGGAGGGTGATTCCCGCACACATCACCGCAGCTTCCTGGGGGGGGGGGCGGGCTTTGCTTGTCATTTGAATCTTGAGGGTCTCGGGGCGGAAAGAAAGGTTGGAGGTGAGCCGCGCCCTGCCAACTGCCCCCCTAGACTGAGGCTGGCCTCCTCATCTCTGCTTTCCATGCCTTCGTCCATTCCGATCTGCTTCCGCGGGTTCATGTCCGCTTTGTGGGCCTCCAATCGCCTTCCAGCGAATCCCTTTTTGCTTAAGTGACTTGGGTTACTACTTTCTGTCACCTACAACCAAGGACCGCAGTTGCCTCAGGAAGTGTATAGACTAGAAAGGAAAACATAATCACCAAGAACAACGGAAATACCAAATGCAGGGCAGCGTGGTGCCGTGGAGATGGGACAGGCGGTGTGCAGGCGGGAACCTTGTTTATAAAAGACCAGATGGTAAAGGTTTCAGCCTCGCGGCCGTACGGTGTCCGCTGCACCAGCTCTGCCGTCGGCGCACAAGAGCAGCCGCGGAC
>NW_005364180.1:163683-185616 GCF_000412655.1 Myotis brandtii
GCGCCCCTGCCTTTCCCTTCCCCTCAGCCCACCGCACCCGCCCTGCCCGGAGGGCCACCTCTCCAGGACGCGACATGTTCAGGGCTCACGCTAGCACTGCTTGTTCAGCCCTAGGCTCACGCGCGGTTTAGAAGCGTGACACACACGGAATTGCCTTTAAAACGGCGACTCGCCTGCAACCACCAATGCTGAGTTGACTTTTGCTGGTGTTTCTGAAGTCAGGTGTTTAACAAGAAGCAGATTTTGTGTTATTACATAAATGTGTATCCATTTTACCTGCAGAAAACAGTGATTAAAGAAAAACAATATTAATAGTTTTTGTGATTACTCCTTCTACTTAAAAATTACATATGCCCAATAACTGGTTTGAAAATTAGCTAATTAATTAAATATATTTTTTTAAAGAAAAAAAAAAAGCCCTAGCTGGTTTGGCTCAGTGGATAGCGTGTCGGCCTGTGGACTGAAGGGTCCCGGGTTCAATTCTGGTCAAGGGCGCATGCCCAGGTGGCCGGCTCAATCCCCAATTATTGATGTTTCAATCTCTCTCTCTCCCTTTCCCTTCCTCTCTGAAATCAATAAAAATATTTTTTTTAAAAGTGGTTTGTCAAAGTGCTGCTGGCAGGCAGGCCTGGCTGGGCTGTGGCCGGCCTCTGCCACAGGAGGGCAGTGTCGGGACGCAGATGTGCCCGCTCAGTGCTTCTGGCAGAGGCGGCGGTGGCAGCGCTGCGGGGACAGCTTCCCTGAGCCGGGGCGGGCGGTCCTCCCCTCAGCCCAGCGGGGCTTCCTGCCCAGGGAAGCGGGCCCAAGACCCCCGGCTCGAGTCTGGAAGGCACAGCGGGAGGAGTGGGTGTGTGTGCTGCGTAACAGCCAACTTCCTCCTCAGGTTTCCTTTCTCTAAAATGTCACTTTGTAAACAACGATAGATAACCGAATATTAGAGAATGTTTTAAGGCGGAAAATCAAAATTCCCAGTCCTTGCACAATTACTTCATATGAGCCAGAGACAGGTTTATAGAATTTTACAAGGACACAGTCATAGCTTTCATTTCCGTGTAACACCACAGCCAGCTTTTTCTCTATTTCTACAGTCTTCACAATTATTGCAGTTGACAGAGTAACATAAACAGTGTCTTAAGAATGAGTGAGTTGCAAGTGTTTAGTTGCTAGGGGCGGCCTGAGGCGGGCTTGTGCCCTTGGAGCTGTGATCCTTGTGGGATGGTGATCTCGCAGCCCAGGCCTGCCCGGTAACGCCGGCGTTAGGAAGGCGGCAGAGCTGATAAGCAGATGGCTGGTGATCACGAGCTGTGGGTGGGGAGGAGGGACGAGCTGTGGGTGGAGAGGAGGTACGAGCTGTGGGTGGGGAGGAGGTATGAGCTGTGGGTGGGGAGGAGGGACGAGCTGTGGGTGGGAGGAGGCACGCGCTGTGGGTGGGAGGAAGCGCGCGCTCCCAGCACTGTTGGGCTGCGGGTCCCCTTGGAGCCTCTCGGCCCTGCCCACTCCTCAGCGCCTCAGCGCCCTGGCTCAGGAGAAGGCGAACCAGCCTGTACCTACGTGATGTCACTCCTCCAGGCCAGTGGCTCGCGCCGTCTTGTACAGAAGGGGCCTCAGAGAGAGGAGCCTGTTCAGGGTCAAGGAGCTATTCAGTGAAAAAGCCAGCGTCTTGCCTGACCTGTGTTGCTCAGTGGGTAGAGCGTCGGCCTGCAGACTGAGGGTCCCGGGTTCGATTCTGGTCAAGGGCACGTACCTTGGTTGCAGGCTCTTCCCCAGCCCGGGCCCTGGTTGCGGCACGTGCAGGAGGCAACCACTGGATGTGTCTCTCTCACATCGATGTTTCTCTCTCTTCCACTCTCTCTGAAAATCAAAGGAAAAATATCCTCGGGTGAGGATTAACAACGGACAGACAGACTCCCGAGCCTGGTTTCGTCCGGCCTGCCTCCCAGGCTGCCGAGCTTGCTCCCGGGGCACAGAAAGCTACACTTGGACAAACTGTAGCAAAGGAACTTGCCGGTTCTGAGGTGTGACCTGTGCGTCACGTGGGGAGGGGGCGGGACGCGGCCAGGACCTTTCCATCACCAGGGTGGCAGGAGGAAGCAGAGCGGCACTGGTGACAAGGTCACGTCCTGCCTCCGCCGCTTCCTTGCTGGATGAACAGGTTGGCTTGAGCCTCGGTTTCCCCCTCTGTCAAATGGGACGGTGACGCTCCCCATCTTAACCAGCGGTGACCGGCAGGCGAGAGAGGGATGCAGCACACAGCCAGCCCTCGGCAGGTAGCGGGGTCACCTGTGTCCTACCCGCCTGGCGCATCGGGAAGGTCACCAGAGCTCTGTGCGGGGCCGTCTCATCCGCAGATGGAGAGCCGAGCCTGTGGTAGAGCCAGCGGAGGCTGGAGAGAAAACAGACCCTGGTCACGAGACGTTCGATGGAAAAATCCGCAGCGCTCACCTACGCAGGGAGCGGGCATGAGAGAAGGCAGAGCAGGGCAGACGCGAAGACGGATGTCGCCCGGGAACTCACCGCAGCCCCTGGCCATTGTCTCAGCCCCGTTGACGTGGGGAGAAGGTTGCGCAGGCGGTTTATGGAGAGAGATCTGGGCTGCGGGAGCCTCGCGAACGGGCAGCGGCTGGCCCGTCTACCCTGGCGCTGACGCCATCCACCCCCGTAGCCAACTCTGCACTTGGAGCTGTTCCCGGGGGTCATGTGTCTCTCTCACATCGATGTTTCTCTCTCTTCCACTCTCTCTGAAAATCAAAGGAAAAATATCCTCGGGTGAGGATTAACAACGGACAGACAGACTCCCGAGCCTGGTTTCGTCCGGCCTGCCTCCCAGGCTGCCGAGCTTGCTCCCGGGGCACAGAAAGCTACACTTGGACAAACTGTAGCAAAGGAACTTGCCGGTTCTGAGGTGTGACCTGTGCGTCACGTGGGGAGGGGGCGGGACGCGGCCAGGACCTTTCCATCACCAGGGTGGCAGGAGGAAGCAGAGCGGCACTGGTGACAAGGTCACGTCCTGCCTCCGCCGCTTCCTTGCTGGATGAACAGGTTGGCTTGAGCCTCGGTTTCCCCCTCTGTCAAATGGGACGGTGACGCTCCCCATCTTAACCAGCGGTGACCGGCAGGCGAGAGAGGGATGCAGCACACAGCCAGCCCTCGGCAGGTAGCGGGGTCACCTGTGTCCTACCCGCCTGGCGCGTCGGGAAGGTCACCAGAGCTCTGTGCGGGGCCGTCTCATCCGCAGATGGAGAGCCGAGCCTGTGGTAGGGGAGGAGGGACGAGCTGTGGGTGGGAGGAGGGACGAGCTGTGGGTGGGAGGAGGCGCGCGCTCCCAGCACTGTTGGGCTGCGGGTCCCCTTGGAGCCTCTCGGCCCTGCCCACTCCTCAGCGCCTCAGCGCCCTGGCTCAGGAGAAGGCGAACCAGCCTGTACCTACGTGATGTCGCTCCTCCAGGCCAGTGGCTCGCGCCGTCTTGTACAGAAGGGGCCTCAGAGAGAGGAGCCTGTTCAGGGTCAAGGAGCTATTCAGTGAAAAAGCCAGCGTCTTGCCTGACCTGTGTTGCTCAGTGGGTAGAGCGTCGGCCTGCAGACTGAGGGTCCCGGGTTCGATTCTGGTCAAGGGCACGTACCTTGGTTGCAGGCTCTTCCCCAGCCCGGGCCCTGGTTGCGGCACGTGCAGGAGGCAACCACTGGATGTGTCTCTCTCACATCGATGTTTCTCTCTCTTCCACTCTCTCTGAAAATCAAAGGAAAAATATCCTCGGGTGAGGATTAACAACGGACAGACAGACTCCCGAGCCTGGTTTAGTCCGGCCTGCCTCCCAGGCTTCCGAGCTTGCTCCTGGGGCACAGAAAGCTACACTTGGATAAACGTAGCAAAGGAACTTGCCGGTTCTGAGGTGTGACCTGTGCGTCACGTGGGGAGGGGGCGGGATGCGGCCAGGACCTTTCCATCACCAGGGTGGCAGGAGGAAGCAGAGCGGCACTGGTGACAAGGTCACGTCCTGCCTCCGCCACTTCCTTGCTGGATGAACAGGTTGGCTTGAGCCTCGGTTTCCCCCTCTGTCAAATGGGACGGTGACGCTCCCCGTCTTAACCAGCGGTGACCGTCAGGCGAGAGAGGGATGCAGCACACAGCCAGCCCTCGGCAGGTAGCGGGGTCACCTGTGTCCTACCCGCCTGGCGCGTCGGGAAGGTCACCAGAGCTCTGTGCGGGGCCGTCTCATCCGCAGATGGAGAGCCGAGCCTGTGGTAGAGCCAGCGGAGGCTGGAGAGAAAACAGACCCTGGTCACGAGACGTTCGATGGAAAAATCTGCAGCGCTCACCTACGCAGGGAGCGGGCGTGAGAGAAGGCAGAGCAGGGCAGACGCGAAGATGGATGTCGCCCGGGAACTCACCGCAGCCCCTGGCCATTGTCTCAGCCCCGTTGACGTGGGGAGAAGGTTGCGCAGGCGGTTTATGGAGAGAGATCTGGGCTGCGGGAGCCTCGCGAACGGGCAGCGGCTGGCCCGTCTACCCTGGCGCTGAAGCCATCCACCCCCGTAGCCAACTCTGCACTTGGAGCTGTTCCCGGGGGTCTGACCTCTCCTTGTCCTGGTTTTGTCTCACGTGACACACCACCCAGCCGCCGCCACTGCCACCTGGGCCTGGCGCGCTGTGGACGGAGCTGTTTTCCTCCCCGGCTGCTGGCTTGTGTCATCTCCACGAGGGAAGGCCTTGCGAGCCTCAGCTGCTCAGTGTCAGGCACAGGGGTGCTATGTAAACAGTTTTTCCCTTTATTAGGCATGAAGGAAAACTAGGCCGGCCACAGTGCGGTAAAAATAACACAACAATTAATAAGCACGCAGCCAGGGCCGGCAGCCCCCCCAGGGCCCTGCCGAACAGAAGCTACGCTCATTCCTCTCCGTTTGACACATCACCACTCGCTGACCTCATTCCCGCCCGCGCCAGGCCCCTGAGCGTCTGGCCCTGCCCCAGCCCATCTGAAGTGGCCTCGCGAGTCCCGTCTCCGGGCGCATCAAACTGGGTCAGTAAAGTCTGTCCTTTTCCCACCGTTTTCTCACGGAGGCATTTGAAGCCGTCAGAATCCACGAGCCAAGCACCGTTGCCTGAGCTGTGCGCCTTCCACGGAGCGTGTCCGTCCCGGCCACACGGAGGCCTCTCTGGCTGGCTCCGGGCACTACCTGGCGGTCACCTGGTCTGTGTCTTCGCCTCCGGACAGGGCGGCACCGGCACAAACCTGGCTCCTCTTCGAAATATCACCAGGGAGCCCTGGCTGGTGTGGTTCAGTGGATAGGGCGTCGGCCTGTGGACTGAAGGGTCCCGGGTTCGATTCTGGTCAAGGGCACATGCCCGGGTTGTGGGCTTGATCCCCAATAGGGAACGTGCAGGAGGCAGCCGATCGATGATTCTCTCTCATCATTGATGTTTCCATCTCTCTCTCCCTCGCCCTTCCTCTCTGAAATCATATTTTAAAATATATATCAGCAGGGAAAGATTCCTCCGGGAGAGCTGAGAGCCTCATGTTTACCCTTCAGCCCATCTGCTCCATGGTGGCTGGGCAGGGAGGTGCCAGGGCACAGAGCTGGGGCGGCCTTACATGGCAGCAGGTCTCGGGGCTGAGCTGACAGCCCCCCATGCGTCCAGCCCGTCCTGCCTGGGGACGGCGGACCTGCCATCGGTGGCTGTCAAGTTGGTGCTGATCAGCTTCTAGTTACGCTGCCCTGGGACACCTCCGTTTCCCATGAGCCCTCTGCACGGGTAGACTCTTGCCCAGGCAGGTACGGTGACATGGGGGGCGGGGTCGGGGGCAAGCAGTGCCCTTCCGGCTTTAGGAAACAAGTGTCTGCAAGAGCCAGGCGTTCGGAGGGATGGAGGCCACGGTGAAGTGTCTGAGACAACAGCCGGCTTTGAAGGGCTTCGGCCGAGAAGGTGTGCGGAGGAATCACCACCTGTAACCGGTCCCCACAGAAGGAGAGTTGGAGCTTTTGCTGGTTCTTGCCTGAATCCACACACTCCCGCCACGGAGAAGACGTGCTCTTTAAAACGGACAACGGGCCCCGTCTGGTGGCTCCGCAGCTGGAGCGTCGTCCCCATACACCAAAGGTTCAGGTTCCACCCGTCAGGGCACACGCAAGCCTCACCCAGTGGCCTGGACGGCGTGGCTCAGTGCCTGAGCGTCGACCTATGAACCAGGAGCTCACAGTTTGATGCCCGGCCAGGATTGGCTCTCTCTCCCACTGTGGAAAGTGGAAAGTTCTTGGTTCTCTGCCCAGGCCCCTGGAGGACCTGGATGTTAAAGGAAGCAAAGTCCCGAAACCGGGCGTTCTTCACACTGCACCCAGAGGCCCGGGTTGCAGGTTCAATGCCCAGGTTGCAGGCTCAATCCCCAGTGGGCGTCATGCAGGAGGCAGCCGATTGATGATTCTCTCTTATCATTGATGTTTCTATTTCTCTTTCCCTCCCCTTTCCTCTCTGAGATCAATAAAAATATATTTTTAAAAAAGAATCAACCGATGAAGGCATAAATAAGTGGAACCACAATCAATGTTCCTCTCTCCCTCAGAATCAAGTTTGAAAAAGGGCCAGGGGAACACACTACGTCACTACCCATTATGGGAGCCGTTCTAAAACGCAACGGACGACGTTAAGATGCACATTTCCTCTCCCAGGGGTTCGGTGTAGCTCCTACGTGATGAAATGCTCACCTTGGTGCTGCCCCGGCTCCCACGTGGGGGGAAGTGGGGACACCGGGGCGGGGCCGCTGCTGGGAGTCAGACCCAAGTAGGACCGTCCGTCAGCCGGCGACCCTGGCGCGTCATCTCCTCCTCCAGGCCTCGTGCCTCACCCGTGCAAAGGCAGGAACAGCGCCTCCCTCCTTGTGGGCGCGGGGACGACGGGAAGTGAGGCGTGGAAAGGGCTCAGTACATGCCTGACCCCGTTAACACGCACAGTGACCACAGCTGCAGGTCGCTAGCTGCGGTGCCCGCTGCTGTGGGCTCCACGCGGCCTGGCCTTCAGCGCCCACGTGAGACGGACGAGGAGAGGGAGGCTTGGGAGAGGACGCTTGCTGGTCCAAGCCCGGGCCCAGCCCCACAGGCTGCACTGCCTCAGACCTGCCCTGGGGCTGGGGCGAGAGTGGTAATGGATTGGCGCTCTCTCCCGCTGTGGAAAGTTCTTGGTTCTCTGCCCAGGCCCCTGGAGGACCTGGATGTTAAAGGAAGCAAAGTCCCGAAACCGGGCGTTCTTCACACTGCACCCGAAGGCCCAGGCGCACAGGCACCGGCCCACCCCCATCTCCTGCGGGGGGCGCACCCCCTCCCCACCAGGAGGGTGGGCTGGGGAAGCGAAACCGCTGGGGATCGCGTCTGTGCGGCCCTCAGCACCAGCCAGCTCACTCTCCGCTTCTCCTCCCCATGAATCTGTGGTCTCTGCTGGCCCGTCCTCTGCCCTCATCCCGTGCGGGGAGGAGGGCGGGGTGTGGCCCTCCGAATGGAATGCGCTCCCTGGGCTGTCTGTTCACGCTCACAGGAGGCCTCCCTGCAGAAGCCGCCTTATCCTTGTCTGCAGGGGGCTCGCCCAGGCGCACAGCTCACAGCGGGGGCAGCAAGGGGGGCTTCCACCCCGGCTCCCCGAACCTGTGCACTTCAACACCCTGGCCCCCCGAACCTGTGCACTTCAACACCCCAGCCCAGACTGAGCCTGTGCACTTCAACACCCCAGACCCCCCCAAACCTGTGCACTTCAACACCCCGGCCCCCCAGAACCTGTGCACTTCAACACCCCGGCCCAGACCGAGCCTGTCCACTCCTGGCCAGCCTGAGCTTGACCGAATCCGTGCACCATCTATACTAATATTTACCGAATAGCTTTCTTCAATAAAAAAGTCCCTTTTTTATTTAAACAAATTAGTTTTAAAAGGAAGCTGTTGATCATCACTGGAAATGGAACAGTTATGTCAATAGCGGTCACTTGCCCACATTAAAAAGGTAACTATAAGAACAAATGCATAAAATGTTACCAAGTTTTTCCAGCATTTTGTTATTGAAAATTTCAAACAATGTTGAGTTTTGCAGTAAACACCCATACATCCAGCACTTCGATTCTGCCATTGACTTTTTTTTTAAAATGTATATTTTTATTGATTTCAGAGAGAAAGGGAGAGGGGGAGAGAGAGATAGAAACATCGATGATTAAGAATCACTGATCGGCTGCCTCCTGCGCACCCCCTGCTGGGGATCCAGCCCGCAACTGAGGCATGTGCCCTGACTGGGAATCGAACCAGCAACCTTTCAGTGCACGGATGCCCAACCAACTGAGCCTCGCCGGACAGTGCCTGCCACTAACTTTTTAATGCTGTTTACGATCGATCACACATCTGTCTGTCTTTCCATCCCTCTCCACCCATAAAAGCATCTACTTTATGTATTTCAGAGAAAATTACAGACATCAGAACACCTCCCCTAAATACTTCAGAATGCAAATTATTAACTAGACTTTGATATTTATTTAAAGCTTTTTGTCTCCAACTATAAAATATACATGCAATAAAATGCACAAATCTTTTTGTTGTTGTTCATTCTCAAAATGTTTTCCATTAAATTTTAGAGAGGGGGCGGGGGAGAGGGAGCGAGTGAGAGAGAGAAACATTGATGTGAGGGAGACACATTGATGGGCTGCCTTCTGCACATGCCCTGACCGGGGCTGGGAATTGACCCGCAACCCAGGTATGTGCCCTTGATCAAAAATTGAACCTGCAACCCTTTGGTGGGAAGGACGACACTCTAACCACCGAGAAACACGGGCCAGGGCTAAAATGCACAAATTGTAAGTACGCATTTGCTGAATTTATAAAAAAGCGCACTTTTAACAACCAAACTCCTATCAAGATACAGAAATCACCATCGCCCTAGAAAGGTCCCTCGAGCTCCATCCCATCAGCCCCCCCAGCACCCCCAGACCACCCTAGCTCTGACTTCCCCGCCACGGAAGAGCCTGCTCGCGGATTGCATGTAGTGGGACTCGCTGCGTGTGCACTGATCCGTGTGCGCCTGCTTCCGCTCAGCGAAATGTTTCTGAGCTTCCTGTGTGTCGTTCATTCCATCGTCTGACTCTACCACGTTCAGCCCCGCCATTCTCCTATCACAGACGCCTCCGCGCTTTCCCGTATTGGGCTATTATGAATGAAGACACCACAAACAAGTCTTTTTGTGTGAACAAATGTTTTTCTTTCTCTCGCTAAGTATCTAGACATAGAGTTGCTGGGTCGTAGGTAGGTATATGTCTAGTTTAAAAGCAACTGCCACTGGATCGAGCCTGTGGGACTGAAGGGTCCCGGGTTCGATTCCAGTCAAGGGCACGTACCTTGGTTGTGGGTCCTGGTCTCACATGGATGTTTCTGTCTGTCTTTCCCTCTCTTCCACTCTCTCTAAAAATCAATGGAAAATATCCGTGGACGAGGATTAACAAACAAACAAAAAAGCAACTGCCAGACTTTTCCCACAGCAGATACGCTATTTCACATCCCTCCACCAGTGCCTGGGAGAGCCAGTCGCCCCTGGACCTGGTCAGCATTTGGTGCTGTCAGTCCTTCAAACGTCAGCCTGTCTGGTGGGCAGGGACCGGCGCCTTGCTGTGGTTTTAACTTGCATTCCCCTCACGATTAATGATGTGAAGTACTTTTTTCACGTGCTTACTGGCCACTCATATATCTTCTTCTGCACAGTGTCTGTTTTTAAGTCTTTTATCCATTTTATTTATTTCTATTCATTTTTTTATTGATTTCAGAGAGGAAGGGAAAGGAAGAGCGAGAGAGAAACAATGATGAGAGGAAATCATTGATTGGCTGCCTCCTGCACACCCCCTACTAAGGACCGAGCCCACAACCTGGGACCCTTGAGTCCGCAGGCCGACGCTCTATCCACTGAGCCAAACCGGCCAGGGCCTTCTATCCATTTTAAAATTTGGTTGTTGTCATCTTATTATTGAATTGTACGTGTACTTTATTTATCCTGCATACCAGTCGGTGGCCAGAGAAACGTTTGCAAATATTTCCCCCCGGCCTGTGGCTTGCGTATTCATTCTCCCAGCAGTGTCTTTGATGAAGTTCAATGTATCAGGCCTGACTGGGAATTTAATCGTGACCTCCTGGTTCACAGGTCGACGCTCAGCCACGGAGCCACGCTGGCTGGGCCGTTCAAACATGTTGAAGGGGCCTCGGTACTCTGCCAATAGTGCACGAGGGTCCCTTTCTCCACACCCTGCAGCCCTGAGCGCGTGTCTTTTGATAACAGACGTGCTGACAGTGAGAGGGGATATCTCATGGTGGTTTTGTTTGCGTTTCCCTGATGATCAGAGGCGTGGAGCACCTTTTCATGTGCCCGTTGGCCATCTGTATTATAAAAACCACCCTAACCAGTTTGGCTTAGTGGATAGAGTGTCGGCCTGTGGACTGAAGGGTCCTGGGTTCGATTCCAGTCAAGGACATGTACCTTGGTTGCGGGCACATCCCCAGTAGGGGGTGGGTGTGCAGGAGGCAGCTGATCAATGTTTCTCTCTCATGGATGTTTCTAACTCTCTGTCCCTCTCCCTTCCTCTCTGTAAAACAAATCAATAAAATATATTTTTAAAAAAATAATAAAATAAAATATATTATAAAAACCCAGTGGCCCTAACACCATAACGACCAAGGACCGGTGCGGGAGGGCGGGGCTGTGCGTGTGGTGAGGCCGCGCGATTTTGCGCACTGAGATTCTAGTTTGTATATATTCTTTGGGAAACTGTCTATGAATGTCCTTTGCCCGTTTTTAAGCTGGGTTATTTGCCTTTGGGAGTTGTAGGGGCTCCTTATACACTTTGGATGTTAATCCCTTTTCCGATACGTGGTTTGCAAACCTTTCTCTCCTCTATTCATAGGTCACCTTCTCCTTCTGTTGGGCGTTTCCTTTGCTGGGCAGAAGCTGTTGCGTCTGAGACCGTCCCCTTGCATTACATTTGCTTCTGTTGCTTGTGCATCTTTTGGGGTCATAGTCACAAAATCATTGCCAAGATCCACGTGAAGGCGCGAATTCCCTGTGTTTTCCTCTAGGAATTTTGCGGTTTTAGGTCTTACATCTGTAGTTCAGCGACAGGCTACTTAACGACCAGGCCGCGGCTTCCTTGCCACTACCATCCTCTTAACATTTCGGCAGGCCCCTCGTCCATCTGCTTCCCCTACGACGCAATGTGATGCTTGATTTTTAAAAAAAAAAACAAAACACAACTTTATTTCAGATAAAATTAATATTTCCATAATTTAGGATAAGCAGACACACTTCCTTGAGTCCATTTTTTTAGGTAATTGTGATTTCCATGAGTAGAGTTAGTATCATTTGAGTATTTGCCTACGTGCTTGTTGGAAGCTTCTGTAGCCTTTTCTTGGTAGGAATTCCAGTTTTTCTGAATTCTTCCCTTTCCTTCAGGTATTCCATTGTACATTCTTCATAAAAAGCAGGATCAGAATAGCACTTGCCACAGTATGGATGGACCTGGAGAGCACCATGCAGAGCGAAACAAGCCAGTCGGAGAAAGATAAATATCACAGGATCTCACTCCTGTGTGGGATACAATGATCAACATAAACTGACGAACAAAAATGGATCCAGAGACAAGGTGGCACGGAGCAGACCGTCCAACGCAGAGGTTAGACGTTCTTTTAATGCAGAATTTTCTTTCCGGCATTTTACTACCATGAGCATTCCCAGACTCCTTGCAACATTTGGTAAAATCTTGAACTTGTTCAGAACCTCTCTCTCGGGCCTTTTCTCTCATTATTTTGGGGATCAAAACATCTTTTTCCACATGTCTGAGATGCTGCTCTGCCGGGCCAAGCGCCATCTCGGCGACGGAGGAACTGTGATTCTTGATTTCCTGCGTCACCCTGACTGAGCCACAGAGCACTCAGGCGGTCCATCACCCTCCGCATGTCTCTGTGAGGGCGTTTTCGGGGTGAGATTAACATCGAATTCGGTAGACTGCGCAAAGCAGATTGCCCTCCCTGAAGTGGGTGGGCCACCTCCCAGCAGCTGAGGGCCTGAAAGACCCGTCCTCCCCAGCATCGGTCCTTCCTGCCCGCCTGGCTTCCAACGGGGACGTCAGCTCATCGCCTGCCTCTGGATTCAAATAGCAACAGTGGCACTTCCTGGGCCTCAAGCCTGTTTATCTTCAGCGGGGAACCCCCCCCCCTGCCCCGCCCCCGGCCTCCCGGTTCTCAGGCCCTCACACGCAGACGGGAACCCAACCACCGGCTCTCTGGGGCCTCCGGCCCGCTGACTCACCCTGCAGATCTTGGGAGTTGCCCGCCTCCATCATCGCATGAGCTAGTTTCTTACAATAAATCTATTTCTATCTCTCCCTGTGTAAACATCCGAGTGGTCCTGTTTCTCTGGAGAACCCTGACTAACACAGAATCAATCCAAACCTCTTTCCCAAGAAGTCCTCCCACCCCCAGTTCTCCGCTCAGGCTGCAGAAACAGACCAGAGCCCAGGCCTAGGGGGCGAGAAGCAGCGAGGCGGCTACCACCTCCCCGAAGGGCCTCCATGCGGTGACGCAGGGCTCCAGGCTGCGTCCGTCTCTCGGTTCTTCCATCCCAGCACGGGGTCCCCACCCGCAGAGAGTGGAAAACTCATGGCCACTCCTAGTGACCTCAGACTGGCAGCGGCACCCCTCAATCCCTCCCACAGCGCTGGGGGCCAGAACTGGCCGCATGGCCCTTATCGAACCGCGAGGGAGTCTGGGAAATGGAAAATAATCATAAACACGGAGGAGTGCCTTCCCTAGGCCGGGCTGTGTGCTAAGCACTGAAATATCAGTCTTTTTCCCGAATCCACAGCCTAAGTGTGTGAGTGCTACTGTGACCTCAAGGTACAGCCCAGGAAACGGCTGCGGGAAGTGGAGGAAGCCAGACAGCCCGACAGATTCGACCCCATATCTCCGTGAGTCCAGAACCCACCCTCCTGACCACCTCCCTCCCGCCCCCAATCCCAATCACTGCCCAGAATATCTCCATCCCGGTGGGGGGCCAGGATTAGGTTCTTATCTTCTGCTTCATCTTGTTTCATCTTTCCCAGGAGTCATGAATTTTTAAACCTCGTGCAAGATCAACCAGTTCCCCCAGAGGAGACAGTGAAAGAACAGAACAGGCAGAGGCAGGACAGCCATCACATAAACACGCGTTCTTCCAGGAAACGCCGCCCGCCCTCCGAGGGGGGAAACGCAGGGGAAGCAGTGACGCCAGCGCTGGGCGGTGGGCGGTGGGCGGAGGGGAGAGCGGGCTCAGCCGCCAGGCGGCGGTTCCTTTTACAAAAGATGGAGAGATGGGACTAGGGCCCTTAGACTGGGGCTACTTCCGTTCCTGCAGGTGATGCGCTGTGAGCAGGGCCTCCAGAGCACCTTTTAGGGGGGGGGGGGCAGGGAGATTGAGGAGCCTGGCCCTGCAGCTCTCCCGCCTCCCTCGTGAGCAGGGCCTCCAGAGCACCTTTTAGGGGGGCGGGGGGAGCCAGGGGGATTGAGGAGCCTGGCCCTGCAGCTCTCCCGCCTCCCTAAGGCGGCGGACCTTCCTACCGGCCCAAGTCGTCCTGCAGAGAAGCTGGAAACGGGAAAACCCGCAGTGGAGCCGAAGGCATCTGGCCCGTCTGCAGGCTCCTCCCTGGGCCCAGTCTTTTTATTTTCACTGATTTCAGAGAGGAAGGGAGAGGGAGAGAGAGATAGAAACATCAGTGATGAGAGAGAATCATGGATCACTGCCTGCTGCAGGCCCCCCACTGGGGATCGAGCCTGCAACCCGGGCCTGTGCCCTTGACCGGGAATCGAACCATGACCCCCTGGTTTATAGGCTGATGCTAACCATTGAGCACACTGGCTGGGCTGGACCCAGTCTTTACACCCATAATAACCACACCCCTGCCACTCGGCAGTGCCCTGGTACGCCATGTCCCAACTTCAAATTGCTCCACCGCAGGGGCTCCTCGGGGCCGCTGGGATCCAGGTGGTCGCACAGTGGGGGCACCTGCTCTCGGGGAGGTCTGCAGGTGGCCTCAGAAGAATCTGGGCTCGGAAGCAGTGTTCCCGTTGGCAGAATGAGGGGCTTGGTGAGCTCTGTTTCATGGACTCCGTGGCCTCTGTGGACATGCCTGAGGGTCTGGCTGGGAGAGACTGCCCGTGAGGGCCCAGAGGCCCCGCAGGGCCAGGCCACACTCCCCTGTAACAAGGCAGAGGGGCCGGGGCCGGAAAGAGGGTGGGCTGGGGGTCCTGCTGCATCACAGATGAAGTGGGGGGAGGAGTAGATGGGGGACAGCCATCATTTCAATATCCATTTGAAGAGAGAGATCCAAGGCTTGAGCCCAAACAAGCAACACATCTCCCACTACAAACACATCAGCCGGACCTCCTATTCCAGACCCGCCCCTGCTTTTCACAGGCAGCGGGACCAGAGAGGGGCGGTTACTAAAGGAACGTCACACAGCCCTGTTTGTCACAGAGCCAGACCTCAAACCCACGTTTTAGAAGAGGCTCGGGAAGGAGCAGGGAGGTGACCTGGGCTCACCCTAGACATCAGCACCTCTGCCTCTTCCTCTTCCTCTCCCGGCTAAAGGCTAAGGGGGCTCAGCCCAGGCCTTCCCTGAGGCCACACCTGATCCTGTACCCCTCCCCCTCGCCTCTCCCCACTCCCCAGCACCCCTTGTCTCAGGGCCCAGGAAACAGCACCCTTTGGGCCTGGCCGCAGGCCTCCAGCACAGGGACTTGAACCGTATCATAGGACCCAGCAACGCCTCTTCTGGATACACACCCCAAAGAACTGAAAGCAGGGACGCAAAGAGATACTTGAACCCCATGTTCGGCCCTGGAAGCGCTGCCTTCTCAATCTTACTGCGCAGGCCTGGACCGAGGTCACCCATCTAGCCAGGGCAGTCTGTCCCTTCGGAACCACGTGGCGTGGAGCGCACGGCCACAGGCTCAGCACTTCCCAGAGGATCTGCCCCGCACCCAGCAGGCCCGGCGCAACCCCAGAGCCAAAGCTGCCTCCACCCATTCGCGTCTGGGGCAATGTAGTCGCGGGGCTCCCCCCTCCTGCATCCCCAGCCGCAGGAAGGCAGCGCCTCTCCTGCAGTTCCAGCTTATGGCCGCTGGGTGTCGCCACACAGCAGAGAACCACAGCTGCCGGCCCTGATGGGCGTTGGGGCCGGGAGGGCCTCCGCCTGGGGAATTCCTGCCCAAGTCTTTCTGGGCACCCGCCCAGGTGGTCCCAGCGGCTCAGAGCTTCCCTCCAGGCGCTAGGCAGTGGTCGGCAAACTGCGGCTCGGCAAAACACGGCTTGCGAGCCACATGCGGCTCTTTGGCCCCTTGAGTGTGGCTCTTCCACAAAATACCGACTTCTGCACATGGGCCATGAAGTTTCGCGCCCGCACGTGGTATTTTGTGGAAGAGCCACACTCAAGGGGCCAAAAAGCCGCATGTGGCTCGCGAGCCGCGGTTTGCCAACCACGGCGCTAGGGGAGCATTTGAAACGCTTTACCCCCTGCTAAAAGGCACCCTGGGCACAGGCCCCTGCAGGCTGCCTTCCCCAGCTGCGCCCTCACCCCTCGGTGCCCAGACTCGGGGGACAGCCACCCCTGCTCCACGCAGGCCGGGCACTGCCCACCTTGGTCCTGTGGGTCTTCCACATGGAGGCTGTCCCTCACCTCTGCCGGGTGCAGGCCTCCTGCAGAGGGCATTTCAGATCCACCCCAGCCCTGCGGGTGGGCGCTGTGTTCCTCCCTTTCAGGGGCCCCCACAGGGTCAGGGAGGCGAAGGAGGAGCCGCCAGCTGTGGAGCCGTAAGCGGCTCCTGAGCTAGGCCTCTCAGGCTCTTGCGTTGGACTTCATCACACTCCTGGGTCTTGAGGCCCTGGCTCGCCGAGGGCAGGGCCCTGTGGAATGCCTGCTTGTAACTTTCCGGCCCCAACCTTTGCCAAGGCCTCTTCCTAACTCTAAGATGGCACCTACCATCTAAGTGTGCCAGACACGGGGCTAAGTGCTTTAGGCGTACCACAACCCCATGGGTAGCTACCAATAGTGCCCCCACTTTCCAGAAGGGGAAACTGAGGCACGCAGAGCAGGCACCGAGTCTGACAGCTATAAATGGGGGAGGGGCGGGCAGGGCGCAGGCCAGCTGGCTTCAGAGTCTGAGTTCTTGCTTGTGATCAGCACTTCTCTACAGACACTTTGAGGAACCCATTCCTTCCCTTCGCCGGGGGAGCCCCCCACCCTCTCTTGTGTTTCATGGGTGGCGCTTATGGAAGCCTCGGCCATTGGACTGGGAGCTCCTCGCTGGAGGGCAGGGCTGTGCGCCTTCGCTTCTGCCTGCCACACCTCCCGGGGCCCTGGGCCCCACTGAGTCCGGGGTCCCTCTGTGGGGTCAGATGTAGACACTGGCACCCTCCCTGGCAGGCCCAGTCGCCTCGGGGTGAGTGCAGCAGGGGCAGCCGCCCCCGCCCCCACTCCCCTGCATTCACACCTCACCCTCTCCTGAGGGCAAGGGTGCTCACACCCAGCATGAGAGCAGGTGAAACCTCCAGGGAATTTACAAGCTGACTGTGGAACTCAGCCACTGTTAACAAGGAAAACCTGGCCACGTGAACAACGAAGGGGGCCCGGGCCAGTTTGCTCAGTGGCTAGAACGTCGGCCTGCGGATTCTGGTCAGGGGCACCTGCCCGGGTTGCGGGCTCAATCCCCAGTAGGAAGCGTCCAGGAGGCAGCCGATCCATAATTCTCTCTCATCACTGAGGTTTCTCTCTCTCCCTCTCCCTTCCACTCTGAAATCAATACATTTTAAAATGAAGGTAATAAGTACTTCAAAGTCATCGCCTGCTGATGTAACTACTAACCTTGAGACGACTTCCGGCCATGGCCATGGCCTCCGTGTGCTGGACACACTGTAGCTCAGTGGGCTCCTGAGCTCGTCCTCCCGGCTCCCAGCTCAGCGACATTGCCTTGGAGTTTGAAAGCAGTCACGACAGGAGTCGTTATGCCCCGGAAACTGGCAAATGTTACAGATCAGGACGCCCACCCCACCTCCCCAGAGATCCAGTGCTAAGCATTTACAAGCCCTAAAGCGGCCAGCCCCGGGTGGGGGGCGGGGGGGAGGTGAGAAGGGGGGGCAAGTGGGCCCTCCCAGTGGGACAGGGGCCTCGGGCGTGGCTCTGCCTCCGCCAGCTGCGAGGCCCGGGCAATTCGTCCTCAGGCCTCACTTCCCATCTGCAAAATAAGGCTGAGAAGAGCAGCTTTAAACACTGAGCCCGGCCGGTCTGGCTCAGGGGTTGAGCATCGACCTGTGTATGAACCAGATCACGGTTCGATTCCCCGTCAGGGCACGGGCCCGGGTTGCGGGCTCGATCCCTAGTGGGGGGCGTGCAGGAGGCAGCCGATCGATGATTCTCATCATTGATGTTTCTGTCTGTCTCTCTCCCTTCCTCTCTGAAATCAATAAAAATATATTTTTTAAAAATAAAATAAGTAAATAAAAGCTGAGCCTCAGTTATCATTCAGGTGCTGAGTCCGCGCTCTCATCAGCCCGCCAGCAGCCCTGTGCGCAGGCAGCCACAGCCCTCGGGGAAGAGGAGGAAGTGGGGGCGTGAGGGGATCAGAACCTCATCAAAGGCGACAGATCCGGCTTGAACCACACCCGCGAGGGCTGCGGTTCCTCGGGGATAAAGATTAATGTGCGCCGAGGAGCTGGGCACGGATTTGGTGCTGGCAGAACACGCCGAGCGTTCATTAACCCGGAGGCTGAGAGTGGAGCCTGGACCCACCCACGTCTGCGTACCAGCCTTGTTTTCTGATTGCCAGCTCTCCAGCCGCGCTGCTTGCCTAACCTCATCGTCCCCATGGGACAAGAGGAATCATAATAGCGACCTGGAAGAGCTACTGTAGATAACGGATGGCAAGTGTCTGCTGAGAAGTGGGTACTCAATAAATGGAAGTGATTGCTCTGGATTATCTTTTATTTCGCGTCACTCAGAGAACAGCTCTGCTGGGCCCTGGCAGGCGGAGGCTGGCGATGGGGGAGGCCGTGGAGGCAGGCTCTGGCCTGGACAACTCCTGGCACCCTGCCCCCTCCGGCCAGGTCAGCCCCTCACAGGGCCCTGGCCTTAGAACGGCATCAGAGGCGTGGGACGCTGTTGCTAGGCGCCGGTTGCTAGGCAACCACTGTTACTCCCGGCCTGGCCACCTCCCTGAGGGCCCAGGATTCTCTGGAGCAGCTCCTGCCTCCTGTCGCCTCTCCTCTCGCAGACCTCACAGCCATTGCAGAGGGCAGGTGAGGGTGGGGCCAGCTGCGGTTGGGCAGAGCCAACTTCTGGTGGGAGGTGGGCAAGGCCCCAGGAGTGGAGGGAGAGACAAGGGGGCTGGGCGTGGGCGTCCAGCTGGAGTAGCCGGGAGTTCCCACCGGCCAGAGGCTGGCCGTCGGTCCCCAGAGGACGGTATGTGGGGTTAGACCAGTGATGGCGAACCTTTTGAGCTCGGCGTGTCAGCGTTTTGAAAAACCCTAGCTTCACTCTGGTGCCGTGTCACCTATAGAAATTTTTTGATATTTGCAACCATAGTAAAACAAAGACTTATATTTTTTGATATTTATTTTATATATTTAAATGCCATTTAACAAAGAAAAATCAACCAAAAAAATGAGTTCGCGTGTCACCTCTGACACGCGTGTCATAGGTTCGCCATCACTGGGTTAGGATCAGGACGCGCAGGAGTCAGGTGCCCTGTGCCCAGGTCCTGGCTCTACCATCGGCGATGAGCTAATCCTTCATCACTTGCAACCTCAGTTTCCCCGGCTGTAAAACGGGAGTTCACACCAAGGTGTGGGGAAGTGAACCGAGACCCAGTACCCGAGACACATGCTGACAAGGACGAGTCCTTCCTTCAGTGCGAGGTGTGGGTGGTGGACACAGGCAGGCCTGGGGAGGGGCCCGCCGGGTGGGGTTCCATCACCTCCTCTGTGGTCTCCGTGGCCGGAGCCGGGGCCCTTGGGCTGCTGGACCCCCAGGCTCTGTGTGTTTCCTTCCTAGGCCCCCGGGGGCCCTGCCCCACAGCACGATGATGGGGAAAATCCCCCTGGGGGTTGCCTCCCCTTACGTGAAGACGAGTTCAGGGGGCTGCACGGACCCCATGAAATTCTACGCCACCACCTACTGCACAGCCTACGGTGAGGGCGCCTTTGTGCGGGAGCCCCCCAGGACACAGGAGGATGGGGGAGGCCTCTGCGGGAGAGAAGCAGCCCCCCCCGTCCTGTCACACAGAGTGACCGCAGCCCCCCGAGCCCCGCAGGGACCGTGTTCACACGTTTGCTGTCCGCAGGCCCCCCCGTAGCCCCTGCCCAGGACCCATCCTGTGACGCTGCCACACTGACCTGGGCCCTCAGCCAGAGTCCCAGAGGGCCAGGCCTTTCCTATCGCACAGGTTCCTGCCCTGGCTGTGCCTTCTCCATCACGGGGCCCCTGGGCCCTGCGGGGAGCTGGCCCTGCCTGGGAAGCCCCGCCCTCTGTGCTCCCCCCCTGCTGACCTGGGTCCTGCCTCCCTGCCCTCCCCCACACCTGCAGGCCGGGAGGAGTTCAAGCCCCGCATGGGCAGTCATAAAGGCACCGGCTACACATCGAATTACCGGCCTGCGGTCTCATACCAAGCCGGTCTCCATGCTCCTGACAATCCAGCCATGGGGTACGGTCTGTACACCCCCTTCGCAGCCCCTGCCCTGCTGGGCCTCAGCTCTCACAGACACACACGCACGGGGACCCTGAGCCTTGCCTGCCCCGGTCTGGGGCTCTGGGGGGCTCAGGGCCTGGCTCCTAAGGACCCGGGGCCCACAGGACTTCGGAGGCATCCTGGGGGCTGGAGGGGGGCGGAGAGCTGCTGGAGAGAAGCACCCCAGGCCCCGGGGTGACAGCTCCTGCTGCCCTCAGGGAGCAAGTCCGGGACAGCTTCCAGACAGTCACCAGCCAGAGTTACCGCCCCCTGGAGATGCCTGACGGCAAATGCCCGCTGCCCGGTAGCTTGTACCAGACCAGCTCTGGCTACTCTCTGGAGAAGGCCAGCACGGCACCCACCTCCAAGGAGGTCAGTGCTGGGCCGGGGGGGTGGGTGCGGCTGAGATGGGGTGGAAGGGGGGCTGGGCCGGAGAGAGTGGGATTCCTCCAGCGGGCAGGGCTGCCCTGCTAGGCACTGGTCCAGGCTGAGATGTCTGGGTACGAGGGAGCCATGGTGGCTCCACTTTCATCCCCACGCCCTTCTCCAGTCCCACGCCCAACCCCATCCCCAGGATCTCCAGCATCCCTTCCCCGTCTCCGGGCCCACACCACCATGCTCACCATCGCTGTCACTCCCACATCTGTCATCATCACCCCCGTCTTCCTTCCCGTCTTTGTGGTGGCCACCATTCCTATCATCACCATCACCTCCGGGTACCCACCCACCCACTCCTGTATTCATTCCACCACTGTCCTGGCCATCTCTTCCATGGCTGACGGTGATAAGTGCTGGGGAGACTACAACAGGGACGAGGCAGGGGGTGAAGCAGAAGTGAAGGGGCTGCCCCTGCAAATCAGGTCAGAAAAGGTTGCTATGGAGACGTTAGACAAAGACGTGAGGGAGGTGAGTGTTCCGCTCAACGGCAGCAATGTGAGGGAGGAGGGTCCCAGGCCCTGCGGACAGCAAGTGCAAAGGCCCTGGGGCCCGGGTGGGGGGTGTCTGGGGTGAGGAGGGACAGCAAGGAGGCAGGGACTGGAGAGGAGTAGGGGGGCCGAGGGCCTTGTGGGCTGCTGTCCGGACATGGGCTTCTACTCTCAGGGCGGCGAGTACTGCAGGGCTCTGAGCAGAGGGGTAGGACCTGCCCTCATTGTACAGGGACCCTGGAGGCTGCTGCGGAGACCCTGGGAGTCCAGGGCAGAATCAGGGTCAGGAAGTGACTGCCACGCCCTCACCAGGCGGGCGATTGGTTGCTCCCCCTTCTCCCCCCCAGGTCAGGAAGGTGCATTTTGACACCCAGGACTACGGGCCGCAGGCCATCACCGGGCTGGAGCCCAAGCACGTGCCCCTGCTCCAGCAGCAGAACAAGGGCTCGGTGGAGTGGGAGAATGCCCGGCACGTGAGTGGGTGACCCCAAGGCGGGCTGCGGGCTGGGCAGGGGGCCGACCCGCCGCCTCCTCCTCCTCCTCCTCCTCCCTCTGCACTGACTCCCCCAAGGAGCCCACTACATGCGGGCTCGGGGCACCAAAAAGCAACAACAAAAACAAAAATGGGCGAGCAAAGGACTTGATTCCCAAATCGGCATGCATCCAAGTGGTCCTCCTGCGAGTCTTGGGGTTTAACACCGGCTCCCTGCTCCCCTCCTCACCCAGGCGCCTCGGATCCGGGCCCTGAATTGTGAAGTGGACTCCCATTCTCTCGCTTCCGTCTCTCTCCTCTCTTCCGGCCCCTTCCGGTCTGGGCCCCTCCTGGGGGCTCCGGGCCCCGCTGCTCATCCCTAGGAGCCCCGTGTGGGGTGGGAGGTGGTTTTCGTGGTCGCCGGGGAGCTGTGCTCTCGTGAATTCTGGCACTGGGAGGCCTGGTCGGAGAGGAGCTCGTGTCCGGGTGTCGGACTGGCCCTCACCGCTCAGGACACAGCACACAGGTCTCAGAGCAGATTCCCAGAGCTGCCCGCCCCCAGCCGCCCCCTGGGCCCGGCCACCTGTGTCCCCATCCCCACCCTCTGTTCCAGGGCCCTCGCTTCATGACTTCTGAGTATAATTCCAAGTATCTCAAGGAGCCCTCAACCCAGCCAGGTGGGCATTTGTCTGAGCTCAGACCGCCTTCCACTGCGCCTCCCTACCCCGACCCCAGGACAGGCCCAGGAGCGCCCCTGGGGGACGGGAGCCGGCACAGCACCAGGA
>NW_005364180.1:186029-186822 GCF_000412655.1 Myotis brandtii
GCAGGAGGCCGGGGGCACAGGGCCGCCTTTTGCAGATCTCCTGCAGAAGAAGTCCATCGGGGCCAAGGAGGAGAGCGGCTTCACCGAGGCGTCCGCCAAGAACCCCATCGCCTTCCAGGCGCCCTCCCAGGCGCTCCCTGGGGACCCGGTAAGTGGGGCTGGGCCCCCCTGGAGTTGCAGGGAGACGGAAGCCCTCCGGCCTGGGAATCCCTGGCTTTGTTTAAATGTGAGCTGCAGAACCTTCTGTTCAAACGCAAGCTGAAAGAGCACTTGTAAAAATGACTCCTTCGGCCTAATACCCCCACTTTATGGACGGGAAGACTGAGGTCTAAGGAGGAGCCGCGGAGCCAACCGAGGTCACTCAGCACCGGACAGGCCCCCTGCCTACTGGTGTCACTCAGCGCCACGGCCGCCTCTCAGTCCCCCACACCCGTCCCTTCCCTGTTACCCCAGTCGCCCCCATTCGTGCTGAGCCCCGCAGGGGCCGCTGCCTCTGGGGGGCTCACTGACGCTGCTCTGCGGCCTCGTTCCAGGCCCTTCTTCCTGGCCGGAGCACCAGCAAGGCGGACTTTCTCCCCATGACCCACCTGCATGTGAGCGGGGCGGGGAGGGATGCCTGTCCCCACAGGCTGGGGTGCTGGGGGCAGTTAGCACAGAGGGCGGAGGCCTGCTCCCGCCTCCAGCAGCCACTCTGTTGCTTTAGGGGGACGAGCTCCTGCCCCAGGTGGCCAGAGGCTCCGAGCGGGAGACTGGCTTCAGCCGAGTGAATGAGAGGATTCTGGGCTCCAGGGTA
>NW_005364180.1:186925-187557 GCF_000412655.1 Myotis brandtii
GTGTCTGAGCCCCTGGGGAGGGTGAAGGCCTAGGCGCTGGGAAGGGAGGGTGTGTTGGAAACGAAAGAGTGTGGCTGGAGGGGACGGACGGACGGACGGACGGGTGGTGGGTCGGGGCAGGTGGCGGCTGCCGGCCTCTGCCTGACCTCCCTCCATCCTGGCTGCCTCCGCCTGTGCTCTGTCCCCTGCAGGTGCCCCCTCCCAGCCCGGAGCGTGGTAGCATGACCCACTGGCAATTCCAGCACCCCCAGCGGGTGCAACAGACAAATGTCTCCCTGCTGGGCCGGGAGACGGTGGGGAACAAGGTGAGGCCTGGGGTACCCCACCCCCACTGCCAAGCCCTACCTGCTCCTGACCTGACAGCCCCTCTCCCCCCCTTTTCGGCAGGAGCCCACAGGGTACAGCCTGAACAACGCCAGCTACGTCCGGAGCCCCTACGAGCCTGGCCTGGATAATCCCTACCTGACCTCCTACAGCCAGGGGTGAGCCCCTCCCTGCCCAGACCTGGGCTGTGAAGCCGGCCCTCCGGACGGGGCCAGGCCGGGCCCGTGATGAGCTCAGCCTGGGAGGAGGCTCAACACCGGGGCAGCCATGGGCTGTGGGAGCCAGGACTCCTGTTCGAGAGGACTGGG
>NW_005364180.1:187893-189368 GCF_000412655.1 Myotis brandtii
AGAGAGGCTGCCGCCACAGCCCCTTCTGTGCCGCAGGTACTTTGAGAACATCCCGAAGGGCCTAGACCGGGAAGGCTGGACTGGAGGGGGCCTCCAGCCGCAGAAACCTGGAGGCTATGCCCTCAACCAGCCGGTCACCCGCATGGAGGCCATCCCCACCCCCACGGAGAGCCTGAGGCACCTGCACCCTCACGTGGGAAGGTAGCAGGCCCTCCCTCCCTCCCTCCCTCCCTCCGCTCCAGCCTGTCCCTGGCTGCTCCGGACCTCTCCCCAGCCTCTCCTCTCTCCGTCCGTCCGTCCGTCCTTCTGAGAGGCCCATTTCCTCATTTCCTCCCTCTGGCTCGTTCATCGCTTCTAGGTACTTTGAGAACATCCCGAAGGGCCTAGACCGGGAAGGCTGGACTGGAGGGGGCCTCCAGCCGCAGAAACCTGGAGGCTATGCCCTCAACCAGCCGGTCACCCGCATGGAGGCCATCCCCACCCCCACGGAGAGCCTGAGGCACCTGCACCCCCACGTGGGAAGGTAGCAGGCCCTCCCTCCCTCCCTCCCTCCGCTCCAGCCTGTCCCTGGCTGCTCCGGGCCTCTCCCCACCCTCTCCTCTCTCCGTCCGTCCGTCCGTCCTTCTGAGAGGCCCATTTCCTCATTTCCTCCCTCCCTCTGGCTCTTCATCGCTTCTGCCCACACGCTCCCTCCCCGCCCCAGTGACCAGAGGCTGTCCTGCCCCTGCTCCCTCCGGGCTGTGTGTGTGGGGGGGTGGGGCGCAGGGAGGGCGGCAGGAGGGGACACACAACTGAACGGACTGTGGTTAAGCCTCACTCTGACACCTTTTGGCTCAGTTCCCCACAAATGGCATTTATACCAACAACCACCTGAGCTGATGGGTTAGGGTTAGGGTTAGGGTTAGGGTTAGGGTTTAGGGTTAGGGTTTAGGGTTAGGGGTTAGGGTTAGGGTTAGGGTTAGGCGAGGCCGCCTGTGGCCTGGCTGCTCAGGCTGAGCGCTGGCCCCTCGGGAGGCGCAGGCGGAAGCAAAGGCCGGCTCGCTGCCCACCCCCCCTCTGGTCCCCTTCCTCCCTGCAGAACCCTGATCTCCACGGACCCCTTCTACCGCCCCCCACCGCACTGCGGCCGCTTCAACACACCCCACTGAGCCGAGGCCTGGGTAAGGGTTGGGGGACCCTCCTGCAGCTGCTCCCATATGGGGGTTGCTGTTGAGGGCCAAGCCCTGAGTCGGGAAGCCCTGCCTGGGGGCCCCAGCCCCAGAGTAGGGGGTGGGCGAGTGCCCAGAACCACCCAGAGCCCCTCAGGCCTCGTCTCCGTTCCCCACACCACAGGTTCGCCGAGCCAATGGGGCAGGAGCCGGCTGCTGTCCCTGTCCCCACCCCAGAGGCCCTGGGACCCCACCCCCCCTGCCCCCAGTTACTTTCCTAATGAAATAAAGAGCAGCAAAGCAGAGCCGTGTCCGTCACTGTCGGGG
>NW_005364180.1:189519-203520 GCF_000412655.1 Myotis brandtii
AGCGTCAGGGAGGCCCAGCTGGACTCACCGTGACCCTGAGGATGAAGCACTTCACTCTTGAGACTCGGTTTCCTCTCCCGTCAGGGGGTCTCCTGGGCTGTGCTAGGTGCTCGGGCAGGCGGGCGGGAGGGGAGGCAGAGCTGGGGTGCTGAGAGGCCTCGATACCTGGTCTATCGCGTGGGGCGGGAGGGCTTCTGGGCTCTTCTGGGTCCCACACTGGAGGGATGGAAGGAGCGGGAGGACGGGGTGGGGGGCAGGAGGAGCCCCAAAGGTCTCTCCAGAGACAGAGGGAGGAGGGCGCATGTGGAGAGCGGCTGCAGTGTTTGGACAGGTTCAAGCCTCAGCCTAATGAGAGGGCACGGTCCTCTCATGGCCACGTGCAAGTCCCAGCTTGGAGGGCAGAGCCCTCCCCGCACAATTATAGCCAACAGCTGCAGTTGTGAGCTTGAACCTGTGGTCTGAATACGTGGCCCCACGTGCCTGAGTGACGTGGGCTTGATAGAGTTCAGGTGCATGTAGTTGAGTAGGATCGAAGCCCACGAGAACGTTGTAAACATCTTGACCACGCCCTTGCTTTGCCTCGTGGCATCTGCTATAAAATAAAGACTCAGCTTGTAGTCTGTGGCGCTGTCTCTCCATCAGAGAGGGCGGCGTCCCACCCAGACCCAGCTTTCTTCTCTTGTCTGCCTTTTCTCAGTCCTTCACTGCCCCCTCTCGGGTTCGCCCTTGGCCAGGCTGGTGCGGCACAGGCGCATACGGATGGGCACGTGGACGCCAGCACGGGAGGATGGGGCTGCAGGAAGGGCCGGGTCCTGGGGCAGCCCTTTGAGGGAATGGGAGCAAGGCGCCCCCCGGCGGCTGCTTGGCACCAGGACCCCAGCCCGCTCAGCACCCGCCTCTCCAGGTCGCGTGTGCGGCGCCAGCTCTACAGCTGTGGCTGGGCCCTGCTGGCTCCCGCGCCTTATTTTATAAACGAGGAGCCGGGCCCAGAGGGGCATGAGCTGCTCAAGGTCACACAGCAGGAAGGCAGCACAGCCCAGCCCAGGCTGAGGGCGTCCCCTGCACCTCGCAGGCCGGCCCCGCGTGCAGAGGGCGGACTTAGTGGTCCAGCCGCTGCTCCCCTCTCCCAGCCCCGTGGGGGGTGTCTGGGGAGCAGCTCTGCTGACCCGGGTCTGGCGTCCCCAGGGTCTTCTGCAGCAGCCTGGGAGCTGTCCTGGCCTGGCTGGGGCTCCCTGTGGCATGTGGGGGAGGGAGGAGGGGACACAGTCTCCCAGCTACAGACCCAGCCAAACTCAGGCCCCGCGACAGCCCCACACACCATGGCTGGTCCATGGCCCCCAACATTGGGGGTGAGTCACCAAACTAAAGATTTGCCACCTGGGCTGACACCAACCCAGGCCTGGCCACTGTGAGGGGGGAGAGGGGAGGTCAGCAAACTCACCACCCACAGTCACACTCACCCCAAAACACACACAGACCCCTGGAGACGCACATGCAAACACAGATAGATAAAAAAAAAACCCAGCAGAGAAGTGTGCACAGACTCACAACTGCACACAGAAACGTGGAAACATAAAACAAGCATGTACATGACCACGGGTCTTCACATGAGCACCTGAGGTGCTTCTGCATGCAGACACATACACACACAGGCACATCAACACGCATAGACACAGACACATCAACACGCATAGACACAGGCACACACACAGGCACATCAACACACATAGACACAGACAGACACACAGGCACATCAACACGCATAGACACAGACACAGATACAGACACACACATCAATACACAGACACAGACACACACATCAACACACATAGACACGGACACAGACACACACATCAACACGCATAGACACAGACACACACATCAACACACATAGACACAGACACTGACATAGACACACAAAATCAGCGGGACAGACACCCACCCCATCCACTTCTCATTCCCCCATCGGTGTCTCCTTACAGCTCGTGTTCCCTGCTCACCCTCCTCTGGCCCAGGAGGAGATAGGGTGTCGGGGACACTGGAGCCTGATACCCCCTCTCTCTGCCCCCCCCCATGGTCCTGCACCCAGTTTCCAGGCCATGGGAGCTGGGGATGCTTCGGGTTTCCTGGGCTGGAGGTGTGGACCCCACCAAGGGCGGGGGCTGAGCAGCCCCTGTGACCCCTGAGCCCTGCCTCCTCCCCTGCAGCCTCTCTCCAGGCAGCTCATCCCGGGCCTCCTGCTTGGGTCCTGGGCCCCTGTTTGGGTCCTGGCCCCCCTGCTTGGGTCCTGGCTCCCCTGCTTGGGTCCTGGGCCCCCTGCTTGGGTCCTGGCCCCCCTGCTTGGGTCCTGGCTCCCCTGCTTGGGTCCTGGGCCCCCTGCTTGGGTCCTGGCCCCCCTGCTTGGGTCCTGGCTCCCCTGCTTGGGTCCTGGGCCCCCTGCTTGGGTCCTGGCCCCCCTGCTTGGGTCCTGGCTCCCCTGCTTGGGTCCTGGGCCCCCTGCTTGGGTCCTGGCCCCCCTGCTTGGGTCCTGGCTCCCCTGCTTGGGTCCTGGGCCCCCTGCTTGGGTCCTGGCCCCCCTGCTTGGGTCCTGGCTCCCCTGCTTGGGTCCTGGGCCCCCTGCTTGGGTCCTGGCCCCCCTGCTTGGGTCCTGGCTCCCCTGCTTGGGTCCTGGGCCCCCTGCTTGGGTCCTGGCCCCCCTGCTTGGGTCCTGGCTCCCCTGCTTGGGTCCTGGGCCCCCTGCTTGGGTCCTGGCCCCCCTGCTTGGGTCCTGGCTCCCCTGCTTGGGTCCTGGGCCCCCTGCTTGGGTCCTGGCCCCCCTGCTTGGGTCCTGGCTCCCCTGCTTGGGTCCTGGGCCCCCTGCTTGGGTCCTGGCCCCCCTGCTTGGGTCCTGGCTCCCCTGCTTGGGTCCTGGGCCCCCTGCTTGGGTCCTGGCCCCCCTGCTTGGGTCCTGGCTCCCCTGCTTGGGTCCTGGGCCCCCTGCTTGGGTCCTGGCCCCCCTGCTTGGGTCCTGGCTCCCCTGCTTGGGTCCTGGGCCCCCTGCTTGGGTCCTGGCCCCCCTGCTTGGGTCCTGGCTCCCCTGCTTGGGTCCTGGGCCCCCTGCTTGGGTCCTGGCCCCCCTGCTTGGGTCCTGGGTCCCCTGCTTGGGTCCTGGGCCCCCTGCCTGGGTCCTGGTCTCTCTGCTTGGGTCCTGGCCCCCCTGCTTGGGTCCTGGCCCCCCTGCTTGGGTCCTGGGTCCCCTGCTTGGGTCCGGGTCCCCTGCCTGGGTCCTGGTCTCTCTGCCTGGGTCCTGGTCTCTCTGCTTGGGTCCCGGGCCCCAGCCCAGAAGCCGTGTGAGGATAAGGTGCCCAGGGCGTGGGGTGGCAGGAAGGGGATCTAGGAGGGGCCAATGCCAAGCCTGGGTGGTTCTGGCGCCTCCGCCGGGTGCAGGGCCTGGCTGTCCCATCTCCCAGAGGAGCGTGGGCATGGAGAGGTGCAGTGACTCCCCAAGTCACAGTCGGTGAGGGCCGCGGGCGGGCCCTGCTGGACCTCCCCTCACCGGGTGCCCAGCAGCTGACCAACCCCAACCAAGCTTCCCCATAGTGGCCCGAGGGCCTCACCTCTCACCCCTGACCCCCGCTGGCCCAGAGCCGGGCCTGGGTCAGTGCTGAGCACTCCTCGGTGTCGCCAGCAGGAGGGTGAGCGCTTCCCCCTGTGGTGCTCGGGTCACTGAGACAGTTAAAGGGACAGGCCTTCGCCACGTCCCTCCCACCTGTGCTGCCCGGGGGCGTGGGCGCTGACAGTGCGGCTTCACCTGGGGGCACCTGTCCCCTTGCCCCGCGGAGACCTGAGTCTCTGGTCCGTTTCCTCCCCCGGGGCCCAGGCTGCCGCTGGAGCTGGCCGGGCCCGGGCTCTGGAGTCAGACGTCCTGGGTTCGAATCCCAGCTCTTCACCCTGCAGCTGCTTCCCGCCGGCAGCTGTGGAGGCCGCCTGGGCGTCTGGTTGCCGGCTGTGGAGGCCGCCGGTGTCTGAACTGACCAAACAGCAGTGCCCACCTGCTGGGCCACACGAGCCGACGTATAAAGTGCTGAGCTCACAAACAGGAGCTGCCTTGACGCTGGAGCGGAGGAAGCAGACCTGGGTCGGGTGGAGACTTGAGTGAGGCCACGCTGCCCGTGCATTGCAGGGTCCGGCCTTCGCCGCCTCCTGCTTGGCCCTGGACAGGACCCTCAGCACCTTCTCGGGGAGCAGGCCCCCTCCTGTCTGGGAGAGCACGGGGGTGACCCCAGAGGCCTAGGCTGCCCCCCTGAGGGCACCTCCGCTGGGCCTCCTGGACGCTGCCTGCCCCTCCCTTCACCTGCAAACCAGGCGAGTCACTCCTTCCAGCTGGTGCCAATTGTGCCAATTGTAGCTGCTGCCAAGGCTGCCTGCCCCCGCCCCCCCCTCCCCCCGCCCAGGATATTCTGGAAGTCATTCTGCAGCACAAAGACGATGATTAGCCTTTATTAAGCCCCCACAGCCTGCGGGGCTGGGAGTTTTCCGTGGGCCTCGTCTTTTCAGTGAGAACACAGAGGGCCTCCCTCTGGGGGAAGTTTGGGGACACAGGTGGGTGCTGTGCTGACGGCATGCTGTGGGGGTGTGCAGCCCCGAGGGCTGACGGGACGGCAGGATCGGGACAGACGCTGGGTGCCACGTGATTGGACCCCGCTTCTGACGTGCACGGACACGCGTGAGGCTGCCCTCGTCATGGCACCGTGGCAGCGGAAGCTGACAGGCAGCATCTGGCCGGGGTCACATGGTGACATGCAGAGCCACCGGCTCAGGGGCTTGACAGCTGGCCAGCTGGGAAAAGGCATCTGTCCGTGGGAACTGGAGGCCGGGGTGGCGGAGGCCCCGGCGGAAAGGCGGCAGGAGGGTGGGTAGGCTGCACGCACAGATGGAGGGCCCGAAACTCGAAATCCGATCCCCGGTTTCCTCTCTGGCCATCTGGAGGGCCACCCCTTCCCGCGGAGATGTTCCCTGAACAGCCAAATATGCAAGGACGGCCAGGAACCCTGCCCCCACCCCCCACGTCCTCAGTCTGGGAGGAGGGTCTGCTGGGGTCTCCCAGGGCTGCCGCCGAGTCTTCTTGCTTTTCCAGATGCTGCTGCAGACAGGGCGCCGCCCGGAAGGTCTTGGAGCCGTAAAACTTCACGCTGGAAGGAACTTGGTGAGAACCAGGCCCAGCTGAGCAGAGACGGAGCGAACGCCCCGAGCCCCCCGCTTAGTTTGCACTCAGGCCTCTGCCCCCAGCGCAGGCCGTTCCATCACATCACGGAACCCGGAACCCGGGGCGGGGTGGGGTCGGGTGGGGGGTGAGAAGTGGGGCCTGGAAGCTTCCTGGAGAGCCAGCATCATGCAGCCCGTGATGAGCAGGGGCTTCGCTTTCTTCTGCTGAAGAAAAGGGGTGAGTATGCGTGCGTGTGCGTGTGCGTGCGCGTGTGTGTGAGTGTGTGTGCGTGTGTGTGTGTGTGTGTGTGCAGGTCTCCTTGCCCTGGGGTCCCCCAGATCTACCTGGGACTTTCTCATGCCCCCTCAGGCTCAGCCCAAGCAGGCAGGGCCGGGGCCTCCTTTGCCAGCGGCATCCACCTTCAGGGAGGCTGCTCGGCCCCTTCCCTCCCACCTACCGGGGAGCCTTCATGGCCTTTCGGGTGGGATTGTGGCTTCTGTGACGCCTGCTTCCCCCCCCGCCAGGCCGTGCGGCATCAGCTCCCTGCTCTCCAAGTTCAAAGCCAGGTTTTTGGACCTACACAAAGGGCGCCGCTCTCAAAACTCAGCTCTTGCAAAGCTATAGTCTCAGCGCGGGCTTCAAAGCCGCTTGTGCAACTCAAAGCCACGGATCTGACTTTGTTCCGAGTTTCCCTCGGAGAGCGGGACATAGGAAGAAGGGAGGCCCGTGCAGGGTGGAGCATCAGTTCACATCTCACAGTGGTGACACCCAGGCCCCGATCATCTTCATGATAACCCTTCCCGGAGAGGGTGATGGCGCCTGTTCCAGGGCCAGGACTACCGTGGGGTGAGCCGGGCACTTTCCCAGGCACGAAATTTGAAGTGTCAAAAAACGAGTAATCCAGATTTTTTTTTTAAAAAAAAGCTTAATGCAACCATTAAAAAAATCGAAAAAATACAAAAAAACGATGATAAACAAATATAAAAACTTCTTCTCCCCAAAATATTTTTATTGACTTCAGAGGAAGGGAGAGAGAGAGAGAAAGAAGTATCAATGATGAGAGAGAATCATAGGTCGGCTGCCTCCTGCACGTCCCTCACTGGGGATCGAGCCCACAACCGGGGCACGTGCCCTGACCCGGAATCGAACCGTGACCTCCTGGTTCATAGGTCGATGCTCAACCACTGAGCCACGCCGGCCGGGCCAAAGCGTAAAAACTTTACAGACAGAATTAGTGCTACTGATCTCTCCTTTTGCCACGGACTCCAGTATGGCCCATCACAGCACCGGTGCTGACCCATCTTTATTACGTGAAACTATTCTTTATCTTGATTACTGAGATGTTGTGTTGTTTTTTTTGCCGCCCCTTAAATTCTGTGCCCGGGGCAAGGGCCCTGCTCACCTCTCCCTAGTCCCACTTCAGATTCACTCTTCAGATGTGAGAATGGAGGTCCGGGGAGGGTGCGTGAGCAGCTCAGGTGGACCAGACGCCCCGGAGAACCCGCGGGACAGAGGCTCTGCTCGCTCCTTCGGCACATGCTGGCTGAGGAGGTGCCAGGCGGCAGGCACCGGGCCGGGTACATGGCACATCACTGAACACCGTTCCTCCCCTCACGGAGTTGTATCTTAGTACAGAGGAAACAGACTTCAAATGAGATGAACTTAGTTAGTTAATTAATTACTAGAGGCCCTCCCTAGCCGGTTTGGCTCAGTGGATAGAGTGTCGGCGCCTCGGCACCTCCCCCCCCCTGCAGCTTCATCCAGAAGGTCATCCGGAAGGATGTCCAGTCTAATTAGCATATCACACTTTTATTAATATAGATAATTGGAATAAGCACTTTGAAGGAGAAATGTGGGAATTCAAGAATGTATAACATGGGAGCTTGGTGCGCTGGAAGAGATCTGGAAGGATTCTCTGAGAGAGGGAGGTTTCAACTGCAACGGTAAGGGATAAGCCATGTGAGCCAAGCACAGCGGGAAGAAGAAGGACCAGCATGTGCAAAGGTCCTGGGGTGGAACGAAGCTGGTGCATTTGAGAAACTGAGAGAAAATGTCTTTGTCAGTCTGGGATGATTCTGTAACAAACAATCCTTAAGTCTAAATGGCTGAATATGTTCCGGAAGGACCAGTCTAATTAGCATATCACCCTTTTATTAATATAGACAATTGGAATAAGTACTTTGAAGGAGAAATGTGGGACTTCAAGAATATATAACATGAGAGTTTGGCGTGCTGGAAGAGATCCGGAAGGATTCTCTGAGAGAGGGAGGTTTCAACTGCAACGGTAAGGGATAAGCCATGTGAGCCAAGCACAGCGGGAAGAAGAGGGACCAGCATGTGCAAAGGTCCTGGGGTGGAACGAAGCTGGTGCATTTGAGAAACTGAGAGAAAATGTCTTGGTCAGTCTGGGATGATTCTGTAACAAACAATCCTTAAGTCTAAATGGCTGAATATGTTCATCAACAAATCAACAAACAAGTGCTGGCGAGGATGCAGAGAAAAAGGAACCCTCTTGCACTGCTGGTGGGAATGCAGACTGGTGCAGCCACTGTGGAGAACAGTATGGAGTTTCCTCAAAAAATTAAAAATGGAACTTCCATTTGACCCAGTGATCCCACTTCTAGGAATATATCCCAAGAAAACAGAAACACCAATCAGAAAGGATATATGCACCCCTATGTTCATAGCAGCACAATTTACCATAGCTAAGATTTGGAAACAGCCTAAGTGCCCATCAGCAGATGAGTGGATTAGAAAATGGAGGTATATCTATTCAATTCCATTCTATACAGTGGTATACTATTCTGCTGAAAAAAGAAGGAATTCTTACCATTTGCAGCAGCATGGATGGAACTGGAGAGCATTATGCTAAGTGAAATAAGCCAGTCGGAGAAAGATAAATATCACATGATCTCACTCATTTGTGGAATATAATGAACAACATAAACTGATGAACAAAAATAGAACCAGAGACACAGAAGCATTGAACAGACTGTGCAACCTATGAGGGGGGTGAGGGGGTAAGAGATCAACCAAAGGACTTGTGTGCATGCATATGAGCATAACCAATGGACACAGACAGTAGGGGGTGAGGGCATGTGCTGGGGGGTGGGAGCGGCCGAGGGAGGTCAATGGGGGGGAAAGGAGACTCATGTAATACTTTAAACAATCAAGAATTTACGCCCTGACTGGTTTGGCTCAGTGGATAGAGCATCAGCCTGTGGACTGAAAGGTCCCAGGTTTGATTCTGGCCAAGGGCATGTACCTTGGTTGCGGGCACATCCCCAGTAGGGAGTGTGCAGGAGGCAGCTGATCGATGTTTCTAACTCTCTATCCCTCTCCCTTCCTCTCTGTAAAAAATCAATAAAATATATTTTAAAAAAGTAAAATTAAAAAAAACAACAACCCAAAAACCAATAAAGAATTTAAATTCTAAAAAATGGCTGAATATGTTAACATTTATTTCTCATTTGCTTCACAGTCTAATGTGGTTCAGATAGCTCATCTCCACATGGTGACTCAGGGATCCAGCTCCTGCTCACCTTTGACCCTGCAGAAGATAAAGGTGGGAGGTTGTGCATGAACGTGGCATGTGCTACTTCCCGTGCTCAGCCCAGGGTCCAACCGCATCGGCCTGCTAGTGCCCGGGAAGACAGAGATTGTGGCTCTCGGCTGCCCCTGCCACAGGGAGGGGGACCAGGCCAGGCAAGTCCTTGGCGGTCACGGCAGGACCTGGGTCTGTGGTCTTGGAGCAGAAGATCCAGCTTGAACTTGGCCACAGGCCCAGGAAGGTGTAAGGGCAGCGGCCAGCTGTGCCCACTGTGGTTTCTTCCAAGAGGAAGGAGCCATTGTGTCAGAACTCATTTTGGAACATGGAGGCCTCTCAGACTCATTAGGATGGTCAAGTTTCTGTCCCCGCACGGAGGCGTGTCCCTCATGGAGGTGTGTCCTGCATGGAGGCATGTCCCGCATGGAGGCGTGTCCCAGGCGTGGAGGCGTGTCCCGCATGGAGGCGTGTCCCGCATGGAGGCGTGCCGGACCCAAGTCAGCGTCACTCCTGGCCTCTGCTGCCCCAGCTCTGTGTCCCTGGAGGGCTGGGCAGGACTCTCAGCTTTCACAGACCAGCCAGGCCGCTCTCAGGAGCTCTGGTTTCGGGGAATGTGATCCCCAGGGTGTTGGTAGCCTCCAGTTTCTCGGGGGCCTGGGGCGCAGGGTGGCAGTGGCTGAGCCAGCCTCGTGAGCTTGGCTGTGTGTGAAGGGCTCTGGGCCAGTGGTGGCCCAGGCAGTGCCTGCAACTCGCTAATGGGCAGACCCTGAGCCCAGATCACAGCCCTAGGCGGACCCTGGCCTTGGGCCCTCTGCTCTGCCTTCCTGCGTCTGCTTTGGGGTTCTGAGGCTGGCGCTGCGGGTTCTAGGATGCTCCCAGTTGGGCAGACACGCTGCGTCCTGGGCTTGGGGTCAGAATGTCCAAGTAGGGAAGTTCTGGAAATCTTTGCAGGACGAGGGCGAGCACTGGGGCATCCGGGGTGGCTTCTTTAATTTCTCCCGACCGAGTGAGGCAATACGCCATGGAAGTCCGGGCTTTGCAATAAGATGGATTGGGTTTGGATCCTGGCCTTGCCCTTATCAGCTGTGTGACCTTGATCAAGCTATTTACCTTCTTTTTCAAAAATAATTTTTTTATTGATTTCAGAGAGGAAAGAGAGAGATCAATGAGAATCATTGATCAGCTGCCTCTTGCACGCCCCCTACTGGGGGTTGAGCCTGCAATCCAGGCCTGTGCCCTTGACCGGAATAGAACCTGGGACCCTTCAGTCCTCAGGCCAACGCTCTACCCACTGAACACCACCGGCTAGGGCGAGCTACTTGAATTCATTGAATTGGTTTTCTCACCTGTGGAGCAGGGGAACTTAAACACCTGCTTGGCCAACGTGGTCAGGAAATGAAGTTTCTTTATCTCACACATACATGGAGCCTCCTTACTGTGCGGAAGAGGACCCAGATTACCGTGTGGAGGGGTACGAGTTGGACAAATGCCTTTCCCCACCCCCCCCACACGCATGCACACACACACACACACATGCACATACACACACACCCCTTCCTTGCAGCAGCAGCCACAGGGATCCTGTTAAGATGTGTATGGGATCAGGCCATTCCTCTGCTCAAAGTCCCCAGTGATCTCTCACCAGAGGTCAAAGCCAAAGCCTTCACAAAGGCCACAGGCCCTCGGCAGTCCCCCACCCCCAAGACTTCCTCTCTCTGCCATCTCCCCGCTGCCTGGGCTCCTTGTGGCTCCAGGGCTCCCGGCACACTCCTGCCCGGGGTCTCGGCACTGCCACCCCCTGTCCTGGAACTCGTGCCCCGGACATCTGTCTGCCTGGCCTCTCCCTCTCCTCCCTCCAGCTTTGCTCAAATGCCAGCCTGTCCTGAGGGCTCGCAGCCACTCCTGTTCCCGTAAGGCCCTCAGTCCTCTCTGTTTCCTGCGTTCCTTCCCCCACAGCCTGATCGATGCCTGACACAGCGGGACATGCCTCTTGTTGATTATCTCCACTCGCGGGAATGGGAGTCCCGCAGAGGCAGGGTTTCGGGGTCTATTAATATGTCCACGTTCATAGTCACCGCCCTTGTGTGGCCACACGAGCAGGGCCATGCTGTTTGGTGAATGAATACCTGCAGGCAGGCGAGGCCTGGCGTTCCGGGGGTGCAGGGAGGAGGGGGCATGGCATGAAGGGCATTGCCACGTTCCTTTTTTTTGCCAAATGAAGAACTGGGACGAGGTCCCCAGGAGACCATGAACCCGTGGGAACTGTGACATCATGGGGGGGGGCGTGTTCCTGCCACCTGTGTTTTCCAGGGATGAGGCCCCCAGCTTCCTGCAGACATTCAGCAGAGCCTGTGGTCTCCTGGGAGCTGAGCCCCGTCTCCCCCTGACCTTTCATGGCCGGCTGTAACAGGCTCACATCCCTCCTTGCTAAGGCCCCGGATGCTAACATTCCATGACCTCACTCAGGTCTCAGCAGCCACAGGACCAGGGAGGGGAGTAGGAGCCAGAGGAAGCCTTGCCAGGGTCCGAGGGTGAGGGTGGGGGCGTGTGGGGACACGGGAGGGAAGGCAAAGGGGACTTCTATATGACATGTGCTGTGTCCTTCCTGCTCATAGAAAAGAAAGTGGATTTAAAGTGAGTGTGACAAAATGTGTGCGGTCGTCAATGCCTGACACAGGCACGGGGGTGTGTGTCACCGAGAGCTTTGTTCTTGTCTGCGCGTCAAATTTCTTGAACAAAATACAGGCTTGGAGGTGGGCAGGGCGTTACGGCTTCTGATCGGGGACGGCGAGGCGGTTTCTGGGGACCCGAGGGACCTGGACACTGGGCAGGTGCCGCGGGGGAATGGGCAGAGGCTGGCGGAGTCTGGGCCCACTCCTATAGCTGTGGGGGCCCCCCTCCCCTGCCCCCTCCCCGGGCCTCAGTTTCCTGCGTCCTGGGGAGTGGGAAAAGGCTGAGAGGCCCCGTGCTGGGGATGGAGCTAATCCATTAGTGACGCCTCAACAAGAACTGGGCGCCCGCAGTGCCAGCGTGATTCATCAGCGAGATTGCCCGCTGCCAGCCTGCGTGGGCCGGAATCCAGCACATTTTACCTGTACCCGCCGAGGAGGGCCTGGTGGGAGGCGAAGGTACAGCATCGAACGAGCAAGACAAAGACTGGGAGAAAGGAGAGGGCCGGTCTGAGCCCTGGAACCCAGGACGCTCGGCCAGGCGGGTGCTGGAGGGGCAGGGCATGTGGCTCCTGCCCGCGCAGGCAGAGCCCGCGGAGTGCCAGCTCCGAGCATGTGGCGAGGGGGACTGGCTGGGCTTCCTCCTCCACAGCGGATGTTCCCTCAGGGGGAATCTGTCTGAGGGGCAGCAGGGGGTGGGGGGGGGGTGGGGGAGGCGCTCAGCCTGGCTGGGTTTTCCTCCGCTCACTTCTTCCGGGAACTTCTCCCAAAGCAGTAGAAGGGCGAGTGTTGAATGGGGGCTTGGGTGAGGTCTGGAAGGAGTGAGAAGCCCCTCTGGCTAAGGCTCAGACCCTCCCATACCCCCGCTCTGGTGTCTGGGCTGCGCTCACCCTCTGCCTGGGGCCCCTCCCTCCTTCCGAGGTCCTGTCCGCATCTCATCAGTTTCCATCCCAAGACGGGGGTCCCTGGCTAGTTCCTGGCTCCGGCAATACCTGCCTCTGTGTCCCCTGTCACCCCGACACCCCTAGCCTGTTACCACTGCTATTTATCCCACACCTACGTGGAGTAGCTGAGCAAAAGAAGTCAGGATCAGAAGGAGTACACACTGAATAATTTCATTTATATGAAACCCAAGAACAGGCCTCACAGATCCGCGATGATAGAGGTCAGGATCATGGCTGCCCCTGGGAGGTGGGAGTTGACGGTAAGAGGCACCAGGGGGCTCTGAGTGGCGGCCATACTACACGGGTGTTCACATCTGTCAAAGCTCAAGCTGTATCCCTGGCCGGTTTGGCTCAGTGGATAGAGCCTGTGGTCTGAAGGGTCCCAGGTTCGATCCCGATCAAGGGCATGTGCCCAGGTTGTGGGCTCGATCCCCCTGGTAGGGGGCGTGCAGGAGGCAGCCGATCCATGATTCTCTCTCATCACTGATGTTTCTGTCTCCCTCTCCCTTCCTCTCTGAAATCAATAAAAATATATTTAAGAAAAACCTGTACACGTATGTGATCCATGCATGTCACTGTATGCAAAACATGTTACTGAATACCTACAATGAGCCAGGCCCCGCGCCAGCAGGGGACACACACTCCCTGCCTGCCTGCGGAGCTCATGTGGCAGGGAGCGTGGCTCTTGTCCTGACGTCCCGTGCCACTGCCCTCTGCCCTGGAGCCCCTCTGCCTGGGCCTGCAGTGGGGAGAGAGTGGGGGCGGTCCAAGGGCAGGGTGCTGCCCCGAGGTGTGCGCCTTCAGCCAGTCCCAAGTCACACGGACAGAGGCCCAGGCCTGATCCCTGGGTTTCCTCATCGCTCGTATGGGATGAATTAAGGCCTTTGGCACCAGGTGAGAGGCTCCACTGTGGGAGGCGCAGTTATTGTTCCACTTATTGATCCACGGCCAGGAGCACAGGCCGCAGAGCCACACACCACCTGGTCTCAACCCCCAGCCACTCCCAGCCGGTGGGGTGCCCTTGGGCAAGTCACTCAGTTCATCAAGCCTCTCAGAGCCTCTTCCGTCATCTTTAAGATTGGGGTAAAGAGGATACCTACCCCACAGCACGTCGCCAGGGTTCCGTGCCAGGAGTGCTGGGCACACGCAGGCTCGCAACCCAGGGGAGCGCGCCTTCCTGCCCCGAGCTTTGGCAGGAGGGCTCCGAAGGGGCGGGAGAGGCTGGGGAAGGCGGCCAGGCTGTGGTGGGAGCATGCGCACCAGGCAGAGTCCCGGAGTGAAAGTGATCCTGGCGGGTGGCGCTCAGAGGCGCTGGGGGCCCCATCCTCCGTCCACGCACACTCTGAGCACCGCAGGGGGACGTGGCAGGAGACAGCGTGCGAGCGCACCTGACCCACCCTGAGAAAGGCCAGACGGTCGCACTGTTCCGCGTCACTGTCCTGAAGCGACCCTCGCGGGGAAGCTATTCGCGTGCGGCGGTACCGAAGGGGCCTGCGGCGACCGCAGTCCTCAGTCCCTTCTCCAGAACCACGTGCCCAGAGTCCGGGTTTGCGCGCCGGCGTTTCCTGGCCTTCGGTCCCTTCTTCCGGGACTTGCCGATCTGGGCGCAAATGACCGCCAACCGAACGGCGAGCGGCGACGGGAGAGCGTCGGCGA
>NW_005364180.1:204761-210514 GCF_000412655.1 Myotis brandtii
TGGACGCCGCCAGGACTGGGCACCTGAGCCTGTACTCTGGGTGATGGACTTGGGCCGCTCTGGGAGGAGGGGCTCTGGGAAGCTCCGTGGGAGCGGTGGGCAGAGCAGGGGCCACTTTGGGGGAGTGGCCGGGAACAGGCAGGCCTGGGGGCCACCTTCAGACAGTCCTGGGCGGTCCTCAGACCCGGAGGCACGGGCTCCAGCCAGCCCCCTGTGCCTGTGTCCGGCCCTGAGAGCGGCACTGACAGCACAGTAGAGAGGCCAGCTTCCTCCTGGAAAGGGGCCACTGCTGTCCGTGGAACCAGCACGTGGCTGAGCCGGGCGCCCAGGGGGCCACCGCCCTCCCCCCTCCTGGAGTTTGGCCCTCCTAGGCCGCCTTTCTGGTGCAGGAGCCCCCGCCTCTGGAGGGGCCACTGCGGTGAGAGGCAGGCCTGCCCTGGGAGGCGGACCTGGCCGGGGCAGAGGCCTGCAGGGGCCGGTTTCCAGGACAGAAGTGGGAAACTGGGATTGGGGCCCACACACCGCAGCTGCCCTCGCCCCTCCACCGGGGCGCATTGGACATACCTCCCTCCCCAGCCCCCCCCCCCCAATTTGTATGGGGAAGCGGGGCTCAGGAGGCAGGGTCTGCACCTCTGCCTTCTACCCAGTTCTCTCCTCCCAGCTTGTGCCTGGAATCTGGCTGCTCCCTCCCCCGCCTGAGCCTCCCAGCTGTCAAGGTTGACAAGCAGCCACTCTGCCTGGAGGCCTCCTGCACTGAGGAGAGCCATGCGGGGCTGGGGAGGCGGCCTAGCGCCTTTCCCACCGCCTGCACTCTCCATTCCCTTAAATGGGCACAGGCAGGGTGGCTGGCACGGCGCGGGGCATGGGACGAGCACTGTGTGCCTCTACTCCGTCACCAGGGACAGCCTCAAGTGGGTGAGGAGGGGCGCCGCACTCTGCCATTCCCGGGGCCAGATCTTTCCCATCCGAGCAATAATGGGCATGGGCGGGGTGGGCGGGGCCAGGGACACTCAGGGACACTGTCAGGGGCCCAGGGCCCTACGTGGTGGTGGTGGTGGTTTCTTTAGGAAGAAGAAAAAAACCGGCTGCAAGCAAATTACATTTCTTGGAGAAAGAATGTGCATCTACCCGCGCCTGTTTATTTATAAGCCCTGGGGGCACCGGGTCCCACTGCTGCGGGGCCCTGGCTCCCTCTGGCACTGCCCTCTGTCCTGTGCCTCAGCTCCAGCGAGACGCCCGGCCAATTGCCGTCTCCTGTCTGGGGAACAAGCCCAAAGGCTTTGGCTGCTCAAGGCTCTCCCATCGGCCTCGCTGTGTCTTACTCTGTGCCTCCCTGCCCCCAGCTACGCCGCCCTTCCTCGGTCTTCTCCAGGTTAATGCTCAGGTTCCCAGACACCTGAGATGTTCCTGAATCTTCCTCAGGCTGGGCTGGCCTTTCTCGATTCCTTCACCGCACTGACCTCCCCCCGCTCCTTCCCCTCTGAGACTCCGTTCTTCCCTCCTTCCAGCTCCCTTCTTCCTCTGTCTTTCCCTCTTAGTTTCTTTTTATTCGGTTGTGGTTTTACTTTCTCCCCTCCATGTTCAGAAAAAAAAAAATTAAAACTTTAAAGAAAGGAAGAAAGTGGTAAAGCTTCAAGCCTAGAGGCCCATCTCCCATGAGATGCTGCTAGGCCACCATCACCATGGTGACCGGGCTGATGTCATACCAGGCCCAAAGGTCAGGCCTGGCCCAGCAGCTCTGCTGGCCACTGGGCTGGGCCTAGGTTGGGAGGAGGCTGGGGAGGGTCTGGAGCAGTCAGCTTGCCAGTGAGAGTGACGAACAGAAAGGGGGGGTTGGGGGGAGCTTGGGGGCTGCCTCCTGCTTAAGGGGGAAGAGGGGTCCGGGGCTGCTGCAGACATGGTCCCTCCTAGAGCTCCTCAGGTCCCCACGCTCACCCTGTGTGGCTCCTTCAAGGCCAGTGGGTCTTCTCGGGGCCTGGGAACTTAGAGGAAGGACATGAGGCCTCAGGCCCCACAGGTGGGGTAGGGGTGGCAGCCGGCAAGAATGTCCTCTGACCCCGTGACCCGTGTCACTGCACCGGGGGGGGGGGGGGATGCCCCTGGTCCTGGCATCAGAAGGCTGGGTTCCAGTCCTAGGTCTGTTGACTGAGTGACCTTGAGAAAGTCATGGCGCCCCCTGACCTGGGCCTCAGTTTCTCCATTTGCACACAGGAGGTGGGCTATTTAGATCCAACTGCAGCTCAGGAACCATGCAACCTGTCCGTCTACCTTCCCTTTATGCAAATCTTGGATGTCGGGGAGCAGGGTGCGGGGCAACCACCGTCACCACGAGTAACTGTTGGCACTGTGAGCCCCGGTGTCCTTCCTCTTCCTCTTCCTCTTCTTCCTCTTCCTCTCCTCTCTGGTCTGTTTCCCTGTAACTCTTTCCCTGCTGCACTCACTCGAGAGCTCCAGGTCGGGCAAAGGCCCGGGATGAGTCCCCTGGGCGGGCCCCTGGCTTGAGCCAGCTCCTCGGGGAGGTAGGGTTTGCTTCAAGTGGGGGCTGGTGCGCAGCTGGAGAGCACTCGGAGGGCCTGTCTCCCTGCGGAAATGGGGGAGACCCGGGTAGGGAGGGGCTGTTGCCAGGACAGCAGCTGGGCAGGACAGCTAGCTCCCCTCGGTGATGAAGAGAGCACTGTGTGAGGAGTCCTAGGGCCCCTCCCCCACACCTAGCTGCCTGTGCCTCCCTCCGGGGAGGGGAGCGGGAGGAGGGGGATGATTTTGGAGGGGCCACTTGTAACACCACTGTGTCTGCAGTTCCGGGAGTTGTGCAGGGCAGTCAGCAGTGCATGGGCCCCGGGGGTGGGGGGTGAGGTGGAGGGGGGGTCAGGAGGGCCTTGGAGGAGTTGTGGTTGTGCCAGGCCTGAGGGCAGAGGCCAAGGGAGTCGGCATGAGAGCAGGAAGGCAGGCAGTGGGGACGAGAGCAGAGCTGTGGCCCAGGGAGGGAGGGACTTGCCCATAAATGGGTGCTGGGCCTCCTAACCCAGAGCTCAGGCAGGTCTGGGTGTGGGATGAGTGGTAGTTGTCAGTCCTCCCTCCTGGACACCCCTCCCCAGAGCAGCAGAGAGGGGGGAGGGGGCCCCTTTCCTGGCTTTATCACGCCACCCCCTCTTCCTGCCCCCGTCGGGGGCTTGGGCAAGCAGAACAGGGCACTTGGGACTGGGGCCTGCCCAGAAGCCACCTCCTTCCCTCCCAGGCCTCCCAGGCGCCTGCTCAGCATCTGTCCCGACGCTTCCGCAAGACACGTGGCATGTGGTTCTGGATGGACATTTATTAGCGCACCCAGGGGTGCACACGGAACACGGATTCAGACAGGGGTCCCTGCCCAGGGGGCTCACAAGCTAAACGAGACACAACAGACACATACACATAGGACACGAACACAGGGTGTGGGGCACCTTCCAGGGAGGCAGACGGTAGAGGAGCCGAGGGCCGGGGCACAGCGCGGTCAAGCATCGCCCTTCGGGGTGTCTCCGTGGGGAGCCGGGAGAGCGGAGGTGGCCCAGGATGGCGTGCCGAGCCCAGGAGGGACTCAGGAGAGAGCCCCAGGGGGCAGTGGACAGGCACGGGGAGGGAAGGGCCCATCTGTGTGGATGACAAGTGTGGGGAGCCGGGAGAGCGGAGGCGGCCCAGGATGGCGTCCTGAGCCCAGGAGGGACTCAGGAGAGAGCCCCAGGGGCAGTGGACCAGCACGGGGAGGGAAGGGCCCATCTGTGTGGATGACAAGGGGTCTAACGACGTGGAGGCAGGAGAACGAGGCAGGAAGTCCAGGAGGAGGCCCGGAGCCCATGGCGGGAGGCTGTCCCCTCGGCTGGCGAGCTGTCCCTGCTGTAGGCTGGTTCCCGGGGCCATCTCCCCGTACAGAGCTCCAGGGAAGGGGCCCTCTGAGCTACTTACCTGACCCTCCGGCCCCCTCCGATCTCCGGGGCAGAGATCAGAAGAAAAGAAACCTCCGCCTTTTAACTGGCGTTTACACAGGCTGCCAGACACGGTGGGTAGGGAGAGGGTGCGCGGCTTCCCGTGGGGATCTCAGTGTGCAGGACGCAGCTGCTGGCCAGGGGCCGGGGAGCAGGGGGCGCGATGGCCCCCCTCCCTCTGGGGGTGGACACATGACAACCGAGGGCCCTCACTCCCTCGTGCCCGTAACAGGGGTAGCACCGTCCTCCTGAGGTGCCCTGAGAGCGACAGGCCCTGTGTCCCTGGCGGCCTGGGGAGGGGCGGCCGGATGGTCATCGCTCCTCTGTGGTCCCGAGGGCAGGAAGGAAAGGGCTCGCCACAGTGGCCGAGGGCCCTGGCCCGTTCCCTCGGGCTGGGCTGGCCACGGGCTCTTTGGGTTGGAGAGACTTTTCTAACCCGAAAGGATTAAACCAGAAAGGGCGGCGAGAAGCCACAGGCCCAGCCACCAGGGCGGGAGCTCCTCGGGCCGGGAAGGAGCCGCTGACCTGAACACGCGGCCCAGCGAGTGGGAGTGCGGGCGGCAGTGGGGGAGGTCGGGGCCCCTTGGGTTTGCCTGACCCGCCTTGGAGGGAGGTGAGGGCCCCCTGGGAGGTGGGGGGCGGGGGTGTTGGACTAGGGGAGCTACAGACCTCAGGGTGACTCCACTCCTAACAAGCGGGGCTTTAGGCCTGGGCCCGAGCGGCTGCTCCCTGCTCCCGGGCAGCGAGGGCTGATGTGCTAGATCTGAGGACGGGGTCCAAGGGCCTCATCGCCAAGGTGACAAGATGAGGGGAGACTCCGAGGCCCAGGCTCCCCACCCCTCACCCCACTGCCTCTTCCCCTGGGAGGCGAGGGAGGGCTGGGACCCACGGAGGAAACAGCCAAGGCCCTACTTTTCCACGATCCTTTATTAATCGGAACGGGCCGCGCCACAAAAGCGGGGCCCATTCCCACAAAAATATGATTTTGCAAAGAGGAAGTCTTGCTGGCTTAGAGGGTGCGTGTGGTGGAGAGTTGTTGTATGGTTCTTTTTTCCTTTTTTTTTTTGTTTTCCTTCGGTTTTTCTCCATCTCTCTTCACTGCATTTTTTTTTTGTGACAGTGGGTTTTTGTTTTGTGGTTATTTATTTTTTTATAAAACACTTGCGCTCAAGGACTCCAACACAACACAAACAACGGCTACCAGCCCCCACCCCTGGGCCCCAGCCGGGTTGGGGGTCCGGGGCCCCCCGGGCGTTTTTGTGGCTGTTTTCCTGGTGTCTGGCACCGGTGGGCAGGCGCGAGGACCTGGGCGGTGGGGTTTGTACAGCGGCGCCCTGGGGAGACGGTCACAAGGAAGGGAACCTGGACGAGAGAACGACTAAGTCTAGGGGCCCACGAAGACGAAGACGGACGACGCTCGGAAAGGGGCCTGGGGCGCAGCGGAGGAGACAGGCTCGGGGGAGGGCAGGCGGGCCGGCTTCGGCTGCAGTAACTGTCTGCTCACGGGTGGCCCCTCCCAGTCCCCCGCCGGGACCCCCCCGGTGGCGGCGGCCTCACAACCTCCCCTGTGAGGTAGGTGAAGTATTGTTACCATCATTTTACAGGTGGGGAAACTGAGGCCCCGGGAGGGGGGGCGCGATTTGCCCAACAAGGTCCTCGGATGGCGGCAGGGCTCCGGTGCCCACCCCCGTCCTCAAGTTCCCCCATTCCCCAGACCAGCCCCGCCCTCGCCCCAGACCACCCGCCCCTTCCCAAGACAGCCCACCAGGTCCTTGGCCCTCCACGCGCGCCCCTCTC
>NW_005364180.1:210863-214028 GCF_000412655.1 Myotis brandtii
CGGACTCCCCGCCCTCCCGTCCCCGCTGGGGGCTAGTCCCCGGCCCGCTCGGCGAGGACGGGGCGGACCCCCAATTTAAGCAAAGCTACACTAGAGAGACATTTGGGTTTACAGGGGGTGTGGGCGACTAGTTGTGTACACGAGCACTTTCCACTCCACGGCACGAGTCACCGACTGCGGGTGCCATCCCTCCGCCCAAGGGGCAGGGGTGAGTCAAGGTCAGAAAATGTGATCCGGGCGAGAATGCGGCCCGCCTGCGGCAGGGAGGGGGGAGGGCAAGGAGGGTGGTTCCCAACGCCCATGCGGATGCCACGCTCCTAAACGGGGACCCTGTCCGGGGTTCTCCTTTCCCGGGGTGCCGCCCCCGTTGGGGTAGGCCTTGGTCCGAGAACGCGGTCACCGACTGCGGTGTCCTGGCGCCACCTGGCGGTGAGTGCCGGGAATGTCAGGTCCCGGTTCGCGGACCCCGGGCTCGGAAGCTGTGGCCAGCAGTCCTGTATCAATAAAAAAAGCACGGGCTTAAGCAGGGGTGAACCCGGAATCTGCTGTCGCCAAGGGGCGGAATCTGCAGCAGCGGAGGCGGAGAAACCTCTGAACTCACCACTTCCCTCCCCACCTCCTCCACTCACCCCTCCCCTGTTCCTCCTCTCTCAGGCCCTGGAACTTTCCCTGCTTCCCTGCCCTGAACTGAGAAGGGGAGCAGGAGCTGCCTGGAAGGACGGGGTGCAGGGGCGAGGGGAGGAGACACTCCTGGAGAAGAATGGGTGATGCAGCAGTAGAGCCTGTGATAGGGAAGGTGAGCAAGCAGGAGGATGGAGGGGAGCAGTGTGTGTATATATGAGTGTGTGTGTGTGTGTGGGGGGGGGCAGGTCTGCACGGACAGAGCGAGATGAAGGGAAGAAAGTGGGACTTGGGTAGAATATTGCCAGTGGGGCTGGGCTGTGTGAACTGGGATGAACAAGGGTGTCTCTGGAAGGAAGGGCGCTAGTGGGTCCTGGCGGGATGGGATGCATACAGTAGGTGCCTAAAAGGTGTGAAACAATGCTCAAGGGATGAATGACGTCACTGGGGAAGGAGCTACTGGAGAACTCCGAGCAGAGAGAGGCCCTGGCAGGGTGGGGGGCGGGGGGGTACAGCTGGAGGCAGCCCAGTTCTCAGCCCAGCTGCGTCTGCCCCTCTTCCCCACCCCTCCTCACCCCTCCCCGCTTCTCCTCTCCTGCCCCTGGCTCAGTGCACTGTCCCCTCCAGGCTCCGGCCCCGCCTCACTCCATGAAACCCTGCCCTCTCTGCACAGTCTTCACACCGCTGGCCCCAGGGGGACAGGGAGCGAGCCCCCCACCCACACACATGCACGCACGGGCACACACATACACACACATGGTGGACACATCACAAGTACACAGGGCTGCGGCTCCAGCACCCCCGAGGGCTCTGTACTGTCCTTGGCACTCAGGGCCCAGCCGGCACCTGAAACTGCCCTGGCCAGGCCGGGGCCCAGCGCCTCGGCCTCCCCTCTCCTGGGCCTCTCTCCACTCCAGGCACCGCCTCAAAGAAAACGGGGGACGGTGCCCACCTGGCGGGCCTCTGGAGGGATCTGCCCGTCTGCCCGTCTGGCTCTCATGACCTCCCCCACTTCTTTAGTATCAGCAAGTCAGGAAGGTAAAGGGGCAAAGCAGGAAAATGGCTCCCACAGCCCCTCCCCCAGAGCTGGCCTGGCGGAGGAGGGGGCTGGTTCTTCCTAGAAACGGGGCCCAAATGATCTCTGGGACCCCTCCCTGGCCGAGCCGGCAGGGTCCTCCCCTCACCCGCGGCAGGGGGCCAGGCCGGGCGTTGTGCATAAAGTGGTGCGGGCATGATGGGGGCCCGGTCCCCTGGCCCCTGGGCCTCCTCTGGCCGCCTCAGGCCTTCAGCTGGTGCCACTGGGCCACAGGCTGCCGGGGCCGCGCGATCATGTCCTTCCAGTGCTTGACCTCCCCGGGCCCGCTCTTCCAGGACAGGTAGATCTGGGGGGAAAGGACGCGTCAGTGGCGCATTCCCAGGCGCCGTCCCTGCCCCCCCGGGGGGTGTCCCTTCCACCTAGGATCATGGGGACCAAGGGGCCTCCTCGGGCAGGGACCAGCTACCTCGCCAGGCCCCTCCTCCCTGCCCCGCCAGCCGACTTCCTTTGGGAACCTGGGCGCCGGCCTGTTGCACAGTGGGACCTCATACTCAGTGGGATCTCAGACTCATTGTAAGAGGAGGAAACGAGGCTCCGAAAGGCGATGACTGTTCAGAGTCAGGGCCCGGACCTGGCCCCAGGCCGCCTGCCTCCCAGGCTCACACGCTAACACTAAACCATAACGGAACAGGAACAGCTGTTTCAAAGCAGGAAAACGGAAGAGTCATGCCACAGAGGCACCTCCTGGCAAACCTCCAGGCCAGGCAGGGACCTTCCGGCTCATCTGTGAGGAGCAGCAGCCGCGTTTCACCAGGAGAACGTGGACAGACCTCAGGCACCCAAACACCACCCCGGGGGTGCTGCAGGGCCCGGAGCAGTAGCTCCATTTTTCACAAGGGAGAGCAGTGAAGCTCGGAGAGGCCAGGGGCCTGCCCAAGGCCACACAGCTAAAGCCGGGGAGGCGGGACGTGCCCCACGCGGCTCGTCCTCTGCAGGTGGCACCCTGGGGGACGCTGCTCCGAGGTCCTTTCCCTGAAGGTCATTTTGGGATCCCTGCCTTTCCAGCTGGCTGTCCTGGCGACCCAGCCTCGGCACCACACGTCAGCAGAAGCCCGTCCAACCCCCTCATCCTCAGAGGCCCGGAGCGGGCAGGGACGGACCGATGTGGCCCCTTCTCTCCCAGGGCCCAGCCCTGTGCTCGCCCCCCTCCCTCCTGCGTCTTGTGAGGACAGACCCCGCCCGCCTCGCCCCTACCTTGCCGATGACGTCGTTGCGGCTGAGCCTGTCCTTGTCCATGACCGTGATGACGATGGTGGTCTCCCTCAGCTTCTCCGTGGGGACATCGAAGGCGAAGGACTCGTTGAAGATGGGGTTCAGGTTCCTCTTCATCGTCACCGTCTTCTTCTTCTCCACCCGCTTGTCCTTGTACATCAGCCACACCTTCACGTAGGGGTCTGGGCACCAGGGGCGCAGGGTCAGCCGGCAGCGGGCGGCTTCCCAGGGCGCCC
>NW_005364180.1:214296-214732 GCF_000412655.1 Myotis brandtii
CCCCGGGAGGGGAAGCCGAGCCGGAGAGGCGCCCGAGGCCACAGAGAGCCAGGCCCCCGCAGTGTCCCTTCCTCATGGTTCTGGGAAGGACAGTCTGAGAGGACGCTGCCCTGGAGGCTGCTGCGCCCAGGGCTCTAGGGCAGAGGAGTGGGGACTGGAGGTGGGGGGGGGGGTGGGGGTGATGGGAACAGCATGGACCCCGCCGTCCACGCCCAGCATGACCCCGTGTCCCCGAGCCGCCGGGGTCCCCCCCCGCCCCCCCGCCGCAGGAGGTCCGCACCTGACGTGCCCCCGATGTCCATGGCTTTGAGGTTCCGGGCTTTGATGATGTTCACGATGATGGAGTTGGCAGAGGGGTTGTAGCAGAGCGACAGGAGCAGCTCCCCTCGGCTCCCCTGGGGGACAGGGCGGGTGAGCGGGCGGGGAGGCAGCCCCA
>NW_005364180.1:214868-215114 GCF_000412655.1 Myotis brandtii
CTTACACTCCCATCGCTGCATGGCTTCAGATCCTTCCAGAAGGTCTGCATCTGGGTCAGGTCCACCTTGTTGAGGGGGATGGACACCTCCCCAATGGGGTCGTTGCGGCTGAAGCGGTCGTAGTCCAAGACCTGGAGGTAGAGGACCCTCTGCACCACCTTCTCGTAGGGGAAACCTGGGGACAGACAGCGCAGTGAGGCCGGGGCTGGGCCGGGGGCGGGGTGGCAGCTGGGCAGAGGGCCCTGC
>NW_005364180.1:216153-222751 GCF_000412655.1 Myotis brandtii
CTGGGAAGCCAGGGGCAGGCCTGAAGCTGGGATCACTGGGAGGCTTTGCTGGAGGTGCAGGGGGCACAGACCAGCCTGGAGGCCTGAGGGGATCGGATCCCGATCCAGGGTATGAACTGGAAGGAGTGAGGACACAACAGCTTAGCCGGACTCGATGGAAAAGGTGAAGGGCTCTGGAGGGTCCCGGCACCTTCAGCCATGGATGCCAGACGCACAGAGAAGCCCGTGATGGGAGGGAGCAGGTGCAGCAGAGGATGAAACCCTCCGTTCCGGAACTTCCGGCCTCTCCGTGCCTCCAGGGCCCCGGATGCCAGACGCACAGAGAAGCCCCTGACGGGAGGGAGCAGGTGCAGCAGAGGACGAAACCCTCAGTTCCGGAACTTCCGGCCCCTCCTCCTGCTGAGGGGCCTGTACCTGTCTGGTCCTTTCGGGGCACCTCGGGGCCTTGCCCAGGTGACCTGGGCATTTCCTCAGGTGAAACGCATGACGAGGGATCTGGCAATGTTGGAGGCTCCAAAAGGCTCTTGCACCTGCGTTAGCTCCCGTCAACACCGCAGGAGGCAGGCCGCTATGTGCAAACTCCTATTCACCCATCACAACCCATCTCGAGTGGCCCTTCTTCTGGGAAATGCCCTTCACCACCACCAAGGGGCGCTCATACCGGGTTCCTGCAGCTCCTGTCAGCAGCGCGTGGCTTAGTTATTACACGTCTATGTCCTCCATTAGACCAGGGTGCCTCGAGGGCCACAGTTCAGCTCTGCACCCCCCTCTCGCCCCGACCCAGGAAAATGCCGGCTCAGAGTTAACACTCGATAAGTATTTGCAGCTGGGACCGGCAGATTGGGGCTCTGCCCATAAACGTCACCCCCCTAACTGGCTCCATACACCTCCAGATGGCTGAGCCTCTTGCTGGCTGTACCATCTCTACACTGACCCCCACGCTGAAACACAGGGGCACCCGTGCGCTCCCCATCAATGACTTGCTTAGGGGTGAGCTGGCTGCCGCCTCGCAGAAGGGCGGGGTGCCAGATGGCTGGGGCGCCAGGTGGCAGAGTCCCTGGGGTGCACGCCGGAGGTTCTGAGAGCCAGGGAACCCGGGTTTGTTCTCACTGGTTGAGCAGGGCTGTGGGGAAAGGGCTATGGCTTCTCTAAGTCGGCCGGGCACCCAAAGGGCCTGGGGCAGGAATCACGCCCTGATCACACACCGGCTTCCTGGTTACTGTGAATCTCGGGATAAGAGATAAAGAAGGGCCTGCAGGAGACAGGAAGGGCATTCGCCCCAAATGCTTTTACAACCTGCTGATTCCTGATTGCAAACCAAGGCACAGAGAGGCTCAGGAACTTGCCCAAGTCACACAGCTAGTAAGTGGCAGAGCTGGGATTCAAACCCAGGAAGCCGGGGCCATAACCTGTGCTCTTAACCACCAGACTATGGAAGCTCCAGCCGCTCCAGCCGCTCCAGCTCTGCACCCTGCGGGCGCCTCCCTTCCTTCCTGCCCTCCTCCGCATGAGTTCTGTGTCTGAGCGGAACACCCAGCTATCCTCCTCGGCCGGCCCCACTCGGCGCTACAGCCTAATTCCAGCGAGTCGCACATGCAGCAGGTTAGCTGGGCAAGACACGTGCTGTGGGGGCGTGTGCAAGCGCGTGCAAGCATGCTCCTGTGTGCGCATCTGAACATGTGCATTTGTGCCCGTGGCCACGTGTGTACAGGCGTGGGGCGATCGGGCGGGCGGGGGCGGCTCCAGCCTCACCTTCAAAGAGGAAGGTCTCGTTCCAGTGGGGGTTCAGGTTCTTCCTCTTCACCTTGGTCTCCAGCTTGTGCTTCTTGTCCGGCAGCAGGTAGATCTTGACGAAGGGGTCGCTGGTGCCGCTGAAGTCCTTGGCCGGCAGCTCCTGGGCCTTCATGATCTTCACGGTGAGCGTGGACTCCTGGAAGTTGTAGCCGACGCTGAACTGGATGCGGCCCAGGTTCTCTCGGCTGCAGCCCTCGTGGGCCTCGTCCTCCTCGGAGCCTGGGGAGAGCTGGTGGGGAGAGGCCGGCGGGGTTGGGAGGGTTCTGTTTTCCGGAGCCCCCACTGCAGCCTGGCCCTGTTAGGAGGCCTCTCGTGCCCCAAGCCGGGCCAGAGCTGGGAGCTGCTCTGTCCCTCTGGTCGCCATGGGGCTCGGGGGGCGCCTACCTCCACACCCAGGTGAGGATGTCAAACAGGGCGGGAGCCTTGCGCAGGCTCACAGGGGGAGCGAGGGAGGGCACAGCCGCTCGGCTCCCGTCTCCTGAACCCCAGGGAAGTGCGCGCCCCACTCCCCAGCCTCGCCTGGATGTCCGCTGCTCTCCCTGCTGCACCCCAGGCTGCCCCGGCCTTCCCTGGGCCCCTGAGCTCCCTCGGCCAGCTTCCCACCCCCCACAACCTTGCGGGGCGTCTTGTGTTTTGTGAAACACAACAACCAGCAGATGAGGGGACTGTGCACCCCTGTGACCTTTCCTTGGACAGTGACTGGGGTTCTGAGGATGGTGGGGTTTACGAAAGGAGAGGTGAGTTAGGGGAGCCGATGTGACGGGGTTGGGGGGCCGGGGGGTGGGCAGCAGAGTTGTTTAAAAGGAGCCTCAGGTGCCAGTACGCACACCAGGCAAGGGCTACTGGGAGGGAAGACTACGCCGATTCAGTCCCCACCCCTCAGGGGGGCACTTGGGCCGACCCAGCAACGGACAGACGGACAGGTGCACGGAGGGCGGCGCGGGGTCCCATTCCCAGGCCGACACCGAAATAGGAAGGGACTGGGGGGGGTCTCCCAGCCAAGTCTCCTCAGCTGTGGCTGCTCATTGGGAATATCTGGGGAGGTCTGAGAATACCCCCACTCCGGCCTCCTGGGTCCCCCCCAGACCGCTCCCCAAGCCCAGGGGGCTCCGGTGGCCCAGGCCTCCCGCACAAACAGCTCCTCGGTGATGGGATGAGCCAGGGGCGGCCCAGATGAAACTGCTGAGCCCCGTTTTCTCTCCCCACTTGCCCCACGGGAGCCTTCTCTGCGGCCCCTCTTCCCTCCTAGAAAGGTGGCCCCCAGCTCGGAAACCCTAAGTAACATCGGTGGTAAGAATACGGGGAGGGTGCACCTACCATGGCAGGAGACTTACATCACCTTCTTACCGATTCCTGACAACGCGGGCGAGGCAGTGATCACCACTCGAGCTGAGGAGACCGGCTCAGAGAGGTTAAGTCACACGCCCAAGATTGCACAGCAGCACGAACCCTCTCTGCCTCTGAGGCCCACTCTTTCCACCAAAGCAGGCCCCTGTCCCAGGGCCAGGCTGAGCCTTGCCCCCAAGCCAGAGAGGACTGGCCAGCCCAGGTAAGATACATCCCAGTCACAGGTAGTAGTAGCTGCCTCGCGCCTGGCCTGGCCCTGAGCCGGGTGCTGGCCCTCATTCTCTCCGCAGCATCCGGAGGGGGACCCGGCAGATCACTAACTGGCATCGAGCCGCTGAGTGGTGAGTGGAAGCTCAAACCCGGGTCGGTGCCCGCCACACCCTGGTCCCGCCTGGAGCTGGATGGGGCGGAACTGCCTCCCTGCTCTTCCTCACAGCGGAGGGCTCTCCAGGCAACCCTGCCAGCCCCAGCCCAGGCCCCCGAAAGTGCGGCTCCCTACCCAGGTGCAGTTCTCCCCTGGTTCTCCCCCCCTCTCCTCACACCAGCCCACTCCCTTTGAACCTCAGTTTTGGCATCTGCAGAATGGGACCGTGAGACCTAGCTCGCGGGGTTCCTGGGAGGGTTAAATGGTTCAGGTCCCTGGGGAGTGCTACTCTGGGGCCTACAAAGACCTCTTGCCCCCTCCCCTTCCTCCAAAAGTTGGGGTGGAGTCCCGGTGACTGGAGTCCAGATGACCCCCGCCCACCTGAAGCCCCTCTGGTCACTTGGCTCTTGGCTCCCAAACAAGGTGGCCTGGAGGGAGGGGCCAGTGGGCGTCACCATGGACGCAAGCAGTGCCGTGTGCTTGCTCCCAGCCTTTCAGAACCAGAGCCTGGAGCCCTAATTAACCAGCTGGGACAGCTCCAGGAGCTGTTTCCATGGCAACCAAGCAGGCCACCCCCACCACGCCCCCAGGGAGGTGCTGCCGGAGCCCCTGCTCAAGCAGAAGCATCAGAAAGCATCTGGACTCTGGCGGAATAGTTCAGCTGGTTAGAGCATCGTCCTGATACCCCAAAACTGTGGGTTCAATCCCTGGTCAGGGTACAGATAAGAATCAACCCTGCAGCCGGCGCAGCTCAGTGGCTGAGCATCGACCTATGAACCGGGAGGTCACGGTTCCATTCCCGGTCAGGGCACGCGTCCAGGTTTCGGGCTCGATCCCCAGTGTGGGGTGTGCAGGAGGCAGCCGATCGGTGTTTCCATCTCTCTCTCCCTCTCCCTTCCTCTCTGAAATCAATAAAAAGAAAATATTTTTTAAAAGAATCAACCAATGAATGGATACATGAGTGGAACCACAAATCGATGTTTCTCTCTCTCTCTTCCTCTTGCAAATCAACCAATCCATAAATTGTTAAAAGCAGCACGTGGGCAGTGCCAGGGCGGAGAGACTCAGATGGGGGTGTGGTCCAGCCTCCTCTCCGACTCTTCCTCTGGCCAAACCGTGGGTGCCCAGGCCTTCTCCTGACCCCCAGCTTCAGACAGCCTGGGCCGGGGGCTCAGACAGCAGCTTACTTCTGCCCTGCGCACCTTCATCTTCAAGCTGGCGCTAATGACCTGCCTGTGGCCTGGGGCTGGGCAAGTAGGCCTGCCGGCCACCCAGAGGGTCCGCTGGGCCCGCGAGAGGGCAGAGGCCTGCACTGCCTTCCTCTGCCTGGCTTGCGCCCCTCCCTGGGAGCAGCACCGCCGGTGGGCTGGCTGGGAAAGGGCCGTCCCTTCTGGGAACCCGGCTACCGGGAAGCTGGAGCCAATTAAGAGCCTGTGCAGGGAGCAGGCCGGCTGTGGCGAAGGCCTGTCCAGAGGAAGGCCTGTCCATCCGCGTGAGTCGGGAGGACAGGAGGGCAGTGGAGAGCCAGGCTCGCAAGGGCCTGGAGGGCGGGGCAGAGGGGGAGGTGAGGAGGCCCGAGGGAGACCAGGTCTAGAGCAGGGAGATCGGACGCTCTAGTCTGCACCCCAGAGAAATGTGGACGCGTAGGCCCACCGCAGGCCTGCTGACTGGGATCCTGCATTTTTGTTGTTAATCCTCACCCAGGGGTATTTTTTCCATTCATTTTTAGAGAGCATGGAAGGCAGGGAGGGAGGTGGGGGGGGAGAGAAACATCGATGTGAGGGAGACACATCAATTGGTTGTCTCCTGCATGCACCCCGACTGGGGCTGGGGATCGAACCTGCACCCCAGGTATGTGCCCTTGACCGGAATTGAACCCATGACCCTTTCGGTGAGCAGGCCAATGCTCTATCCACTGAGCCACACAAGCCAGGGCGGCTGGGGAATCTGCATTTTAACAAGATCCCTGGGCTGGGCTACAAAAGGGCAGTGGGGATGGATGGTTAGAACCGTCCAGAACCCCAAATGGCAAAGGTGGGGCCTGGGGGCTCTGGGGCCCTCAGGGAGGGCGGGGGCTTCCGTGCCAAGGCCGTGGGCAGGGAACTCTGAGTTGCCCGATGTCAGCACTGGCCAGGGCCTGGGAGCCCACCCAGCCCCTTCCTTCTCGCTATGGGGGAGGTGGAGGGGGGCCTCATCCAAGGAGGGGAAGTGACTTGGCCCAGGTCATGTGCAGTAGGAACCCCGCTGGCCCTGGGTCCCCCCCCTCCCCCAGCCTTCCTGGCGCATCTGAGCTGCCACAGCTCCCACTGGCTCCTGCCTTTGGAAAGCAGAGGGGCAAATAGCTGTGACCCACGGATGCTGCCACCAGGGGGCGCCAGGTGAAGCCACAGCCTCTGCCTTGGTGAAAAAAAGCAGCACCCCAGAACCACAGGCTGGGACCCCGGTGGGGGGTGCAGACAGGAGAGCCAGCACAGCTGTCCCCTCCTAGGGATCAGGGCCGGGGCCGTGCCTGCGCTCCGGCTCTCTGGACCTCAGCGGGCCCCGCAGCAGTGGGGCTGGGAGGGTCCCGGGATGGGGATCTGAGACCTGCTCCACTGGGAGGGAGCTCTGCTCACTGGGCTGCCGCTCAGAGGAAGGGCACCTTCTGCCCCCGTCCTCTGTCCACTCGCCTTCCCTCTAGGGCCCTGAAAACCTCCCACACGAGTAGCTTTCCTTAGGCCCCTGTTCAGTCCAGAGAGAGACGGGGGGACGATGGGCCTGCATATTCTCACTTGACAGATGGGGAAACTGAGGCACGAGAGGCCGCTGTGATGAAAGAGCTGGTCACCACGCTGGGTCCCCTGCCTGCGTGGACAGCTCCCACGCCGCCACCCACCTCCACACGCGCCCCTCCCCTGCCCGGCCGTGCAGCCTCTCACCATGAGCATCTCGCTGGTGAGGGAGTTGACGAGGTCCGAGACGGAGGAGCGTGGCTCGGTCCGGCGGTCAGACTCATCGTGCGGCGTCTGGCTGGGCACTGGAGTTGTGTTTACCGCCTTCCCTCCTGCAGGCAACCTGGGGGCCGGGGGGTCCGAATGAGCGAGCCTGGCGGTG
>NW_005364180.1:223028-226279 GCF_000412655.1 Myotis brandtii
TGGACTGTACTGTTCCCCAGAAAGCCCCTACCCTCCATCCCTGCCTGCATGTGGCCTCTGAGCCTGCCTCCCTCCCCAGGGCCACCTCCCTGCTGCCCCAGCCTGGGCGGGAGCCTGGGGGCGGAGGCTCGGGTGGTGAGCGCTCTGTCGCTCTCCGCATCATTACCCTCTGCAAACACCAGGGTGCCTCTCCCCCGGACGCCCCACCTGTGTTTGCCCAGGCTCAGCGAGAACACAGGTGCCCTCTGGACGCCAGACCAACCGGGTGAGGTCAGGCCCCTGTCCTCGCAGCTCTGCCCAGCAGAACTGTCTATGCCGACACGTGTTCCGTGTCCGCACTGTCCCTGTGGCCGCTGAGAACTGGAAACCCGTGGGACTGAAACTCGCTGAGATGTACAGAGCCGCCTAGTGGACAGGGCAAGTGCACCTTCCGGAAAGCTCCCCCAGCGTCAGAGGAAGTCGGGGTACCCCCAAGAAGCCCCGGATCTGAGCGTCCCACGAGAGGCCCTGTCTGCACCCTGCCTCCGTGCTGTTTCCAGGGAGCCAGGCTCTCCCGCTGGCAGCTGGCGGGGAGGCCAGTGGGGGCTCTGGACGGGGGGGCTACAGGCCCCCAGCGACCAGCTGGAGCCTCCCACGAGGAGGAGGGGGGCAGCAGCATGGAGATGGGGAGACGGCAGCGTGGGGCTCGGGACAGGCTACGGTAGAACAGCTGTGAGACCAGAGCCAGACGTGGAGACATCAGCCACGGCCCTGGGTGTGGCCCGGCCACCAGCACACAGTTGGCCACGACAGGCACAGAGGCATGCACGGATATGCAGGTCCTGGAGGGGCACCAGGGCCCAGGAGCAGGGTGTGCACGTGTACACATACACACACACACACACATATACACACACACACACACACACACACGTAAGCCCAGAAGACACCCAGGGGACCAGGGAGGGAATGGCACAGGCGACAGGCAGGCCGACCAGAGCAGCGAGATGACACACACACAGGGAGGCGCACACCGTGACCCTGAGAGGAAACACGTTTGGGGAGACCCAGCATGCCACGGTGTGCTGGGGAGCTGGGACGCACTGCAGCGGAGGAGGCAGGGAGCAGTCGGCTGCACAAGGCACCTGCCGTGGAGGCGTGGCCTCGCCTGGACCACGCGTAACACCCCACCCAACCCGGGGACATGAGGGCGCCCCTCCCAGAGGCGCGGCCACAGCAGCGCTCACGTGCACGCGCGCACACACACATGCGTGGATGCACACATGGACACGTGCTCACGCAGGCAGGCACGCCACGGCCCTGGGTGTGGCCCGGCCACCAGCACACAGTTGGCCACGACAGGCACAGAGGCATGCACGGATATGCAGGTCCTGGAGGGGCACCAGGGCCCAGGAGCAGGGTGTGCACGTACACGTACGTGTACACACACACACACACACACAAGCCCAGAAGACACCCAGGGGACCAGGGAGGGAATGGCACAGGCGACAGGCAGGCCGACCAGAGCAGCGTGATGACACACACACAGGGAGGCGCACACCGTGACCCCGAGAGGAAACACGTTTGGGGAGACCCAGCATGCCGCGGTGTGCTGGGGAGCTGGGACGCACTGCAGCGGAGGAGGCAGGGAGCAGTCGGCTGCACAAGGCACCTGCCGTGGAGGCGTGGCCTCGCCTGGACCACGCGTAACACCCCACCCAACCCGGGGACATGAGGGCGCCCCTCCCAGAGGCGCGGCCACAGCAGCGCTCACGTGCACGCGCGCACACACACATGCGTGGATGCACACATGGACACGTGCTCACGCAGGCAGGCACGGGAGGAAGAGGAGGCTGAAACGGCTGGAGAGGTAAAGTCAGTTAGAAACAGAGGGAGAGGAGGAGCACGGAGGCTGACGGCTGGAGGTATGAGAGTCGGTTACTGGGGCCGCCTGGGAAGAGATGGTCAGCACCACTGAAGCTGTCGGAGGTGACGGGACAGAGAAAGTGCGCAGAGAGGCGGGGGGAGGCGGAGGGGCCCTCGCTGCCCCGGGACAGCCCTGTGAGGAGCAGATGGGAGGAAGGAGGCAGGAGAGAGAGGCCGAGAAAGGTTAGTTGGAGACGCGTGAAGGCTGCAGGGTGCACGGGGACGAGGAGGAGCGAGGCGGCCGAGAGGAGAGGCAGAGAGGAGGCGGGGGGACACACCGTGACAGGAGGGACATGGTGGCTTTGGGCAAGGACAGCGATGGGGTGGTCAGGCCCGGGCCCCACGCGGGCGGGGGTGGGGCCATGGTGGAAACCATCTGGATCCCAAGAAGCGGTGGTGAAGGGATGGCTGAGCGCATGAGGCGGGGTGGGTGCAGGGCCGATGGGTGAAGGCGGAATGCAGGGTGTGGGAGCCTCCCCCCTCCCTCCCGGGCCCAAGAGCGTTCGGAGGTTCTTGGGGGCCATGGCCTGGAGGCCCAGGGGCCGGGAGAGCCTGAATGGCGGCTTCCCAGGCCCCAAGAATCCTGGAAGCAGGGGCAGGGACCAACCCTCCCGTCTTCGAGTTCTTTGCTAGGTGCACCCCCGTCTCTCTTGCTGTTCCCCCTTTCTGCCCGGAGCCGGTGCTCACAGACCCTGGGCTGAATGTCCTCCCCAACAGCAGCCTAGGGGCTCCCACCCCTCACCCCGAGACTGGGTGGGAAAGAGGGGGACTGGTCCTGGAGACGGGAGCTGAAGAGGAAGGGACAGTTGACCGAAGCCTTCCGTTTCGAGGCCCAAGGAGCAGGGGCCCAGAGGGTGGAGCCCTAAGGGGCCTGGTGCCCCGCGGGTGAAGCAATGCCAAGCTGGGGTGGGGAGTGCTGGGAAGGAAGTGCTGGATTCGGGACACCCTGCCAACCCCCGCCCCCCAGGCCATGAGCAATGAGTGTCCCGGATGGGGTGGGTGGGGTGGCCGGGTGGGACTGGCATGGGTCCACTGGGAAAGTCGGGCCGGGTCTCGGCGAGGGCCTGGCCCCCACCTCCACCCCCACCTTTCCCAGGAAGGCAGGGGAGGGCTGATGTCATGATCAGAAGGGCCAGGGTGTGAAGAGATGGAGTGAGACCTGAGTGGCAAGGGGTGAAAATAGGCCGGGGGTGGAAATGGAGCCGGGAATTGACACGGGGGATGCGAAATCTCGTTTCCAGCCTGCATCGCTCCCTCACGCGGCACGCCTTGCCGGGCCAGGCGCTCAGCAGGCTTCCGGGGGGCCCAGCCCCTCTCCCACAGCCTCTTCCCCTCAGCATGGCCCT
>NW_005364180.1:226396-227704 GCF_000412655.1 Myotis brandtii
GGGCGAGTTGGAGGCGGCAGGATCTGATGCTCCCGCCCCCAGGACTTGGGCTCGGGGTGTGACAACACCTGCGTCCCCGAGTGAAAGAACGGGTCCCGCTCTCCCCTCCCCTCTGTGGGGATGTCGCTTTGCCCACCACAGACATGCACTGTGGGCTCGGCCGGGAAGACACGAGAGGGACAGGCTACGGTAGAACAGCTGAGAGACCAGAGCCAGACGTGGAGACATAAGCCACGGCCCTGGGTGTGGCCTGGCCACCAGCACACAGGGCTGGTCCCCAGAAGCCACCGGAGGGGCAGCGAGCCAGCTGTCTAACTCGGCCTGCCCTCCCCTCACCCCCAAGCAGCGTGGGACAGTCCCTTCCGTACCGGAGGGCCTCAGGGAGCAAGCAGGGGGTCCCTGCCCGCTGACAGGGCCTGCCCACTGCCCCAGCCGAGGGCCGGCTCCCTCGTTAGAAGCTCAGCATGTCCGAGCTGGAAGGGGCCACCCTGTCCAGTCCTTCATTTGACGGACAAGGACACGGGCCCAGGGGCGGAGACATGCCCCGGGCTGGACAGAGCCAGGGCGGGCGCCCCACGCTCGCCTGCAGTGCAGGCTTTAGCCTGACCTGCGGGCCTGACCGAAGGGATGCGCCTCTCCCAGGAACACAGGTGTTCAAGGCCAGGTGACAGGAGGCGGCCACCAGGTGCAGGACTGCCCTGCCCTGTGATGCTGCCGGAGCCCTGGACCTCTCTCTACCCCCCGCTTCCCGCCCAGAGCACCCCACCGAGGTGCTTCCCTGGGAGCTGGTGACGGTTAAATGCCCAGCCCTCGGCTCAGCCTGTGTTGTGGCCACAGGGCCTGTCCCTGTCCCCACAGGGTCCCGGGGGCCAGCAGCTGCTCTCGCCGCCCCCCCTTCCCTCCTCTTGGTATCTCAGGCTCAAGGGCTGCCTTTCTGGCTCTTTCTGGTCACCAGGCCTCGTCCCTGCCCCTGCCTCTCCCCACCAGGGACTTTCATCAGCAGAGTAGCCGGCCACACCTCTGCAGCAGGGGGGTGGGGGGACCATCACCCCAGGAAAAAGGGAGGTTGAGGTGGTGGGGATGAGGGAGAACGGGCCGGCGCCCCTTCCCTAACATCCCCCCCGCCCACCAACCACCGGGGAAACGGGATTTCTGGGCCAGGGCAGATGGAAGATGAGGGGCAGCGGGGAGCAAGCAGGAGGATGGGCAGAAAGGCTGGCTTGCTCCGGGCGAGGGCGGGCATGCCCGGGGAGCAGGCTTGATCCAGAATGGTCCCAGGACGGCCGGCCGCACTGGCCTCAGACCCAG
>NW_005364180.1:227816-230277 GCF_000412655.1 Myotis brandtii
GGCAGGCAGCCCTCCGCCTCCGCCTCCGCCTCCTCCTCTGCCGCCGCCACCGCCCGAGCTCGTACCTCTTGTCCCCCTGAGCGTTCTGGTTCTGCTGGGTTCCTGGGTTTTGCAGGTCAGGGATATTGGCAAAGTCATCCTGTTCCGAAAGCCCTAAGACCAAGGATAGCACCACCATCCGGCCTTCCCTGCCCGGGTGGGCAGCCCACCAGCCGGGGACGGAGGAGGCCCCGCGGGCAGGGCGGGGCAGGGAGGGGAAGGAGAGAGAGACAGAGACAGAGACAAAAAGAGAGAAGAAAAAAGCGTAAGAATCTGGCCCTGCAGGAGAGAAACCAAACTTTAGCACGGTCAACAGTTGCAGAGCAGAGAGGGGTGGAGGGGGGAGGAGGGGACGGGACGGAGGGGAGGTGTCCGTGGCCTGAGACCCAGCTCGCCAGGGGCCAGAGCAAGATTCTCTGGAGAAGAACGGGGAAGGGGCTGGGCATGTGCCTGGGCTTCCTGAGGGGACCCTGGTGGAGGCTGAGGGGAGCGGAGCCCAGGCCTGGGACCAGCAAGACGTCCAAGGCTAATTCGCCGCCCGCTGAACCGAGGCCAGGGGCTCTGGCTCTGACATGGGGGCCTGGGAGGAGAGGAGGGGCTCTGCGGCCACCTGCTCCGGGCTGTGCAGGCAGCTGTGGCTCCCAGCGGGGAGGTTCTTAGAAAGTGTGCAAGCCCAGTGGGCCCGCACCCTGAGCCTATGGAAGCCCCACAGGAAGACATCTCCCGATCCGGCCAGCCAGGCGTGCGTGATGCCCGGAGGCGTCCTTCCCCGGGGGCCTGGACACGCAGCCCATCAGAGGGAAATGGAAGTCCCTCCAGCAAATGGTGTATGGGCCACGCGGGCCCTGTGTCCCCTGGGTGACTGCCCAGCCATTCCGTGGAGAAGCAGTCCAGAAGGCACCACAAAGCAAAGACGGAGTCTGGGCAACGCAGGAAGCTGGCAAGTCGGGAGAAGTCCAGGCAGGGAGCCTGTGCGAGCAGCGAGGAGAGGACGGCGTGGAGGAGGCCGCGCGGTCCAGGCAGAGCAGCGAGAACAGACGAGGAGGCGGGGACCTCCTGGAGTGGTCCGTGGGCAGCCGCGTGGGGCCGGGGGCCAAGGGGTCCAAGCCGAGTGGGGAGCATTCCCAGAGCACCACTGGGCACCCGCAGGGCCGCCCGCGTTTCTCAGGAACCTCAGCAGCGTCGGCGTTTGCAGCGTTTCCTGGGTGCCACGTGGAGCTCCTCCAGGGTCGGGTCTCTCCTCCGACAGAGGGAGAGGGGTTCGCAGACGGGGCGGGCACAGAAGCATCTCCAGGAGGTCCAGGTAAGTTGGCGGCATGTTCTGGAGGGAGGCCGATCCTGGGTCCCAGCCCGCCACTTCCACCTCCACCCAGGAGGGCAGGGAGTGACAGGCAGCTGGCTATGGCTCCGTCCCAGCGAGCCTGCCAACAAGGGAACTGTGGCGGGTGAGCTAGGCCTTCGAGGGTGGGCGGGCGCAGAGGTCTTGGACGTGGGAGCCTGGGGCGGGGAGGGAGCTAGGTGGTCCCACGGCTTTCTCTTTGTCCTGCGTACGGTCACTCCCGGCTGACACTCGCGCTGGCCTCTGCCTTTGGGGACGGGACGAGTCCTGGCTCCCTCCGGTCCCTGCCCACCGGCACTGTCTTGGAGTTGGTAAAATTCCATTTGGCTGTTTGGGAGCCGGCTGAGCGGGGGGAAGGCGAACCAGCGAAAACAACACGTTGTTCCCTGGTTAATGCATTTTTCAGATACTCCTTCGGCTCCTCTTGAACACAAACGGCTTCTCTGCATAGATTCCCAATTTGTCATTCTCTCCAGGTTGCAGGCCAGGCCGCCAGGGCGAGCATGGGGGCCAGGAGAGGGAGGTTGGGGGGGAGCTGGTGGTGGTGGGCGGCCACATCCATGGAGCAGGAGGGACGCCTCCCTCCCCTAGAGAGGGGTGGGTCTTGGGGGCGGCCCTGGCTAGCCCTCTCACCCTGACCCTCTGCCCCGGCCACCAGCGTTTGGGTGAATGAGAGGCCTCGGAAACTGAACCATCAGGCAGGGGTCAGGGGTCGAGAAACTACAGCTGGTGGCCTATGTTTATAGAGCCCACAAGCCACGAACAGTTTGTACATTTAAAAATGTGATCAAGCCCGGCTGGCGTGGCTCAGTGGTTGAGCGTCTACCTATGAACCAGGAGGTCAAGGTTTGATTCCCGGTCAGGGCACATGCCCGGGTTGCGGGCTTGATCCCCGGTCGAGGGCCTGCAGGAGGCGGCTGATCTGTGATTCTCTCTCATCATTGATGTTTCTATCTCCCTCTCCCTCTCCCTTCCTCTCTGAAATCAATAAAAATGTATTTTGAAAAACCGTGATCAAGACTACATGTGTCCCGCAAAGCCTGAATCACTTATGACGGCCCTCACACAACTGGCCGGCCCTCG
>NW_005364180.1:230452-231791 GCF_000412655.1 Myotis brandtii
GGTGAGGAGGAGAGCGGCAGGGCCCGGCTGGCTCTCGGTGCTTCCCCCTCGGCAGAACCGATTCCCTGGACTCTCCGCATCCTCGCTGGTGCCCCAGCACCTGTCTCCATGCAAACTGTCACCTGGCGACCAGCAGGTTCTGCTGGGCATCTTCTCATGCGGGCGTCCGGCGGGGTCCCGGGGCGGGGACAGCCCCAGTGGATGCGCTGCCTGGCGTTGCCAAGTAGAGTCCCAGGCAGCATGTCCCCTCGGGTAGGGCCCGGGCCCCTGGCAGGAGCGTGGGAAGCTGGCTGGCGCAGCTGCTCCTGGTGGGTGTCTCTGCCAGAGGCAGCACTCCGTCTGCCCTGGAAATGCGGGCCGGGGTCCAGCTGGAGGAGCTGCCCCAGGGGTGCCCACAACGTGCCAGGGAGCGGGGCCTGCCCCTTGCTCCTCCCCCTCTTCTCCCAGGCTGGGTGTGCTGGCCGCCTGCTGGGGGGGGTGGGGGTGGGAAGTGCTCCCGGGAGAGACCGGGCGAGGGAATACCCCAGAGCCTGTAAGGAAGGTGATGTTAGGCTCCGGAGGTGGCGATGGCAGGGACGGACGCCCAGACCTGCCCTGGGCTCCGAGGGAGACAGGTGCCCAGAGGGATGGGGGAGAGGGTGCCCTGGGCCGGGGGCCCAACCAGTGGGGTGGGGCAGGGGGCAGGGGCTGGGGGCGGCTGAGGTTAAATGGTGTGTTGTTACTTCTCAGATCTCTGACGCGAGACAAGGCTTTGCTTTCAGAAACAACGTTCATCTAAAGCTTTGGGAGGAACACCCCACGTTCGTCCTCAGGGGAGGGGTCACTGTGGGAGCCGGGCGGGCGGGAGCTGGAGGGCAGGTGGCCGGGAAGGTCGCAGAGGCAGAGGACAGGGCCCAGGCAGGGACAGGGGAAGCGAGGGGAGGGAGGAGGTGCGGGAAGGAAGGGGAGCAGAGTCGAGTTACAGGGCAGAGAAGTACCTGGAGGGGAGGAGGCAGGGCCTGGGCGAGGGGTGGAAGGAGGCCAGGCCGGGGAGCAGGGAGGAGAGAGGTCAGAGGAGGAGTGGGGGAGTCTGGCAGGGAGGCCACGAGCGGCCCCCGGGACTAGCCCGGAGGAGGAGACGGATCTGGGGACCTCAGCAGCTTCTCTAGTGTCTCCACTGAGTTTTAGGGGGGACCCTCACCGAGCCCTGAGACACCAGGGTCCTCAGAGGGGCGGCTCGGCTATGAACCCTTCCATGGGGGGCTGCGGGCGTGCGCGTGAGCTACAGGAGACTGGAGGGGTGTCCGAGTCTGCTTGGCACCTGCCCTGGAGATGTGGGGGGAAGAGGCTGGGGTGGGGA
>NW_005364180.1:231963-232172 GCF_000412655.1 Myotis brandtii
CAGGGTGCGGGGTCGCTGGCATTTCGGCTCTCCCGTGGAGCTGGGGATAGACTCAAGGGTAGTGGTCGTGGACAGGGTGGAGTCCTCGAAACTTGGGGTGGGTGGAGGAGAGGAGAGAAAGGAGAAGCAGGTGAAGGGATCACAGTGGAGAAGAAAGAAGCCCAGAGCCAGGGCCAGGAGGCCCGGGTGCAGGGCGCGCGCTGCCGGAC
>NW_005364180.1:232414-234373 GCF_000412655.1 Myotis brandtii
CCCGCCCGCCCCCTGGCCTTGGCTCAGCTTAGTACCCAGGTACCTCCTGTCTGAGCAGACCTCTCGGCTGGTCTGCGTGGCCACGGAAGCATCAGAGGCTGCTGCGTGGTGAAGGCGGGTCCCCAAGGCCCCGAGGCTGCCTGTCATGTTGGGGCCGGAGGGGGTGGCTGGACCTCCTGCTGCCCGCTCCTGCCGTCTCGCTGGGGACCCCAGGAGAGGCTGCCCTGTGTCCTAAGCACTCCTGGCCGTGGAGACACGCGGAATCCAGGCCAGTGCAGAGCCGGCCTGGTGGTGGAAGGCCAGGGAGGGCCAGTCTGTGCTTTGTCCACGGAGGCAGGGGTGTCCGCGGGCCCCCAGACCTCTGTGCCGTGGCCAGGGCTACCTCAGGGTTCAGGCTGTGGCCCATCTTCGCCCTCCTTCCTGGGTTCCCATTTCTGAGGGCAAGTGTTCCCTCTTGGTCTCCTGGGCAATGACTCCTCGTCAGAGGAGGGGACCCAGCAAAGGAGCAGAGGAGGTGGGAGCCCCAGGAACCACCTGTCTGGCCACTTGGCATGTTTCTGATGGAAAACAGCGTGGCTGCCCTGTCCTGTGTGCATCTGAAAGAGGGCACCTCACGGGCCCACCAGCACCTCAGAAAAACACTGGGGTGGGGGTTGGGGGTGGGGGGACAAGGACAGACCGGAGGCAGGACACGGCTGATCAGAGGCAGGGTGAGGTCAGAGACCCGGGTCCAAACCCCCTCTCTGCCATTTCTGAACTTTGGGACTTTGGAAAGGTGAGTCCACCCCTCAGTTTCTCCATCTGTAAAATGGGAGTGAGAAGCAATCCGAGCTGCCTCTGTCACAGGGTTGCCGTGAGGACCCGCTGAGGCCAGACTCAGGGATGCGCGGTCCAGGCCACGCTCCTGGGCCAGTGGTAGCTGCCCAGGTCTCAGGAGACGGAGGGAGGAGGCGTGAGAGAGCCCTGGCCGCCCCGGGCGCCCTGCTGCTGTGCCCGGGCTGGAGATTCCAGCGCATCTGACAGGCAGGGCCGGAGCCCGCCGAGGCCTCAACCTCCCCCTCTGCCCCTTATCTCCGACTCCCAACCTCTGGGCTAGGAGAGGGGTTGGCAAGAGTTGGGCTCGCGGCCACTGGTTTTTGTAAACAAAGTTTTACTGGAAACAGCGCTGTCATTAATTTACAGCCTCTCGGTTTTACTGCGCTTTGCTTTGCGTACTTCGCAGACACTGTGTTTTTTACAAACGGCAGGTTTGTGACAACTCTGGATTGAGCCGGTCTATCAGCGCCATTTTTTAAGCAACAAAGTATTTCTCAATTAAGGCCTGGACGTTCCTTGTAGACGTAATGCTATTGCACACAGACTCGGTAGAGTGCAAATGTGACTTCTGTGCGCACCGGGGAACCGACGCACAAGGCGTGGGACTCGCTTTATTGCGACATTCGCTCTATTGCGAGAATGTCTAGACGGGAGCGCACATCTCCAAGGTTTGCTGCACATCGGCCTTTGGCTGCTTTGGGCCATGACGGCAGGGCTGAGTGGCTGTGAGAGAGACTTGTAAAGCCAACTACTCCTCAGCTGGCCCTTTACAGGCAGCCATGCCCCCCTGAGCTGCTGGCGGGGGCGGGGCGGGGGCCCTTGGAGCCGCGTTCACCACTGCAGTCAGACCTCAGCTCTGCTCACGCCCTGAGCCTCCCTGGGAACCAAAGGACAACAGTTAGCCTGCCCCTGTGGGCTGAGAGTGAGAGAGAGAGTGTGAGAGAGAGAGAGAGAGAGAGAGAGAGAGAGAGAGAGAGAGAGAGAGAGAGAGAGAGAAGAGAGAGAGAGAGGAGAGAAAAAGAGAGAGAGCAAAAAGCAAAACGCTGGGGTCCTAGGGAGGGCAGCAGCCTTGCCAGGCTCCGGCCTGGAGTTGGGGCCACCCCCAGGGGCAGGCCCAGGCCTGGCGGTCATGTGGCCCGCAGC
>NW_005364180.1:234572-235713 GCF_000412655.1 Myotis brandtii
CTGTGGCCGCAGCAGCCTGGGGAGGGCCGCGCTGGGCCTGCTTTCAGAGCGGGCGGGGTGGGGCTTCCTTCCGGACTCTCCTGAGGACTGTCAGGGGGGCCTCGGCCTGTGTCCCCTCAGGCCAGAAAGCACACGAGCTCTCAGCACAGGGGGCCTCCGTGCACCGACGGCAGGAATCGCGGGCTTTGTGAGGAGAACCAGGAGGGCCCAGGGGCTGAGCAGGGCTCAGGGCTGCTGGCCTCCTGAGAGCGAGGCTGCCCCATCGGCCGGGAGCCAGGCAGTTCAAGGAGCTGATTGGAACCTATGTCCCAGCGGGTGAGGATGGTTCCAGGGACTGAGAGCCTGGGGCCACAGGAGGGTCTAAAAGCCAAGATGAGAACAAGGCTGCCCCCTGGTGGGGGAGCGGGGAGCGTGCTACCTGCTGAGAGTAGGGCCAGCCCTACAGCCATCGCCCGGGACCGGGACTGACCGTCTGATGGGGTCGGACCACCCTCGTCAGAAAAGAGGAGCCAGCTGGGGCTCGACAACCCAACCTCCAAGAACACAGCATCCCGCCAGCCGCCAACCCGCTGACCAAGCCGGGGACAGCCGTGGGGATGGCTGAGATGAGGATGACCTTGGTGGGCCTGCGAACAGGTGGTGCGATGATGTGAGCAAGACTGAGACAAGCCAATGGAGTCACCAGATGGTCAGAATGGGCAGGGCTCAACCTCTGGGTCTAGAGCCATCTGCTGGCCGTAAGAGGGAAGGCCGGGTGAGTGGCAGATGAGTGGCATAAACACAGGCTGAGAGCGGGCCAGCTCCCCAAGGATGGGATGGTCCAATGGCTGAACAGCTACGGGCCTGCCGCCCATGGAGGGGTGACCTGGCTGCTGCGATGGGGCCGCCAAGCGAAGAGGCTGGGATGACCCGAGGACTGAAATGGAGCTGCCCTGGGGGCAGACAATGAAATGACCTGGTCACGGGGCAAAGGAAGAGACTGACGGGGCAGCAGCCAGAGGCTGGGAGGCGACACTGATGGCTGTTAGCTGTGCTGATGGCAAGGACGATAGGGGGGGGGGGTGAAGGGATGGGATGAGCCAGGGGCCGAGGACGGCCCCTCTGGGGGCAGCAGCGGGCATGCCAGGGGTCCCGCTGTCCG
>NW_005364180.1:236292-236866 GCF_000412655.1 Myotis brandtii
GTGCCACTGGGCAGCCAGGCCAGGGGGCGCCAGGGGTGGTGATGGGGGAGAGAGGGCAGGACACACGTGGGGGTGGGGAGGTAGAAGAGGAGGAAAAACAATAACAGATAAAAGGAAAAAAGAGACAGTGAGAGAAGAGGAGGAGAGAGACAGACGGACAAGAGACAGACAGACAGAGAGAGAGAGAGACATCAGCACTGCGAGTGTGTTAACAGCGGAGCCTGCAGAGAGGAGAGAGGGGCCGGCGGGCGGGGGGCTGGAGAGCAACGCACCACGACAATGGAGGGGGCCCCTCCCCACCGCCTGGGGCAGGGGCGGTGGGGGACAACTCTATCCCACAGGACAACGGAGGGTTAACGACGGAGGAAGAGCGGGCTGTCCAGGCCAGGAGGCCCCCAGGCAGGGAGAGAGAGAAAGCCGTGTTAGTCAGAGTTCATCACCACCATCACCGCCACCACCTCCACGACCACCACCGACCACCACCACCAGCAGCCAGGGCAGCAGCACACAGCGGGGAGGGAAGCCGAGCCACACCAGGGGGAGGGACCCACACGGGCAACCCCATCCTGACTGC
>NW_005364180.1:237079-237582 GCF_000412655.1 Myotis brandtii
GCTGGCTGCACAGGGGGCTCTCCTGCCTGGCGGCCCTGGGGTTGGGGACAGGAGAGGGGCGGGCAGGCGAGGGGGGCAGGAGGGGTTGCTCGTCTCCATGGCCAGCCTGCCCATGGGCTGCAGGGGAGGGGGGTAGGGGAGGAGAGTGAAGGGCAGGGACCGGAGGGAGGAGGGCGTGCGCAGAGACTCGAGACTCGGTACATATGATCAAACCAGGTAAAGTCACTCACTTGAGGGACAGTCGTGGGTCGCCATAAGGGGCGTAGGGTGAAATGTTTAGAATAAACTCCTTGGGAGGGTAGGAGCTCCATTTCTGCTGCACTGTGCTCTCATTGTTATTCCAAAAGTCTCTGTCTAGATCGCTGGAGGGGCAGAGAGAGAGGGGAGAAAACAGGGAGATACAAGAAGAAACAAGAACCGCCAGTTCTGGGGGGCAGAGGGCCCGTCTGGGCACACAGGGCAGGTGGGCCCGGGCCGGCTCCTGGGGGAGGAAGAGAGGCAGG
>NW_005364180.1:256178-257705 GCF_000412655.1 Myotis brandtii
GCACTTGCACGCGCACACACTCACGGGCACACACACTCGGGCGGGCGGGCGGGAGGAGCGGTGCAGAGAGGAGGCGCTGCAGGAGGGCGACTGGAGCCTGGCACCCTGGGGAGCTGGTGGGAGAGAGAAAGATGGTGAGAGAGCAGGGGAGAGGGGAGAGGGCCTGGGGAGAAGGCCGGGTGGGATGCAGGGGGAGTGGGAGGCGGAGGGGTGCTGGTTTCTGGCTGGAAAGAGCTGAAATGCAGATCAGACCCTGCTGCCAACGTCCTCTGGCCTCAGTTTCCCCGCCTGTCCGTCACTGCTGCTGTGGCTGCTCAGCCGCCAGCTACCCCATGGTGCGTGGAGGCCCCAGTTCTGGAACCCCACATTCTCCCCTCTCCACCTGCCTCCACTGAGCGCTCCTGGGCAGGCCCAGCTCCCCCTCCCATTGGCCTGGGGTCCCCCAGCCTCCTCTGCTCTCTCCCTCCACGGCAAACGCTGGGGTTCAGCCTTCCCACGGGAGGATCTCCAGGCCTTGGGCCTTGCTGAGGGGACGGGGCCCTTCCGGTCCTCTATACTGGGCCTGTGTGAAGGGACAATGGGCAGCCCCTCCCCGTGCCTGGCCCCTTTCCAAGGTGGCGGCGGGGTCTCCCTATGTCGCCCGCCCCCGCCCCCCCTCCAGGATGCCTCCTACGGAAGCACAGAGAATGGGGGCCCTTCCGTGGGAGGCCGGCGGCAGAAGCCTCAGCTGCCAGAAGGCTTGGCCCGGAAACCCCAGGAGCCAAGGACAAGTTGACCTTGACCTCAGTTCTCAACAAAGAGCAGACAGAGAGAAGCTGAGCGGCCACCACACGCCCCCTTGGGCCTCCCTGGTGTGGACAGCCTCTGTCTGTAGAGCACCTTGGAAAGGTCTCACAGGGACCCTGTGACCAGGGTTCGAAGCCAAAAGCCAGCGCCTTTAAAGCGCCAATAATAGTGTACAGTGTTTCCCAAACTTGGTTGGTCACGGAACCCTTGATTTATGGCAAGCTGTTAGGAGTGCTCTGAGGAACAGTGAGGGGAGTGCTGCTAAAGGAAGCATTCCCCAGGACTTCTGACCAGCTCCCCCCTTTAAAGGAGGCCCCAGGCCACGGCAGATTGTGCGGCCCTGAGCCCCGCTTCCTGCCACTCCCCGGGCGCTGGGCCCTGGCCAGAGGGGAGGCCTAGGAACCTGGGGCACCTAGAAAGGAAGGGTGGCTTCCTTCCCCCGGGGCAGAGGGTCTGACAATGCAGCAGGCGGGGCTGGGGCATGGGCTTTGTCAGAGCCCTGGCAGGTGCTGGCCGAGCCTGCAGGGCCAGCTGCCCACCCGCTGCCCACCCATCCCCTTGTGTGGAATCCCCGCTGCCTCCAGCCAGTTCCAGGACTTCGGGACCTGCCGCACCCCCTTGTCCAGGAAGTCATTGGTTACCTGGCAGAGACAGGCCCCCCCCCCACCCCCAGACCACGGCTGCACACTCAGGGGCTGGCCTGCAGGCGGCACAGGTGCTGAGCTGGGGGGCTGGCCCGGT
>NW_005364180.1:257836-262646 GCF_000412655.1 Myotis brandtii
GGAAGCCCTGAGCCAGGCTCTGCACCGCCCTTGAGACCTGCGGGCTCCGGCTTTGAAGACTGGAGAGTGTGCAACCGAACCAGCTTCAAAGGCTTCCCGCGGCCTCCCCACCCCCAACCTGGCTGGGCCCACCCTCCACTAACCCGCCCCACAGACACACCCGCAGCTTCTGTGAAGGCCCCACAGGGTCAGAGCTAGAGATGAAAGAGAGGAGGGGCAGGAGGGGCAGAGGGGGAGCCCTGAGGAGCAGGGGGAGGAAGAAGGGAAGGAGGAGAGAAAAGGAGGAAGACAGAGGAGGGAAGGGGGGGGGGGATGATGCAGGGGGAAGGGGCTGAAGGGGGGGGGGGGGGGCAGGGCAGGCTGGGGGCAGCTTGCCCCTTAGCTGGCAGGCTGAGATGGCGGGGCCCTTGGGCCCACAGCCTCCCAGTGAAGGCCTGAGGAAGGGACCAGGCCATCGGCCAGAGGGCACAGAGCCCCCGGCCAGGCGGGGCAGAGGGGCCCTCCGCAGTGGGCTGGCCCAGGTGGTCCACAGTGGAAGGCTGACCTGCTTACTTGAAAGGCCTCTCAGAGCAAAATGGGGGGTCAGAGGCAGCAAGACATTCGCTGGGGATGGGGGGATGGGGCAGGGGAGCTTCCCCGTTACCAGCGTCCCCTGAGCAGCCCAGCGCTGGGCTGCACCCCTCCAGGTCACCCTGAGAACACTGACAGGGTCCGAGAAAAGAGTGGGGGGCTGGGCGGGGTTGGGCGTGGTGTGTGTGACGTGAAGGGTGGATGGAGGAACCAGCAACCGGGCTGAGGGAGGACACGGTGCCAGGAGGGCAGCCAGAAATGGGGCTGGGGGCCTGGAACACGGTGAGGGGCTGGGGGGCACCGGCAGAGAAGGCGGGGCCTGGAGCCACCGCCAGGCACAGGGAGTGTGCGGGTGGGGAGAGCACGGCACAGGGCTGAGGGGGACTGATGTGTGCGGCAGATGTAGACGTCGGGAGGGTCGGGGCTCCTCCCACCTGGGCTGCCTGCACCCCCCATCCCCAACTCCAAGGCTGGGACCTACTTGATGGCCTTCTTCTCACTGCGCCCACGTCCCGAGTCGGGCGTGCCCACCGTCTCCAAGGAGTTCTTGTAGCGCTTGCCCTGCGGAGACAGCACCCGTCACTCCCGGGACCCAGGGCTGCACCCTCCCTGCCTCCACAGAACGGGCTCCCCCTGGGGTAGCGGGTACTCCCCCTGGAGTAGCGGGGTACTCCCCTTAGGGAAGTGAGGTACTCCCCCCGGGACAGCGGGGTACTCCCCTGGGGTAGCGGGGTAGACTGGAGCCCAGCCTTGGCAACAAGGTCAGAGGTCAAGGGGGTCACAACTGTGGGGTGCCAGCTTCACCAGTACCTGCTCTGTGGCTGGCTCTTCCTGGGCCTCAATGGGTCCCAAGACCTGCCCTACCGCCTTGACCTGCACCCCATCCCTGACCCCAAGGCTGGGGCCTCTCCCGTCCTGTCGCTCTGGCCCGGCTCCCAGAAGCGCAGCTCCCTCTGCCACAGACAGATGGCTCTCTGGCCACATCACCCTGGCTACGTCACACCGGCCACGTCACTGCCCCCAGATGGTGGGGGCGGCATCCTGCAGGGCAAGGTTGGCAGCAGCCAGTGACGTGAGCCGCGGGGGTGGGGAGGAGGCCCGTGCCCAGTCCTGCCCAGGCTGTGCCCCTCACTGTCTGGGGGCTCCCTGGGGTCCTCGCGCCTGGGGCTGGGAGGCGGGGCAGGGCCTGAACACGCTCCCTCATAAGAAGGCGGCCCACTGACTCTCACTCCAGCCTGAGTCGGGGAGGGGAAGGGCGGAACGGGGGGGGGGCACCCCCCATCCCTGGCTGGAAGGAGGGCCGTGGCTGCAGCGGCGACTGGGCCTGCTGCCCGGAAGGTGAGCGCCATTCACCTTCTTGGTTTGGGTTTCTAAATTTAGTTCATGCGGAGCCTGGCACCATTAGCATTCCTGGCTGCCACCACGCGTCCTCAGTGCGCCCGGGGGCCACAGGTCTAGGCCAGGCCGGGGCTGGTGTGGGTGGCGGGGGGATGGGGCCATGGAAGGGCTGGACCTGCCCCCACAGACCATTCTCCCACCGGACACTTGCCTGCCCCTGCCCAGTGGACACGCGTGCGCGCGCACACACACACACACGTTTCTCCACGCGCAGTCGTGTGCACCGACACCACAGCCACAATAGCCAATTATTCCACTTGCCCCAAAGCAACACAGAAGCGACAGCTGTGCTCCCTGGCGCTCCTGCCAGCTGCAGCCCCTTCCTGGGCACAGGGCCACCTGCGTAGGGACAGGTGCGGAGCTCCCCGCAGGGGGTGTGTGGAGTGGGGGGCCCTCATTCCCCCTCAGCACCCCTAGGTCTCCGGGGTGCCAGGATCCTGGTCCCAGGGCCTCATGGCCCCTGCCCGTGGACACGCGTGCGCGCGCACACACACACACACGTTTCTCCACGCGCAGTCGTGTGCACCGACACCACAGCCACAATAGCCAATTATTCCACTTGCCCCAAAGCAACACAGAAGCGACAGCTGTGCTCCCTGGCGCTCCTGCCAGCTGCAGCCCCTTCCTGGGCACAGGGCCACCTGCGTAGGGACAGGTGCGGAGCTCCCCGCAGGGGGTGTGTGGAGTGGGGGGCCCTCATTCCCCCTCAGCACCCGTCGTGTGCACCGACACCACAGCCACAATAGCCAATTATTCCACTTGCCCCAAAGCAACACAGAAGCGACAGCTGTGCTCCCTGGCGCTCCTGCCAGCTGCAGCCCCTTCCTGGGCACAGGGCCACCTGCGTAGGGACAGGTGCGGAGCTCCCCGCAGGGGGTGTGTGGAGTGGGGGGCCCTCATTCCCCCTCAGCACCCCTAGGTCTCCGGGGTGCCAGGATCCTGGTCCCAGGGCCTCATGTTCCTGTGTTACCCTGGTTGGGTCCCGTGCCTCTCGGGCCTCCTCCCCTTCCTTCCCGAGTGGGTGTGACGTCACGGGAAGAGCCGGCCGCATGCTGCCGCCTCTCAGCACGGCTGTTACTTTCCTCCCGACTTCAGCTCCCGCCCTGGGAAGTTCACCCCAGTGACGGCTGTACGGCCTCTCGTACTCGGTGTGGAACCTGTTACCCAGCAGTTCCCTAAACCATCAACTGGGAGCGCCCTCTGGGGTCCCCCATCCTGGCCGTTGCCTTGGAGCCAGAACCTGAAGAGTTACCAGCGGAGCTGCCGAGCCCTCTGGGTCCACAAAAGCTGCCGGTTCTCAGCTCCAGCTCTGACCCCAAGAAACTCCTAGTTCCAGCTGGGCCGGTCAGAGCCCCACCCCCACTATTCTCCAGCACTTCAGGCAGTGCCAGGCCCTGGTTGAGGACTCCCCTCCCTCTCCCCCTCTACCTCCCCCTCCTCTTTCTTCCTAGTCTTGGCAGGGAACTTGCCCATAAGCACCCCCTTCTGAGGCGGCTGCTGTCCCTCCCCAGGCCAGGCACGGCTGGGGTGGGCTGGCCCCTGGTGTCCCCAGGGCCGCTCCTCCTTCCACAGCTCAGAGAGCCGCCCCTCAGGCTGCAGCTGCCACTGCAGTGGAGCCGGGAAGCTAGGGGGGCAGGCATTGGGGCAGAACTTGGTTTGGGGGACAGGGGAAGTGCATGGGGCAAGGAGAGACCCCACGCCACCAGCCTGCTGGGCAGGGAGGGCTTGGCAGCGGAGCTGGAAAAAGCCCGCTGGAGGTTAAGAAGTTATTAATGTTTGGAAATGGGATCTGGGCTGTGAGGGCACACGTCACTGCCGCAGAGGGGACAGGCGGGCGAGCATGGGGCATGGGGACAGCCCGGGCAAGGGGCTCCCTGGCTCTGCAGCCCCGGGGCGGGAGGGGGCGGGGTTGGAGGGCAGGGGAGGGGTGGTAGCAGGTTGAGGGCTTGGGCAGCTTGGAGAAAGAAGTCAGAAAGGACAGTGTGGACTGGACTCTGGGGGAAATTCCTCAGGCTGGACAGGGGGTGGGGTGGTGGGTGGGCTGAGGCCCGGGGGTAGGTTCTGCATCTCTCAGCTGCCCACCTGCTACAAAAGCTGTTGTCCTTGGACTCCTGCCCCCAGGTGAGTGGGGACAGGGCGAGGCTCTCACTACATACACAGACGCTCACACAGACACACACAGACACTCTCACATACACACACTCGCACACAGACACACACTGCACCAATACCCTCAAAGTGGATACACTCAGCACAAAGGCCCTCCCCCCGCCCCCCACACACACACGCTCAAGGGCACCAGCAGCACCTGCTCACACACCTTCACCTGCCGTCCAATATGGATAGACAGACAGACAGCCGGCCCAACAAGACATGCAGGCTGCAGTGAGTGTTCAGCCACGCCCACAGCCTCGAGGACACTCGCGCACAGAGGCACGTGGCCAAGCCCCACCCTCCACCTTCCCTGGAATTCTGAGATGCAGCAGCCACAGGAGATCCAGGAACAATGCGGGGCAGCCAGCCTGGCTCCACCTGCGGGGAACAGCCGTCCCGCGGACACGCGCGCGCGCGCACACACACACACATGCGCGCACGGGGGTGGGGGTGGGCAGGAAGGAGAGGCACGTTCCCAGTTCCTGAGCACGCGTTTCCTGCAGGAAGCGTGCGGGGCCCCCAGGGGCGTCTGTGCCTTCTCTTTCATAGGAGGGTGCCCACGGCCACAGCCTCCCGCCTCTGCGGCTGAGCGGGGACCCTTCTACACCCAACCCTGGGCAGGTCCCACACCTGGGCCGCCTCCAGGCCCACCCCTCGGGGGCGCCCCCCGCAGCTCCTCCAAGCCCCA
>NW_005364180.1:263069-286886 GCF_000412655.1 Myotis brandtii
TGCTCCGAGCGGCTGTGCCTGCGGCTCTTTCTGCGGGAGGCGGGGCGCGTGTGCGCGGAGTTGCGCGCGTGAGATTGCCCGCGCGTCCCCCGTCTCTCCACGAATGTCCTCAGGGGTGTGGCTCTGGGTGTCCACACGGACCCACGCGGCCAACACCCAGGCCAGCGCAGTGCGCACGTGCAGTGTGAATGCCTCAGGTGCGCCTGCCTCGGCGGACAGGTGGGCCATCTGTGCGCGCCTTGGAGAGCCTTCACGAGCCTGCAATTGGGGGGCGGGGCGGGGTGCAGGAGCCTCACCAGTTTGCGCTGACACCAGTGGCAGAGGCCGCAGAGGAGGATAGTCACGCTAAGGCTGACGGTGATGATGGCCGAGACCAGCAGGACGTCGCGGGTGGGCGCCCCTGGGGAGGGAGGACATGCACAGGTCAGACCCTCATTGGCCAGAGCCAGCCACCCTCCCTCAGCCCCGAGCCCTCAGAACAACCACGCTGCCCGCCCTCCCAGCCTGGGAGCTCTGAGCCCCAAGCTCCGAGCCCGCAGCTCTGACCCAGAGCCGACCCTGGAGGGCTCCCCATCTCCCTCATCTGTAAAATGAGGCAACTGTGCCGGTTGACACCTCTACTGCTCTCTCCCTGCCCCGGGCCTGTGTGAGCCCACAGGCTCCGTACCATCTCCCAAACTTGACACCCTCCAAGGGAGAAGCCAGCGCGCCCCTAGCCCCCCCAGCGCCCCCAGCCTCCACACCCCACTAAAACAGCCACTGCTTCTCCAGGCCCTTCCAGCTCAGCCCCCTCCAGGCTCCGAGCTCTGAGCTACACTCCAGCCAAATCCGCCCAAAGGGCCATCAGCTCCTACAATCCCTGAGGCATCTGCCCCGTGGGCACGGACAGACTCTTAAGTGTCTGGCCGAGGCTCAACAGCCACATGTAGAGTCCAGAACGAGATCTCTGGAACCCTCTGATCAGCCCTCGCCCCCTTAGCCCAGCTTTGCTTGGGTGGGAAGCCCACCCAACGGGGTCTGCACACCCGCCCGCCCCTCCCGGAGTCGCTGGGCCCGTGGTGGACAATCTCCCGAACGCTCGCCATGGCTTCCATTCCGAGAGCTCAGAGGTCCTGTGTGCCGCGCCAGCACGGCCATGGGTGAACCTGGGGGTGCGGAGGGGGCGGTGAGGGATTAAAGAAGACAGACAAGAGATCGGTGGGACGCCGTCCTCTGACTAGAGAGACAGTGCCACAGCCTGCAAGCCGAGTCTTTATTTTATAGCAGATTCCACGAGGCACAGTAAGGGCGTGGCCAAGATGTTTACAACGTTCTCGTGGGTTTCGAATCCACTCAATCACATGCACCTGATCAAGTTTTGTTTACTTGCTGCCCCTCCCGCAGCCCACATCACTCAGCCACGTGGGCCCACAGGTTTGGGCCATGAGGTCAAGCTCACAACCATAGCCTTTGGCTGTCATTGTGCTGGGACTTGCACGTGGCTTTGCCACGAGGGAGGATTGTGCCCGCTCATTAGGCCCAGGCTTGAACCTATCCAAACGCTGGAGCTGCTCTCCATAGTCCTGGACCTCAGGGGTGGGAGTCTTCGTGGGCCTGCCCGGGGAGGAAAGTGCCAGGTTTCTGCGCAAATGGCGTCTCCAGCTCGCCGCGTGGCTGAGGGCGAGTCACATAACCGCTCCGTGTGCTCCCCTGCAATGCAGATAAACCTCCTCCCCGCCGTCGCACAGGTGGTTGCACACACGAGCCCAAACCAGACACCAGGAAGGCGAGACTTGATCGGAAACGGTCATGTGAGGGAGTCGGGTGAGAGCGGCACCATCACACGTGCACAGGATGTGTCGGAAAGTCAAGGAGACGCGGGTTGTTTACAGAGGAGCCTGTGTGGGACTTCCGGTGCCGGGGATGGTCACTGAGAGTGGGTGACAGCTGTCTGTCTGGTCCTGGTTCCTGTGGTTTTAGCTTCTGGGCTCGTCCTCTTGCTTTGCTGTGGGGCCTTAGAGAGAGGGCCCAGAGGTCACCCCCAGCTCTCAGGGCCCTTGGGGCTCCCTCCACCACCACTCCAGGGCCCTGGGCACCTGGTTTGCCTCCTGCTCTCCCTGGAATCCTGCCGGGGCCCCCTCTCTCCCTTCCCCATTTCTGGAGCCTCCCAGCTGTGGGAAAAGGCCGCCCTCACCTGTCCCCCATCTATCTACCTGCCAGGCCAACGAAACTTCCTCTTGTCCCGAGTCCAGAGCCTCGGCCCTCAAAAGCCCCTGCAGCCAGTGACTGTCACCTTCAGGGCCCACAGCTCCCGGGAGCTCTGGCCCAGGCCACCCAGACACCAAGGAACCCGTGCCCTTCCCTCCGCGGGCAGGAGGGCACCTTCGCCAGAGTTCTCAGGCCAAATGGAGGGCCTCCATCTTCAGCCTCCAGACCTCTGAGGGAGGACGGGGGTTGTGGGGGGAGTGACGGCCACAGATCCGCAGGCACGTCACCAGGGCCCCAAGACGCAGGGCTGTGGTGAGGCAATGGGCAAGGTGCCTTCTGGGAAGAGGGCCTGCACTTTGCCCAGCTCCCTCCATGGGGAGGGCCTGGGGGAGGGGGAGAGCAGGTGGCCCCACACCTTCCTTTGTCGAACTCCCTTCTCAATGACGTAAATTCCATCTCCGGTTGAGCTTTCAACCACTCGCTACTGAGAATCTACCGTGGGCACAGGGCACAGGGGACAGGGCACAGGGGACAGGGCACAGAGCACAGGGCATAGGGGACAGGGCACAGGCAAGGATCCGGCGATGACTTCCTAGCGGGTCAGGAGCCCCAGAACTGGTGAGCGGCAGGCCACCAGCCTGGAGCTCCAGACGCCAACACACCCGAGAACAGCCTCTGCCTCATTTAAAAAATAATTATTTTATTAAAAAAGTATATATTCTTTTAAATTTATTTTCCAATTAGAGTTGACAAGCCTCTATTTCTTAACAGCCATGTGGCCTTGGACAAGTGCCTTAACCGCCGTGTCTCCGTTTTCTCCTTTATACTGAAGAGAAGGTAAAAATGCCACCCGCTCTCTGGGATTGTTGTTAGCACGCAATAGATCGGTATGCTCACTAGGGTTGTTGGTGTTAGCTTTGTCTCAGGTGTAAGCAGGGGGCTCTGGGAGCACACAGATGAAGAGACTGCCGGATGAGGGAGCTATCTGGGAAGGCTTCCTGGAGGAGAGGGTCTTTGGTGTGGTCTGGGGGGTGGGGCTGAGGTGAGGGTAGCATATTCTGGGCAGAGGGAACAGCAAGAGCAAAGGAGGTCAGTGCTTTCATCTGTGCAAGAGCGCACCCTTCTCGCTCAGATGATGAGCAGGTGTCCTAGATGTTCCACGTGAGGCAACAACTTCGTGCTCACGGCAACGGGAGTCGGCGTTATGGTTATCCCTGTTTTACAGATGGGGGACCGAGACACACAGGGGTCAAGCCCCTTGTCCAAGGTCACTCAGAGAGCAGGCGGGGGAGCCGGGGTTTGAACCTGGCAGCCTGGCTCCGAGCCTATACTCTGCTCTGTGCACTTTTAGGAAACTGGGGGCTCCCAGGAACCCCTCAAGGGCCAGGGAGGGGAAGCTGAGCAGATGAGGCTGTGGCCCCACAGTCCTCTCCAACCCACACAGCACATTTCCTTCTGTTTCCCATCGTGGGGGGTTGCAGACAACTGACAAAAGGGCTGTGTTGCTGAGGAATGTTGAGCCCCATCCCGGGGATCAGGGACCCCCCCGCAGCATGGCGGACGCCATCGTCTTCCAGGCAGTGACCTCTCCCCACCAGGCTCCCAGCATCCCTTGCACAGCCCGCGAGGCCGGGGTGAAACGCTTGCCATTGCAAATTGCACCGATGCTGTGAGTAAGTGACACGACGTCCTCGGCCAACGCATGGCGCTGCCATCAGGGGGACAAGCATGTCCCCTCCTGCCAGCCAGAGTGAACCATCCCCAGGGCCTGGAGTCGCAGCGTCTGGGGCTGGAGGAACCTCAGAAGTGAGGGGTCAGCCCATCGGTGCGCACCCCCCAGGCAGGGTGGCGACAGGAAGCAGCTTCGCAGGAGACAGGCCTCCAGGGACAGGCAAGCGTTAGGGAGGGTGGCTGCGCCTTGTGCTGAGCCGAACCCGCCTCCCCAGAACCTTCCCTCGTGGTCATAGGGTTGCCCTCCGAGCTGCTGGGAGCAAGCCGGCTCCCTCTGCCACACGCAGCCTCCAAATCCTTGCTGACAGCTCTCATGTCCCCTCCAGTCGTCTCCAGGCAAAGCCGCCCATGCCCTTCGAAACCTCCCTCCGATGACATGCATGGTTTCAAGTCCCCTTAGCGTCAGCATATTCACATTTGAGGAAAGAAAATATTGCCACCCTCGCCCTCACCAGCCTCTGACAGCGCTGAGTCCCACGACCTATCCCTGGGCAGAGGATGTGTCCTGGGTCCCAGGGCGGGGGAGGAGGGATGGGGAGACAGACAAGGGCAGACCGAGGGCATTGGGAGACCTGGGAGGCAGGGGAGGCAGGAGCGAGGAGGACCAGGCCTCCTGGGTCCCATCCCAGGGGTGTCCTGGGAGGGAGGGGCGAGCTCGGGCACATTGCTGCCCCTGTGCCCAGGCCTGTGGTGGGTGTGTCTGCTGGTCAGAGCTCAGGATTCATGACAATCTAACGGAGACCTGTAGGCCCTGCCAGGTCCTGTGGGCAGAGCCTGTGCTCCTAACCAGGCCACTCCCCGAGGAGCTCGCGGGGTCCGGCCTGGGTGCCCCAGGAGGCGGCCCACCTCTGAGGGCGGATGAGGTCCTCACCCACAGTCTTCCCCTCTGTCCGCCCAGCACCAAGGACAGAGCCGAGCCCGAAGGCGGTGCTCAATAAATGCTTGTTGCCAGGACGAGTGGGGAGGAGTCCCAGGCCGCTAGGAATAATGATGATAATAGAGGCTACCATGTGTTAAGCACCGACTGTGTACCGGACTGCAGGGTCCGAGAAGGCAGGGGTCCTGCTCTGTTGTCCCAGGATCCTCGGTGACAGGCTGACACTCGGTAAACACTGGTTGAAGGTTCAATGCCTGTGTATGTTACCTCATGTCACCCAAACAAGACGAGAGAGCAGAGACGGGAGGGGCTGCAGGGACAGGGTTTGAGAACCTCTCTTACACACACACACACCTTGTTCTTCCCTCATGCCCATCTTTGCCTGACAATTCTTTTTTTAAAAAAATATATTGATTTCAGAGAGGAAGAGAGAGAGGGAGAGAGAGATAGAAATATCAGTGATGAGAGAGAATCATGGATCGGCTGCCTCCTGCATGCCCCACACTGGGGATCGAGCCCGCAACCCGGGCCTGTGCCCTTGACCGGAATCGCACCTGGGACCCTTCAGTCCACAGGCCGACGCTCTATCCATTGAGCCGAACCGGCCAGGGCATTTGCCTGGCAATCCCTGATTTTTCTAGGCCAGAGGAAAAGCGCCTCCTGCAGGAGCCCTCCGTCACCCCCTCAGTGGGAATGAACTTCTCCTGCCTCGGGGCTCCCCGCACACGGTGCCTGCCTGCTGTTAGGGTGCAGCGATTAAGTGCCAGGGCCCTGGAGCCAGGCTGTCTGGGCTCAGATTCTCGCTGTTATTCTTCCAAGCCACGTGACCTGATCTGTGTGTGCATCGGTCTCCCCATCTGTAAGTGGGGGCTCGTAATAGTACAGGCCTCACAGGACAATTGTGGGGTTTAAAGGAATGAGCACAGAGAATGTGCTTAGCACGGTGCCCGATGCAGAATAAGTGGGCAGTAAGTGCTGGCTATTATCATAGCATCGCCACCTCTCCGCGCAGGAGACATCTGGGCACGGCGTTGGCACTCAATGAGCGCTGAGTGAAATACTGAGCTAGATACACATCTAGTTTTCCCCAAAGGACGGCGGAGGCCACGGGGGTCACATCTTACTCAATTCCGCGCACCCCCGCCCAGCCCCTGACTCATGACCGACGGGCCCAGGGCTTGAACAAGAGCAGCATCAGTTGAATGCGTAGGGCAAGGAGTGGGGAGGGCTGAGGCAGCGAGGGGTGGGGGTGGGGTGGCCGCTGGAAGCCAGGCTGGGCTTCAGGTGAGCACTGAAGACCTGACCCCGTCCCTTGCCAGGGATCTGCCCCCGCTCCCAATTTTTCTCATCTCCTCAGCAAGCCATGATTTATGGATGAACAGGATCAAACAGGGCCGCTGGCTGCTGGGTGCCCCGGGGAGCTGTGGCGAGGGAATGGACTTCTGAGGGCAAGCTCACCAGCTACCCGGGGCGAGTGGGAAGGGAGCCAGAGGAGCAGGCACACATACACAGGCCACAGACAGGCACCGTGGCTCTCTCTCTCTCACGCACACACACCACACCACACACACACATACATGCGCCACGGAGACTCCCTGCACAGACATCATGCTCACACTCACACACATACACATGCATGGGCATGCATGCATGCATGCACACACTTACACGCATGCGCCACGGAGACTCCCTGCACAGACATCATGCTCACACACACATACACATGCATGGGCATGCATGCATGCACACACTTACACGCATGAGCCACGGAGACTCCTTGCAGATACCCATGATCACACTCACACACATACACATGCATGGACACACACACACACACACACGAGCCACGGAGACTCACTCCTTGCACAAACACCCATGCTCACCTTCACACACCCCCGTGCATGGTCACACATGGTCATAGCCATGAGCAGATGCCCAGCCCACTCCGCCATCCGTGGGGTCTTGGTATTCATGCACTTCCTCAGCCTGGAATTTTCTCCCTATGGCCAGCATCTGTCCACTCAGATTCTGTCTGTCCTTCTGAGGCAGAGCAGTGGGAGGGAAACCAGCCGTGGAGGCAGACAACCTGGGTTCAAGTCCCACCCCCGGCCCTGGCCAGTGACCCTGGAAGGGCCCATGCTGGGCCCACGTGCTTTCCCTGTAAATGATGATAATAACCCCCGACCTCCCCTGCTGGGGTCCTATCAGGATCACATAACAGTTCACGTTAATTGAGCGCAGGCCTTTTGTGCCAGGAAGTTTAGCCGCACCATTTTGTGTGATCGCCACGACCTTGTACCACGTCCCCCCTAGTCCACAGAGGAAGACGTGGGCACGGGAATTAAGGCAGCTCGAGCCTGTCCCTTCCCAGCGGCTCCTCTGAGCTGAAGGATGTGACCAGATTCCGTAAACCGCCGCCCGGCACCACCTAGGTCCTAGCCGCAGCGCACTTTCCCCTGCCTTCCGGAAGGCCAAGGTCTCTTACACCTGAGGCTTTGCATAAACTGTTCTCTCAGGCTGGGATGCCCCTCCCTCTCTTCTCTACCCTCAGGGTCCCCAGACCTTCTGCTTCCCCTGTACCTACGGCAATTCTTCTTTGAGTTAATAATTAGCATGTTCTATGTCTTTCCCCCACTGGGAGCACCAGGAGGGCTGAGACCGAAGATCACTCATCTCTGTAGCCCAAGGTCTGGTACGCAGGAGACGCTGGATAGACCAGGGTTGAACAAAAGCCTGAAATTATTCGAGGCCACAGGGAAGCCCGCCTCTTCCAGGAAGCCCTCCCTGATGACATACACTCACAGCTGTCCCTTTCCTCTCCAAACTTGAATGAACTGCCCCTCTGTCCACCCTCCCCCTTTCTTGGGAATCGTCTTATTCCCCAAGCAGGGCCAATAGAGCAAAGTCCTGTCTCCCCATTGCTTGGGGTCTCCCCTAGCCCACCGACCAGGACACAATACAGGGAAGCTGCTGGATATGCCGGAAACCTGTGCACCTAGGCGCTTGCCCCCGGAGTTAATCTGCTCTTGTACTCTCGGATGGTGACATGCACACTCCCTCTCTCCAGCCTTTCCAGAGCTGCCGCACCGCCACCCCCTCCCAACCTAGACGGCTCCCCTCTCCTGCATCCCCATACCCCAGGCCCTTGCTCTCCTTCCCAAGTGGCTGTACTCACAGTGACTAATGTACACGCAACACTGAGTCACATTCACAGCCCCCAGCACCCCTCCGAAGGGAAACACTTATGCTCATTTGACAAAGAAGCAAACCGAGGCTCAGAAGGGCTATTTGCCCGAGCGCACACAGCCGAAGAGAGGTACGGCCAGGACTGGACTGGAGCCTGTAAGACCCCAAACCCTGCAGCTCTCACTGTTCCACCCACGGGGAGCTGAGCCTTCAGACAAGTCGTTCGAAGGAGCAGGAAGAGAAGAAAGACATCAGGTGAACACAGAATCAAGAGCAGCCAAAAATGTGACCAGAGAGCCATGCCCAAGCTACCCCAGCATTTCAGAGGCCCCCCCCCCTCTCTCACACACACCTTTCCCGGCTCCTTCCTCCCTCCCCCGGGCCAGACCTTGGCCTCAGTCTACCTACAGGTCTCAGAACAGTCTGGCGGCTGAGTGCCTGAGGCTGGCCAGAATGTGAGCAGAGAGAAGGGTGGGGTGCCCAGGGCCCTGTCTCTGCTGTGCTGACTGGGGTGCAACTACTATCTCGGAGAGAAAGCACAGTGATGTTGGAGGTGATTGGGGCTACATCTGCCAGTGGGTTCCCCTCCTGACCCACCTGCTCCCACCTGATTCTGCACCAGGACGTATTATGCGTCAGCACCCCACCTCCCCCCATCCTTTGGTGGCTGCAGGATGACGTCCGGGTGGAAAGCAGTGAAAGCTGGAATCCCAGGTCTCCATACGAAGCATCCCTTCCCGTGCATGTGAGCAGCTGGGAGTGGGAAAAGATGGGAGGTGATTTACAGTGCAGAGCCTGCAGCCCAGGACTAGCTGGGCATGAGAAGGGGAGGGTATGTTTGATGCCTAGCCCACCTCCCTCCTTCCTACCGACCCAACACAAAAAAGCCAGAAAAAGGCCTAGCTGGGAGATAGCAACAGAAAACCAATGAGCTAAACTCTGAACCCAGACAGCCAGGCAAAACGCCAGGCCTCCTGTCATGATGAATACCCTGCCTTCTCTCCACACTGAAACGCCCCGCTCGAGGCCACCCACCTTGGGAATGGGGGCAGCTCATGTCTTGCTACAGGAAAAAAAGAAAATGAGATGGGCGGGCAGAAGGGAAAAAGGAAAAGAAGGGAACGAGCCAGGCACTCATTTCCCCGGAAAGCTGGGCCTTGGCCCCACTCCCATGCCCTCCCCACAGGCTCTCTGAGTGTCCTTCAGAAGCCGGCGCCACCCACAACCCCTCCGGCCTCTCCAGGGTGGGAAGGAGGCTGGAAACCGAGGAGGCCCTCGGGGAATTGTTTGGGAAAGTTAAAAGTAGCTGGAAATAGGGGCTTAGAACGAGCCAGCCTCTTCAACCTTGACTGTAATAAAAACAGATAATGCGTGAGCGAGCCAGGGAGAGAAGGCTGGCAGGGGCTGCCGAGGCCGGCTGGATGCAGACGGTTTAGAATTCAGAGGAGATGCTAAATGAGTAAACAGCGAATGAAGGATTATCCGGATGGGCCAGGAGCTGTTCCAGCAAGAAACTGGACGGGGACATGTCGGGATCCACGAGCCCTCTGACTCCTCAGCAGGGAGCGAGGTCTGGCGAGCCGCAAGGGCCTCATCCGCCCCTCTCTGCCTCTGCGCTCTCTCTCCCAGCAGAGAACATAGCCTTGGTAACAATGCCTCACATCTGTTCCGTGCAGAACAGTTTACAAAGTGCTCCGGAGTTTACTGAGGGTTTCACCTCCACTGTCGTATTTAAGGGAGGCGATGCGGGTATCTTCTACCTGGTGAGCCCTTCCCGCATCACAGCCACTCCCGCCTCCCACAGTTCGAGGCTTAGGGAAGGCTTCAATCTTTAGCCTCAAAAGAGGGGTACAGGGAGCCCTAGCCGGTTTGGCTCAGTGGAGAGAGCATCAGCCTGCGACGGAAGGGTTCCAAGTTCGATTCCGGTCAAGGGCACATGCCTGGGTTGCGGGCTCAGTCCCCAGTAGGGGGCATGCAGGAGGCAGCCGATCCATGATTCTCTCTCATCATTGATGTTTCTATCTCTCTCTCCCTCTCCCTCTCCCTCTCTCTCTCCCTTCCTCTCTGAAATCAAATAAAAATATATTTCTCTCCCTCTTCTCCCTTCCTCTCTGAAATCAAATAAAAATATATTTTTTTCTAAAAAAGAGGGGCAAGGGAGCTAAACCGTCTGCAGACCTCAGAAAGCTACTGAGTCCAGAAGTCAGGATGAACAGGGCCAGGTGCCAGCTTTGAGCAGGGAGCCCGGGAGAGGAGGTGCTCTGCTGGAGGGCGTCTCCGCCAGGAGCGTGCCGCGGGGGCAGGACCAGGGGCATGTGATGATTAAGTACAGGCCTTGACCACTCGCTACTCCTATGAATAATACATTGTTGTGCCTCGGCCTAAATCAGCATCGTATTGTTATGAATAATACACGGCTGCAAAGAAGCTGGGGTGGGAACGGTACACAGTATTTTATTCAAGGCTCTCGGAGCACTTAAGAGCTCCTCATGCGGATGCCTCGATTTTACCTCCCCAAGTCACGGGCTCCCCGACACCCTCCCGCCTGAGGCTCACGGCCATGAAAGCCATGAAAGCCACAGAGGCTAGGGATCGTCCACCCTGAGGTCCAGCCTCTTGACCTGGGGTTTTGATGACCCGGGGGTGGAGATACACTTCATCTGTGTCCGCGTGAGCGCTCCTAGGGGCAGATCCTAGAGGTGTGTAGGAAGGAGGGGCGTAACGAGTGGGCGTTCAGTTGTGGGAGTGGTGGAAAGAGACTGCTGGGGATCTGCGTGCAGTTCGGCCACTCACTGTGTCACGATGGCGGTGTGACCTTAGCAACGAACTCACGTCTCTGGGCCTAAATCGCCTTGTTAGGATAGAGGGTAGCTGAGATTCCCTATCAGAGGTGCCATTCTACCATATTCAGGGATATCAATCAAGTTCAGGACAGGGCCACTGAGCACGCGCCCTGAGATCTGTCCGTGGTCCTGACACAGCCACCAGCCCGCTGCCTCTGTCCTTGGTGCTGAAACAGGACACGGTCCTGGGACTGAGCCCTCCTCCAGGCCACCTGGCGAGTAGGATCTAACCCGCAGGAACCCCTTTCGGGACTGCAGCACAGCGGCCCCACCTTCCACTGTCCATTCCTCCCAGACCAGCCTTAAGCTGAAGCCCCGCCGAGCAACCAACGGACCTTAGGAGCTCCCTTCTCCCCAGTGAGGTCCCCAGTCAGCAGCCCAACTTGAGACACAAAGAGCCTCCCCACCACTGTCAATGCCACATCCCATTCCCTCATGGGAGCCCGCGGCACTGCCCCCTGGAGGCTGGCGCGGGTACTGCGCTCAGAGCAGGCGCACAGGAGGTCCTCCTTGGTGGTGCTGGGCGAACCGGGGACGGAGTGGCAGACTGCCCCGCCCCCACCGCCCCCTCACCCTTCCCGGGCAATCTGGCGCTTGGAGCTTGCGGTGCTGCCCCGCACCCGTGCTCCTGGCTGTCTGACTGTGTCTGGTGGCCTTGGGGTGCGATGCTGCCCAGTTCACAGCGAAGACAACTAGACCAGGCGAAACTTTCTGCTCCCTCCTCCAAGGTGCGTGGGGTACACCTCTTTAAATACGACCTTTCCTCCCACTGTAGGGCCAGCCCTACCAAGATGAACACAAAGGCCTGTCATGTTCCTTCCCCGAGGGCAGAGGCGCCCCACCTCACATCCACCCAAATAAGAAACTTGCCCACAGCCCCTCCCTAGGAAAAAGTGGGGGTGAGAGAAGGCCACAGCTGCAACCCAGTCCTGGCCCCCCCCCCCGCCCCCAACCCCACAGGTGGGGGCTCTTTGAGAAGCAAATGTGCTTGATGTTTATATAGGACTGCCTCGTATTAGCCTCACTAGGTGTAAAAATTCCCCTCCTTAAAAAAAAAGGCAAAACAAATAGCCACCTGAAGACAACACTCAAAATCACAGCTTCTGTGGCGCCAGGAGGGAGTAGGCCAATAGCCGTTAATTACAGTGGATACTATAGCCCCTGCCGCGTGTCGCACGCTCACTCCCGGCCGAGCACTGCGGTCAGAGCTCGGCCCACATGACCGCATTCGGCCTTACAACCCCCCTGGTAGGAAACACCATGACCCGTATCCTACAGATGACGGGAGTAGGGTTCAGACAGGTGAGGGGACCACGCGGGGGGGCCAGCTGGTGCGTGTGGAGCCTGGCCCGGGCGCCACACCTGTCTGCCTTGAATCTTGCTGCTCAGCTGGGTCCACCTGTTGGGGAAGCCTCGCTGCCCCTTAGGGGTTCCCAAGGCCAGCTCTCCACCGCCCTCACATCCCAGAGATGGAGAGCCACGCGGGGGAGACAGGGACGCAGCGGTCCCGCACTCTTATGGCCTGCCAAGGGCTTTTATAGCCTCTGTCCAAATCCCCCCTCACGATGCTTGAGGGCCTCGCTTGAGTTTCCAGGACAGAAAACTAAGGCTCAGAGAAATGAGTGGCTTGTCCCGTGAGTAGTGAAGCCGATGGGACTCCCAGCCCAGTGCTATCCGCCCTCCTCCCCGAGGCTGGGGTCCAGGGAGGGGCTGGGGGGTCCAATGGGCCTTCATGTCCTGAGGGGCTTCCTAAGGCCATGACCTGGGCCACCTCCCTCCTCCTGCTCCCTAGGGCTGTCAGTTGGCTCAGCTCTGACTTGAAGTCTCGATTTCTCATTCTAAATGAAATTTTTTTCCCAGGCAATTACTTCCTGCTAATTAGGAGGCAAGGCTGCCAGTCCCTGGGCCCTGGGCTGACCCCTTTTCTCAACTCACAGGGGTGGGGGCGGTGATTGAGGTACAGGGTAGCAGCAACAGCCACAGTAACTGAAGGAGGCCAGGAAACTTTGGAGGGTGGGTGAGGGGGCCTGGTGGAGGCATAGGGAGCGAGGGCCAAGGAACTGGAAGAAGGGAAGTGGGCTGCTGGGGAGGGAGGGACTCTGAAGGGGGAGAGGTAGGGGACGCGAAGCTGGAAGGAGCTTAGACATGCCATGCAGGGCAAGGGGAGGACCAGGCTCAGGAGCCGAGAAGCCAGGAAGATGCAGAGAAATGGGGAACGTGTCATGCGGTAGAAAGGAGGGACCTCGGGAAGCAGAGAGACCAAGCGGGGCTCTCCCCTCTGCAGAGGGAGAGGAAGGAAGGAAGCACCTGGAAAACGGTCAAGATGCGGGAAGTGGGAGAGGCAGAGGGGGGGACTCCAGGAAGGGGAAGGAGAGAGGAAGGGCAGGGAGGAAGGAGGAACTGCTGGAGGAAAGCCCTGGAGAGCCGGGGAGGAGAGCCGGGAGGAGAGCCGGGGAGGAGAGCCGGGGAGGACGGCTGGAGTGGCAGCTCCCAGGGCCCCAGGAAAGGCTCTCTCTCTGTCATTGTCCTTGAGCCTCCCCCAATGTCAGGGCCCAGCCAGTTGGGCCTGCCTGGCCTCCTACGCACCCACAGGTACCGGCAGGCATATGGCAGGCCACCAGCCAGCTCGGGCCCGCATGCTCCACTCACCCAGGGCAGCCGGCCCACTTCCTTCTTGCCAACCTGCCACCCCCTCCCGGGGGCTGAGCCAGGGACCCTCCTGGGCCCCGCGGCTCCAGGACTGGGTGGTCCTGCCTTCCCACTGCACAGAGGGAGGATCAAGGCCCAGAGATGAAAAGGTGCTTGTCCAAGGTCGTGGAGCAAGTACGTGATGAGGCAGGTACAGAGGGCTCAGGGCCTAAGTCCCAAAGGTGGGTCCTGTTCCCTCCTGGACAGAACCAGTAACGGGAGACAAAGGCAGGTCCTGGTTGCCAGCCAGTCAGTCCCGGATCCGTTTAGGCTTGGGGCGGCGGGCGGAAGGGGGCCAGGGCCGCAGGGGCTGGAGGGGAAGCACGGGAAGTCGCCACGGAGGGAGCACTGGGGGGAGGGCTCCACGTCGGTTAGCTGACATTATTGAGCCTTTACTACGTACAGTGCTCCAGCCACTTACATGCTACCGGCGGATCTAATTTACCCCCCACAACAACCCTATGAAGCATGGACCACTCTTACTCCATTAGAGGGGGCAACCGAGACTCAGGAGGGTTGGATACGTGGCCAAGCCCACAGGCTAACAGTGCCACGGTTCTGCCAGGTGGCTGGCCACTGCCCCAGGGATGCCTCCATCCTGGCATTATCGGATGATGCTCAGGCCCCTGAGTTCCCAAGTCCCAGCCCAGCCCTGGGCAGAATCTAGGCCCTGGATGCCAACGGGGTTACAATCCTGTGTTGTGGGGGCTTCCGGGGGCCTGAAGGGGGGCAGTATCCTGAGGTCCCAGACTTGAACAAGCTCTGTCTTCAGGTGCTGGAGTTGGGGGTCTAGTCCTGGCTCTGCCACTCACTTGCTGTGTGACTTTGGGCAGGCCTCGTGCCCTCTCTGAACTTGGTGCTGACACCTCTGTCATCAAAGGGGAGGACCAGACACTGGGAGCGAGTACGCACATGGTGCTAACGCTGATGCCGGGCCCGGTTCTAGGCAGTTTACATACGAGCCTCCCAGCCGCCCTCCGACGTAGGTGCACAGACAGGAAATGCGTCAGCGAAAGGTAACTGACGTGCCCAGGGTCACACGGCTAACCAATAGGAGGCCCAGCTGAGGCCTGAGCCCCGCTCCTTTAGATCCAGAGCCCCCGCTCTGGCTGTCACTCCCCCTTTCTCCCCAGTGACTCTCAGCCCCCGCCGGGTGCCCCTCGGCACAGGCACACCTGCCATTAGGCTTCCACATGAGAAGCACACACTCTGTCATGTGTCTGCATGTGCTTGCCTCCACACCTGCTCCCATGCTGTCACGCAGTTGCTGCCTGGAATAGCCATGCTCGCTCATACATTCCCACAGGCACCCCAGCGCCAGGCACAGGGCAGCCCGGCAGGTCCGCACGCACACACGCACGCCCCCCATCCTGGGCCCGGGCTGACTCGTGGGGTCCCGGCCACGCCTCAGCACACGGCCACCTGGCAGTGACGTGGGTTGCCACACCCCTTCTCTTCTGCCCCCCTCTAGTGCCTGGTGACTCACACCTCACATCGCGCACCTGCCGGCTCCCCCATCCACGCTGCCTTCCTCACACCTCGCCCCTCACAGAAGTGGCACCTTCTCCAGGAAGGAAGCGGGCACATGCCCAGCTCCCACGGCCCGAAGATGCCAGCCAGGCCAGGGGCGGAGAGGGAGAGGCATTGACCGGAGGCTCGGGGGCCCCTGGAGGCCACAGTACCTGAGACTGAACCTCCCTTAGGGCTGAATGCCAGAGCTGAGTTCTCAAGACCCTAGAGATGGTCCCTCTTTTATCGCTGCCAGCTCTGGGGCCAGACGGGGGACCTGGGGACCTCGGCCCATCCCTCCCAGGAAGGCTGTGGTGCCATCAGGGCTCCTCTGGCCAAGTTATCATTGCACCCCCACCACCCCATCCCTGGTCCCTGCTCTCTCCTCCCCCTGCCCAAGCATCTTGGAGTTCTGGGTATTTTTAGGCCTCAGCTGACAGGCTGTGAAATCACTCCCTTCGCACCTCCCCAGCGAGGCGGGGGCTGGAGAGGGAGGAATGGGGTTGGGGGGGCACACAGCCAATTCATCAGGCTCCTCCGGGGCTGGCAGGTGCCAAGCAGGGGTGAGGGGTGCCTCCCCTGAGCCAGAGCATCCTTCCACGGGGCCTGAGAGCGGGAGCGCAGACAGGGTGGGAAGGAGGCGCCCCCCCGCTCCGAGGCCTGGGGACACAGGCTTTAGGGGACACCCTGAGCACTGAAGCAGGCGCTGGGGACACCCTCCGCGTCCAGCTTGCAGCCACTACCCCTTCCAGCACTCCCTCCCCGCAATGAGCCGAGAGACGGGCTGGCTTGGGTCCTAGTGGGATAAAGGAGGCACCAGGCCCGGCAGGCCAGTGGTTACTGGTATGCTACTCGGTGACTGGTAAGACACTCCGCCTCTCTGGCCTCAGTGTGGGAGGCACCAGGCCCCGCAGGCCAGTGGTTCTCACTGGTGTGCTACTCAGTGACTGGTAAGACACTCCGCCTCTCTGGCCTCAGTGTCCCCCTCTGTACAACAGTGCCAGCGACACCCCCTCACAGGACGGCTGTGAGGATGAGCTGAGGGAGGAGCACTGTGGTCTGAGGACCCCGCAGGCACTGCCAGGAGGTTCTCCCTGCCACTTCCCGTGACCTGTGCACCCCCCGAACCGCTCCTCCTTCCTGGGAAGGGGCCTCTAGTTCACCCTGGCATCAGGCCCCCTGGGTGCTCCCTGACCCTCCCCCCAGGGGAACAGAGCCCCAGCTAAGGAGGGTTGCCCTGGAGGCCATCCCCGCCTCCCTGCTCCCTGCTCCCTGCTGCGGGACGCACACACTCTCCTGTACATGGACCCCAATCCCAGCATGGAGGGTGCGGCCAGCGCCTCGGTGCGAGTGAGGTGTTTACCAGGGCCCACCCTAAGGAGTGAGAAGACAGACCCAGGCCCTTCGGGGAATGGGCCCCTGGGCGGGGGGCCATGGCACAGACAGGGGGGTGGCCGCCTCGTTGCCATGGAGACAGGTTGGCTCTGGTGGGGTCTGGCAGCTGGAGTAGGAGTTATGTGGCTCCTCCAGGGCCCGGCCCTGACGCCCAGGCTGAGGGGTGGGGTGCAGATCCACCTCGGGAGCGTGACCTGGGCCCCGGGCCTGCCCATTTGGCTCTGCATCCCTCTTGGAAAGGCTTTCTCGGCCCCCAGCTCCCGAGAGAGGCCCCCGGGGGGTCCATCCAGGCCCATCGGTCCCAGACCAGCCCCTGACTACCCCTGACCCACCACAAGCTTTGGAAGGGCAGGGGCCCAGTCCAGTGGCTGCTGCAGACCTGGTGTGGGTGTCGGGCTCAGCCCTGGGCAGGGGAGAGGCCCTCCGCACTGTCGGGCATTAAGGCCGCCCATGGTTCTCCATGGCTCTCCTTTAAAAATCCAATTTTTCTGTTTCAGAATGCCAGGCCCCTCAGAACCTGACCCACCCACCTTTCCCAAGCCTGCACTCCTACACCGGACCCCATGGACCTCCCTTCCAGCCACGCTCACTCACTCGCTCGCTCGCTCGCTCGCTCGCTCGCTTGCTGCTGCCTCCACTGGCCTAGACGTGTCCCACCTCCGGCCTCTGCGAGTGCGGTCCCCTCCACACCCAATGCCTCGTCCCCTCTTGCTCACAGGGCAAGCTCTTCCTCTTCCTTCAAGACCCAAGGCCCTGGGCCCAAAGCTCACACTTGGGTCTGGTCACACTTGGGTTTGGAATCTCACACTGACTTTTTTTTTAAGATTTTTAAATTGATTTTTAGAGAGAGAGGAAGGGAGAGGGAGAGAGAGAAACATCCATATGAGAGCAAAACATCAATCAGCTGCCTTCTGCACACCCCACACAGGGATCGAGCCTGCAACCTGGGCATGTGCCCGACTGGGAATTGAACCAGCAACCAACCAATTGAGCCATACGGGCAAGGGCTCAAACTGATTTTGTTGTTGTTGTTGTTAATCCTCACCTCAGGGTATTTTCTCCACGATCTTCAGAGAGTGGAAGGTAGGCAGGGAGTGGGGGAGGAGAGAGAGAAACATCGATGCGAGAGAGACACATCAATCGGTTGCCTTCTGCACGAGTCCCAACCAGGGCCGGGCATTGAACCCATAACCCAGGCACATGCCCGGGACCTGGAACCGAAGCTGAGACCCCGTGGTGTGCGGCCTGACACTCTAACCACTGAACACCACCGGCCAGGCCTCAAACAGGCTTTTAAGGGCAAGTTCCGCCTCCAGCTCTGATGACAACTGACTAACACTACCTGGGTGAGCCCTCCCCTCCTCCTCCTCCTCCTCCTCCACCTCCTCCACCAGGGCCGAAGCCAGCCTCACCCTCCTCGGAGCTTCCGGAACCCTCAGCCCACACATCAATCACTTGATCCAGGATAATGCTGGTCACAGCTGCCGTTGGCTGAGCGTCTACTACGTGCCGGGCTCTCGGCTGAAGATGTTCCCCGCATTATCTTTCCTCCTCCTCCAACCCCCTGAGAGGTAAGAAGCATCATCACACCCATTTAACAGAGGAGCAAACTGAGGCCAGAGTGGCAGAGTCACTTGCTTCAGGGACACAGCAGCAAGTGTCTCTGCCAGGATTGGGACAGACGCTGTTGGCCGCAGAGACCTACTTAAGCACGTCAGCCCTTGCACGTACGCAAGTGCCCAGCACATGCCGAGCGCCCAGCAAGTGAACACGCGCTGTTTGTACTGCACTGTTATCAGGGGAGGGGACCGGGGGTGCTGAGTGACCCGAGGGGGTTTCCTTAAGCCGCACCCCTTATCGAGCCTGAAGTCCCCATTCCTGGAGAAAGGAAGTGAGGGTTCAGGGCAGCCCTTGAGCTGCTCTGGGGGCCAGGATAGTAAAGAGGTGTGCAGGGAGCCCCCATATCAGGACCCGGTGGACCCCGGGAGCCTGAGGGGTGCTGGAGTGAGCACCGGCGGAGGGGCCACAGCGGGCCGGGCGGGCGGAGCGGGAGGGCGTGCTGCGTGCTGCGGAGCTGGCCACTCTCTGGTCCCGCTGACTCTGCCCCGTGGTAATGAGCCGGATCCAATTTGTACCCAGGGCCCCGCCGGGAGCAGCTGCCGCGGCAGGGTTTGAAGTAATTTAATTGGACATATTAGCCACACAGCTCTCTTCCGCTCCCCTCGTGCAGGGCCTCACGCAGGCACCCCTCGTGGCCTCCCACACCCCATGCCAGCCTACCCTGTCTGGGGGCGGGGCGCACACTGCACCATCCAGCGCCGGGGGACCCCCACCTGCTAGGACCGGCGCCTTGACACCCCCCCTCTTTCATTCTCGGGGCTCCTGAGGCTCCAGAGCCAGAGGGCCGGCTGGGCTCTGTGGGCCCCAAGTTCTCCCCTTCCTCTGATGCAAGTGGCAAATATGGGAGCCCCTGGGGCTGCGGCTCAGACCTCTCGCTCCCGTCTCCTCTGCGGGGCAGAGTGGGTCACCCCCTTTTCTCCCCAGCTAGTCTGAGAGCCCCCAGCTTCCTGCACTCCACGAAGGGCACTGAAGGAGCAGGGCCACCAAGATGGGGGTGCAGTCTTACACACACACACATGCTGACTGACCCACACGCTGTCATGGAAATACCTGTATCCATCACACCAAAGCTCCAACCCCCACACGCCTGCGTGCCACACAGCCAGGCGAGGCCCTGCTCCCAGCAGATGGAGGCCTCAGAGGCAGCCAAGCCGGCAGGTGGGAGGGCGTGGCAGGGGGCAGGCACGGCCCCTGGAGGGCACAGGCCCCGCCTGGCTGGGGACAGGGACCCAGGGCCAGGGAGCCACCCTCCCCCGATGCCTTCCGTCACAGCTCCCTGTGCACCTCCCCGAGCTTCGCGACAAATACACTCATTAGCTGCTGTTGACAGCGGGCAAGGCACGCAGATGAGCGCAGCCATTACGGTGGCCCGTCCAGCTGCCACCGCACGCAGGTGCCCACGGAGCAGGACGCTTCTCCCCTCGGGCCCCACACAGTCACCATGCAAGCGGGCTCCCAGCCCAGCCCGACCGGTGACACCTTCCCACGTGCCCTGCCAGGTGGAAGCTGCAGAGCCCCCCGGAGGAGGCCCGACATGCCAGCCCACATTCCAACCAACGGGGTCCAGAATTCCAGGAGCCAGCGCTGGGCGCCATCCAGCCCCTTCCACAGGTCCCGCGCTGCCTGCCAACTCTGTTCCGACCCCTGGGGATCCTGTTGGGTGAGACCTAAGCCCTGCCCTCCAGACACAAGTTGGACAGGGCCCAGCCAGGCTGCCCCTGCTGCCTGGAAAGTCAGCGACTTCCATGTCCATGGAACTGGCACAGTCCGCCTGGCACCATTGACTGGGGTTCCCTGGCAAGGCAGGCGGGCACCCGGGCTGGGCCTGGCACAGGCTGGCTCTGGCACCTGGCCAGACCAGCGACTGCCCCAACAGAGAGCTGACCTCACCAGTTGCATGTGCCACCTGCGGGGCGCTGCCCATGGAGCAGGGGGCTGGCTCCCAGCAGGGCGCCCTGTGCCCACCGGGAGGCCTCGGTGCCCTGAGGAGGCTGTGCAGCCGACTGCTCTTCCAGCCAAAGCCCTGCTCCAGACCCGGCCTCCCACCTCCACGAGGCTCCCTCACCACCCTTCTCCCTGCTGTTCCCGCCTCACTCCCCGGGTGGGAGCAGTTATTGAAAACGGTCCATCAGATTCAATGAGGATTCAAAGCCCCTGAGAGAATGGGGGTGGGCAGGGAGTGGGGAGAAAGGCGGGTAACCACCCACTCCCCTGCCTTTCCCTAAAGACCTCCCGCAGCCGCAGGCGGGGGTGAGGGGCAGCCCTCACGGGCACTGTGGCCTCCCAGGACCTTTGGGCCTGAGTTTGGGGTCAGCCAGGTCCCAGCTGCTCAGGGCCTGTCTCTGCTCACCCGACACCCACCTGTTCCCGTGCCTCCAGCTGCCTCACCTGTCACCTGCTGGCTGTGAGCTCCCACCCCAGTCCAGCCTGTCCTAGCCCCTCTCCCCCAACTCGGAGGGGCGTGGAGGCTCTCTTCCTCCCACCACCCCACAGTCCCTGAGCGCCCAGCCCATCGGCCAAGCTGTCCCCACAAGGCCCTGAACAGCATGAACCAAGGGGTCCTGTCTCCGTGGGAAACGCGATAGCTCGGGAGCGCGAGCCACCCCGATCCGGGTCCCACAGAAGCCATCCCTCCCGCCCTGCCCTGCGCTCCGGACCTGCTCAGCCTCAGGTGCCCCTCTAGGTCAGGGCCTGTTGGCAGATCATTTGAACTTCAGTCCTAGACTCTGACCCAAGCCCAGATACAGGCCAGGGAGGTCTGGGCCTGTGCCGATGGGGCAGGGGAGGTGTGGGGGGATGGATGGGTAGATGAAGGTAGGGGGAGAGTCTGCCAGTGAAATGGTTAGACAGAGCCAGGCCTCCTTGGGCCATCCAACATCCCAGCCCTGGCCCCTAACCCTGACGGCTCTCACAGCACACCCTGATCTGTTCTTCCAGCCATACCCCTAATTCCTGCCCCACACAGCACCCAGCAGCCACTGCCCTAACTCGTGCCCAGGGGCCTGGGCAATCCCATGGATCCTTCTGCCTCCAGAGAGGAGACCCACCGTGCCAAGGCCCCCCCTGCCCATGCCGTGGGCCCCCCATACTTCTCAGGAAGGGCCTGCCCGGCCGACTTGCTGTAGGGAGCAGAGCATTAACAGGTGGAGCAGATGGGACCTCGGGCACTGCTACCCCCGGGGACAAGCTGGCAGGGGGCTGGGCAGGGCAGGCCACCCTCAGGACCCAGTCTCGGTCCCCACGGGGCTGCAGGCGCTCAGACTTCCCCTCGCTGGCCCTGATCACTCACTCACTGCAAGGTCACCTCTCCCTCCCTCCCTCCCTGCTGCCGTCCTGCCTGCCCACTGCAACGCTGACCCCTGCAGGCGTGCGGAGGCCCTGCCCGGCCTGGGGACAGGCATCGGAGGGACACAGGGAGGCCAGGCCGGCCTGGGACGCACAGGAGAAAGCTGAGAACAGGGAGGGGGGAGAGGGCTGCATGGCTAGGGGGAGGCAGAGGCGAGTTTGCGGGCAGAGCGGGGAAGGCCGGGCAGAGTTTGGGCAGAAGCTGATGGGAGCCTTCCTTCTTCACTGGCTCCAGCTCTTCCCCACAGTCCCTCGCTCCAGCCTTGAGAGATCTGGCGAGAACTGCCCGGGGACCAGGCCCCCAGTGGGAAGGGAGCTGCGCCGGCCCTGTCCCCTGAGTAAGGGTCTTCGTAGTAGGCTGAGCCCTACGGGGACATGCTGAGTGAGTGGGCTGAGGAAGGCGGTACCACAGGGACCCTTTGGAGCCAGCTGGGGACATAGGGGAGCAGGACAGGACAAGAGATTAAGACATTTTCAAGGATTGGGCCACAGGTGTTCCTGGGAGTGGGAAGAAGGGGTCAGGGTATAAAAGGTACTGGGCCCTGGGGGACCAGAGAGGCTGGCCTGAATCCCACAGGAATTAATTTGCGTATCTCACTCCCACCTGGTGCCATCCAAAGGAAAGGTGGGGGGACGGAAATAGGGGACACACAGGCCCGGCTGGGGGAGTCTAGCCTGGAACTGTGAGGTTATGGGAGGTCGCCAGGGATGCTGGGACACAGAGGCCAGAGTGAGGTCTCTGTCCCTCAGAGTTCCCCAGGGGACCAGGAGCAAAAGCAGAGGCTGCCATCTCTAGCCTAAGACTGACCCCACCCAGCCCAGTGCCCACACCAGAGAGAAGTAGACCTCAGCCCCGGCCACTTCCGGAGCTGCCCCTGCCATGGCACCGGTGGGCCCGCAGCGGCAGTGGGACTGGGCAAGACAGGGAGGCCCACTGCCGAGGGGGAGAGGGAACGGTCTAGGGGCTCCAGCACTGGGCTCCAGGCCTTTCACCCAGAAGATGCCAAACACAGAAAGTTGGCGTCCGTGGAGAGGGCAGGGGTGCGTGGGGAGCGGTGTTGTCATGGTGCCAGGTCTGGGAGGGGAGAGGAGGGTTGGAGAGAGGACGAGGGAACAGCCCCAGGCCACTAACCTAACAGAAGAGGGGCTGCCAGCCGGGCCGGGCAGGGGCCGGGGGTGTCCTTCCTGCCGCTCCCCTCCCTTCCATCCTCACACCCAGAGCTGGTCTCTGCACTAAGCTAGTTGCTTCCGAGAGGGTGAGCCCAGCAGCAGAATGCCCTGCCCTTGGTCCAGGTGCTGGCAGCTGGCAGCCTCCTGGGGGAAGGTGCCAGGGCAGGTAACCTGGGTCCAGATGAAGGGAGGCATCTTCAAAGGCAAGGTGCCTTCAGCCACCCCCTAGAGGGCATTCGCAGATGGGCCTGAGGTTCCGGAGAGGGAGACCGAGTGCTGAGGGAGGGCGATGCCTGGCACCAGGTCTCCCCCGGTGGAGGCAGCTGCAATGACCGATGGGGCCGAGAGCCGGCTCTTCAGGAGGCAAGGGCAGACGGAGGCTGCCCCGAGGGAACCTGCAAAGTGGGGCCGGGGCAAGAGCAGGCAGAGCAGGCGCCCACTGGTGCCCGGAGCCTCCACAGAAGGGGTCTGAGAGCTGCTCCCGCCCCCGGGGCCCCCACCCCCGGGGACACCGGCATCACCTCAGGCTGGGGTGACGTGCATTCAGCATCAGAGAGAAACCCAGAAACTGAGACCCTGCTGCCAGGACGGGCAGCCGGCTGGGAGTGCCGGGCCTGGGGTGGGGCCCCCCAGGAGGGAGCTGAGACCAGCCTGGGCAGGAGCTGGAGGGGACCTGCCTACAGGTGGGCACTGCCCGAGGAGGCATCGGGAGCCAAGGAGGAAATGGCAGGGCAATTGCCCAAGGAAGGAAGGAGGGTTCCTGGCTTAGCTGCCAGGATGCCAGGATGCCAGGATGCCGAGCAGACGTGGGCTCCAGGCCACTCCCCAGGCTCCAGCTCCGGAGAAACGCAAAGGAGCGGCCCCTCCCCCGCCCTCCTCCACAGGACCGGAGTGAGTTTGGGGTTCTCGGCGTCCCCCGCCCCAGGCCCAGGAGAACACCCACTGGAGCCCCCACACTCATCCATCTCTGCTCGCTTCTCTCCAGGTGCTCCAGCCTCCCTCCCCTCGCTCCTGCGGCTCCCCAGCCCCCTCCCCTGCGGCTGCACCAGATTCCCGCTCGCCCCCTGGCACCCTCTCAATTCACAGTTGGCACCGCCAATGGCACCGCTCCCCAGCGCCCGCAGCCTTGGTCAAAAGCTTCCCGGGATCCTGGTCCTGGGGTCCCCTAGCGCGGGCACCTCCCCTTCGGGGCGCTGGTGCTGGGGACCCGGGGATGCCAGAGGCACTGCCCGCTCCCGGAGCAGGCGCCTCGCTCCGCCACGCACG
>NW_005364180.1:287641-298362 GCF_000412655.1 Myotis brandtii
GTGCGACCCGGTCCCGGTGACAGCGGCTTTGAAGCAACGCAGGGCCGCGGTGCCGGCCACCTGCTCCGAGGTGCCCTTTGATTCCGCTCCAAGAGGCGTTGAAATCCCGTCCAGGTTTTCCACTTGGTGGCGGCTCCAGGGCGTCAGCTCGGGACTCCACACCAAGCAGGTCCCGGGAAGACAGGCTGGTGTGTGCGAAAACCAGGAGTGGAGTTTTTTTTTTGCCGGGCTGAGCCTGGATCCGCTCCTCTTAGTCCCCCAAGCTTGCACACAGATGGAACGGAAAAGTCTAGAATCGCCACCCTTGGTGGGGGACTGAGCCCAATGACAGTCCCCGCTTACCCCAGTCCCTCAAAAGAAGAAAACAGACCCTGCAGCCTGTGCTCCTCCCTCTCCTGCACAGCGCCCCACTCCCCCCACCCCCTTTTCTTGACCTTGCTTTCCTGGGTAGGAAAGTAATCCCTCTTTGACCTTCCAACCCTGGGGCTCTCTTGGCCCGCTCTGCCCCTCTGTCAGCTCAGCTCAGTCCAAATCAGGGGAACCCTAGTTCCTCTTTCTCCGCAGAATTGGTGTTGGATTCTGTGGTAGAGAAGAGGGGGGCCCTTCTCCCAAGCGTTTGAAGGGCCTGGAGCCAAACCATTGGTGGTTTCAGGTATGGAGACCTCCTGCACACACCCACACACCTGTTCACCACCACCACCACCACCACCACCACCCCACACACATGCACACAACACACCTCCACACGGGAGAAACAGACACGGGAGTGTCACACAGCACAGCAGCGCCCCTCCCCCCAATAGAAGGGGATCGGCAGGAAGGCGCAATCCTGGGCCCCGCAGCAGCCTGCTCCCCCCTCCACTGAGAATGCAGTTCACAGACAGCCAGGCTTCCCGGAGCCAAGGTGTCCTACTCCCACCCTGAGAATCCACTTAACCGATTTTATACTGCACAGCGCACACCCAGCTCACCTCCATCTTCCCACGGCCCAGCAGGCAGCCAGCACCCACAGGGACAAACCTTTGTCTCAAGTCTCCCCCAACACACACACACACACACACACACACACACACGCCCCTCCACCCACAGCTCTTCCGGCTGAGGAACAGACGAGGAAATCCCCCAAGCACCCCTCTGTGAAGATTGCTTCCTCGGAAACAGGTTTCCTTGGATGGAATGTTCTAATTAAACATGGAAGGAAAACCGGCATTTGTAGGTTCTAGCCCACAATTCCTCAGTGGCCATAAATCTCAGCCCCCGTCCCCTGGTTCAGGGCCATTACATTTCCTAAACCCACAGGCAGCCAGGAATCCAGGAGCCGTCCACGCACCCCTTTCTGGCAAACCTCAGCCAAGCCAACAGCCTGGGCCTCGGGGCTCAGGCTGGTTGCCGGGCTCTCCCCCAGCTGCTGCTCATTGTCCTGGCAAAGAGCAAATAGTGCCCCTCTTACCCCCTTGCCACCCGTCCCTTCCCCCCACCATCTCCCCACCAATGGGCACCACACAGAAAGGTCCCCTGTTCAGGAACCTGCCCACCCATCAAACCGAGAGTCCAGAGAGGGGGGAGCCGAATTCACCGCTGCCGCTCAACAGATCTCTGTAAGCATCTAGAATCACGGAGTTTCTCCGAGGTGGTGAGGGAGTGGGCATCTGAGAGGTGACCCAGGGCACCCCGCGAGTGGCAGAGGGGAAGGAACTGACTCAGAGAGCTGAAGGCCCCCCCCCTCCCCGCGAGCTGACTGCCCAGGGAGGGGCAAGAGCGCCAGGAGTAGAACCCTCAGTCCTGACCCCCAGCCTTTGCCAACAGCACGGTTGAGATGTTGAGACTCAGGAGGAGACCCGTGGCTGCTCCCATCGGAGAGCTTACAGCCTGTTCCTTACAAACGTAAACCCCCCACCTCGTTCATCCCCAGCAGCCACCAGACAACCGTGGTTCCGGAACGTCAGAGCTGGAGTGTCCATCAGACGTACCAGATACACCCCATGAGACTGTGCTGTGAAACGGAGGCCCTGGGGCACGGCCTGCCTGTCTCACCGACACCCGAAAAGTTTGAAGACACCCTCTCCCGGGGCCTCGGTCACTTTGTCTAGAGCAGTGGTTCTCAACCTTCCTCATGCCGCGACCCTTTAATACAGTTCCTCATGATGTGGTGACCCCCCCAACCATAAAATTATTTTCGTTGCTACTTCATAACTGTAATTTTGCTACTGTAAACAATATGTAATTATACATGTGTTTTCCGATGGTCTTAGGCGACCCCTGTGAAAGGGTCGTTCGACCCCCAAAGGGGTCTCGACCCACAGGTTGAGAACTGCTGGTCTAGAGGTTGCAGTCATTGGGAAGAGGAAAGAACACAGGTTTGTGCAGTTCTGTGATTCACAGCTGTGTGACCCCGGGCGGGCGACTTGACCCCTCTGGGCCTCTGTTTTCTCATCCATACAAATGGGAATAATATCAGCACCATTTCCTTCCACTATGATCAAGATGAAGCGAGGTGACAGTTAAAGCACAGAGCACAGGACGTATTGCCGGATATTGAATGCCATCATTGTTGTTTCACCTTAAGCGAGATGCCACATGCTCCGCGTTTCCCTGTTTTGCCTGCCCAGGAAGTTCTTCCGGATGTCTAACCTCTGAACCGTCCTGCTGCATTGGAAGGCGACTCTCTCCTGCGGGAGCACCAACGGGCACCGTGAGCGCCTGCCCGCTGAGCACTCGTGGAGGACTGGGCACAGGCAGGAAACGAAGCCGGACTGAGCAGGTCCCCCGAGAAGGGAGAGCAGAGGGTGTGACTCACCCCTGCCCTGCCCGCAGGGCCAGTCCCTGGCAGGCGAGGGCCAGGGCCTTTGGTGCTCGGCCTCCCCCCTCCTGTCCCCCGCCCCTCATTCTGTGACGCTCTGGCCTCATGTCCTAGGTCCCCTGACGCGTTGGGCCGTGCTGGCAGCCACTGCGCCCTGTGGCCCCTCAGGCCTGTTTCCAATCTGGCGCTGCCATCAGGGCCCAGGTGTCCTGGGTCGGCTTCAGGAGAGACGTTCTGTCCCCCAGGAGCAGCTGCCAGGCCCGCACGCTCCTCGCCAGGGCCCTTGAGGCCACCTGCTCTGTTGCTAGGCCACGGCTGGGAGGCAGGGCTCCTGGCTCCCGTCTGGCCTCTCCCTGTCACGGTCTCCATGCTGCTGTCCGCACGGCTTCGTCCCACAGCTCCCTGGCCCACCCCCGCGGCCGTGGCTGAATTATTCACACAAGTGCTGAGGCAGCTGTTTGTGCAGCTCACGGGACAGAACAAACACACCTCTCTCCTTGCCACCATCCGTGTGGCAAGAGCCGCAGGCTGGGCATTTGCCTGACCCGGGAGGGACGGGCTCAGAGACCAGCCGAGGCCACGATGTGCCAGGCCGGGAGCGAGGACCTGCTCTGCCACCTGTCCCTGCGGCTACCCCGTCCCCAGTCTTCCCTGTCCTCCCCGGCAGAGGGCAAGAGTCTGGAGAAGGTAAAAACATCTAATTCACCGACGTCGCCTCCCCAGAGAGGACGTGACCGCAAACTCCTAGCAGCCGCTGCCACCATCTCTGTGCCCACCTCGTCACAATGGCGACCGGATCAATGCTTGCTCGCCAATGACATCTCCTCTCCAGATCCAGTGGCCGCTGAACCTCGAGGCCCACCCAGGGTCCTCACAGGCCACACTCTGCCTGCCCTGCTGTGGAGGCCGATGCTAAAGCCGCAGGTCCGGCCCGCAGCATCCGGGAAGGAATCCTGGACTTGAACACTGGTCCTGCTCTGCCACTAGCTGGCTGTTTGGCCTTGACTGGTTCCTTGATGTCTCTGGGCCTCTGTTTTCTCATCTAAAATAGGGCTAAAGCCCGGCTGGTGTGGCTCAGTGACTGAGCATCAACCTATGAACCAGGAGGTCACGGTTCAATTCCCGGTCAGGGCACATGCCTGGGTTGCAGGCTCGATCCCCAGTGGGGGGCGTGCAGGAGGCAGCCGGTCCATGATTCTCTCATCATTGATGTTTCTATCTCTCTCTCTCCTTCTCCCTTCCCTTCTGAAATAAATAAAAAAATGTATATTTTTTAAAAAATAAAATGGGGCTAAATAATTGCACCACATAGGCCCGTGAGAATACACTGGGGAGAAGGCTAGGCGAAGGCTGAGGGTCTTTTCTGACTCCTTGGGGTGGACCCCAGGCTCTGAGCACCTGCCCAAGCTGACCTTCCATAGCCCTGGGTCCCCATTCCTCGTCCTCAGGTCAGGTTGCAGGGCCAGAAGCATTCTCTTCCCAAAACACGTTCCCCAACCCCAGTCACCCCAGCTTTCTCCCTGTAACAACTCCCCAGCCAGATTCTGGCTCCGAGGCTCTCTGCATGGCCACCCTGACACCCCCATGTGCTTTGGCTCAGCCCCTCACACCCTTTGCACCCCAAAAGATAAAATCTGGTCCCCCTTCTCCTGGCCAGCCCTGCGTGGGGCGGCCCCAGCCTCAGTCAGAACCTTGGCCTCGGGCCTCTGTTGAGACACCCCCTTGGTGCACTGTGGAAGCACCTGGGCTTGTCAATTACGAGCTGGGTGACCTGGGACAAATGGCTCAGTCCCTCAGACGACCAGTCTGCACCATAAGAATGTCGGTGTTTAATGTTTTTTCTTTTTAAAATATATTTTTATTGATTTCAGAGAGGAAGGGAGAGGGAGAGAGAGATAGAAACATCAATGATGAGAGAGAATCATTGATCGGCTGCCTCCTGCACGCCCCCCACTGGGGATCGAGCCGGCAACCCAGGCATGTGCCCTTGACCGGAATCGAACCTGGGACCCTTTAGTCCGCAGGCGATGCTCTATCCACTGAGCCAAACCAGCGAGGGCTCGGTGTTTAATCTTGATTTGGCTTTGGACCCCTTTGGGAATCTAATGAACCCGGTGGACCTCTCCTCCCTAGAAAAATGTATATCCAAATATAGACACAGCATTCTGGCCATAATTGGGCGGGGAGTCTTACAGGCTCCGGATAAAATCCCCTGACCCAGTCGAGCCCAGTTCTCTGCTCTCCTCACCCTCCACACCTTGATGCTTCTGCCCTGGGGCAGGGGTAGGGGGTGGGGGGGGAGGGGGGCTTGTGGTCTATCCCCACAGTCCTCCCTCCGGCCTCCAGGGCCCTTCCCCCAGCACGCCCCGGCCGCCGCCCCGCAGTCCCCGTGGTTGGACCAGCTCGCTGGCAGCTCAGACCAGCTCAGTCCCCCTCGGAGCCCATTGAACCAGCGTTACCTGCCTTTCAAGGTATTTAAAGGTTCTTTGACCAAATGCTTTTTGATCCTCCGCTGATGGGAACCAAGCCGAGCCCTTCCACCAGCAGCCCCTCTCCCGCCGGATTAGTGGCGAGGAGCTCTTTTGATATCGCAGAAACCTTCTGTGCATTGTTCAAAGCCCTGGCTCCTGCGGCCACATTTCCCGAAGCCCCACACGGCCAGCTCCAGCGGCCACTGCCCGCCTCCAGCCGTGGCCTAGTTAATGGGGCCTCCTAGCGCTAGAAGGCTCCGCCTGCGGCGGCGGGACCCCAGGCCTGAGCCCGCGGGTGGAGGCTGCTGCAGTCAGGCCCAGTCCCGCCAGGGGGCCCCCACCTGGTCCGGGTAGGATGGGGTCTGAGTGAGTGTCCCCTGACTCTGGCACCCCTCTTCTTCCTGCCCAACTGGGGCTGCACAGACGGGCGTGCGGCCCACGGTCCATTCACCTGCTTCCAGCGCCCGGCAAATGAGACCCTTCGCCTGAGGCTGAGAGGACACAGAGGCTTCGAGCACACCCGGGTGCAGGCCTCGGTGGCTGAAGCACCCCTTAACTCACGACCTTCACCCACTCTGCCAGCCCCATCACAGCCGGTGCCACTCCCCAAGGGCTGGCAGAAGGCCTGGGTCTGGGGTGGGGGGCAGCTGCACAGTCCATGGGGGTTGGGGGTCAGGGATGGGGGATAAGGCATTGGGCTCAGGGCCACCACAGCCCCGTGATGGGCCCCCGGTGCCTCCGTCCTTCTTGCCAACGTGGACCTACCCACCCAGAGCGCAGTCGCCAGTGGGGTCGGGCTGGGGCGGGAATGCGGGTGCACAGAGGGGTCGTCTGGGAGACCGTGCCCACGGGAGCTGGTGAATACGGTGTGGAAAGAGGATTGGTCCACCTCCACGCCCGCCACACAGAAGCACGTACTGGTGCCTCTGGCTATGGGTATGACCTGCCCCAAAAGGAGCCCCAACCCTGGGACCGAGGCCCCATCCCTGCGCCCCAGCTGGGGTTGAAGACCGCAGGGGGGGTCCCCTTTCTCAGCAGGTGGAGGGCTATCGGCGCTGAGAGAGCTGTGACTGCCAGTGCCACACGCCTGGCTCTGTGCTCGGAGGACCACAGGAGGGGCCCTGGCACTCGGGGGCAGGGGGAGTTTAGGTCACCAGCCCCCCCCTCGCTCAGGGCTCTGGGGCTGTTGGACTCTTGGCCCAGCCAGACCCGGCGCCAGCATCCAACCCGCCCCTGTAATAACCGTAATGGCAGCAGCCACACTTTATGGAGCTCTGAGGGCTGGCCCGGCCCAAGTGCCAAGCGCACAACACGCATTATCTCGCTAATAGTCGCAGCCGCCGCGGAAGAAGTTCGGCTGTGCTCCCCGGGGAAGGCGAGGCGAGGCGAGGAGGCTGTGGATCCGAGGTCACACAGCGAGAGGGGCAGCTGGGCGTCCCACCAGCGCTGGCCGGGCCTCGAGCCCAAGCGCTCAACCACTGGGCGTTGCTGCCTTTTAACTGGGAACTTTCCTGAAGGTGGGAGGGCTCCAGGGCCGGCTCTTCAGCCCTGTTTACCCGGTGTCTGGACGTGGGGGCACAGCCGAGGCGGGCAGCACTGGGAAAGAGGGAGGAGAGAGGGGACCGCCCCCTTCCTCCTGCACCCCCTCTCTTCCTGCTCCCGCCCCTCGCCAGCTGTGGGCTCTCCCCAAGGCTCTGTGCTTCGCCACTACCTCCTTCCTCACCCCACACTCCCTCCTGCATGAGCTCATCCACTCCCACAGCCTCGCTTTTGCTTCAGCCCGACTCCTGGCTCTGTCCCTGGGGCCCCGACCTCCCGCCCAGGCCGGCATCTGCCTTCGTAATGCAGCATCTCCACGCGGGTGGGGTGAACTCATTCCATTCCCGGGAGGCAGCCACCCCCCTGGGACCTCACCAGGCCTGTGAAGGGCCCATTACTCTCCCAAGCCCAGATCAGTTCCCCAAGCCTCCCGCTGCTCTCCTCCCACATCCAACCAGTTTCCAGACCCTTCAGGCCCGTCCTCGGTGGGGCCTCTCACAGCCTCATCACAAACTGGTCAGCTGCCTCCCTGAGTCGGACACCCACAGCCTTCTCACCTCTGCCTCGGCAACTGTCCTGGCCAGGCGGCTGCTTGCTCCATTCCAGTCCAGTGCCCTCTCTCACTGTGACTTCCTGGTGACCTGACCATGCTGCTCCCAGCAACACGCCCCCAGGCCTTCGGTGGCTCCCCATGGCTCCCGTGGAGCCGGATGTGAGAAACGTTGCATGACACCGAGTCCTTCCTGGTATGAGGACCCTGCCCCTCCTCGTCGTCTTGCCCAGTGCCCTTCCTTCAGCTCAAAACGGCTCCTGAGTTTCTGCCATGTGTTCCCACCCTTCAAAGCCCATTCAAAAGCCACTGCCTCCAGGGAGCCCTCCCTGATTCTCCCAGGTGAGCGTGAGCTCTCCTGCTCTGTGAGCCCGCAGTACTTCTTCAGCACGTGCTGCTGGGATTGTCTACTTCAGGAGTATTTGTAGGCCTCTCCAATCCTGCTCCCTGCCCACTCCCTCACCCATGCAATGGATCAGAAGCTCTTTAACGTCAAGAATCGTCCATTACTACCCATCTAAGTCTTCGTTCGTTTTCTAATTGACCATTCAGCAGACACAGAATCCTTACTCTGGGCCCCTCCTCACAGTGGGACAGGTGCGCTATGGTGGGTGGGGGGATGCTCAGGGCACATTCAGGGGGTGAGTCCGCCCTGGGCAAGCCTTTCTCCCGGTTCCTGAATGCCCCGCCCTGGCCTAGGCCCTGTGGGGGAATGCCAGCTTGGGTAAGACCAGGCCCCGCCCTCCGGGGTTGTGGCCACACAGAACAGTATGTGTACCGGTGCCGTCTGAACAAAATGCCTGAAACCACGGAAGACAGCAAGGACTCTGGCCTTGGAGAAATCCAGAAGCTTCCAACCGCCCAGTCCTCACAGCAGCGGGAGCCGCTTTCCTTCTTGCGGACATGAGTTGGGTGGAGAGGAAAGGGCACGTGCCAGAGACGGAGGAGAGAAGGGGTGCCGTGGAGGCAGGACAGTGACGGAGCATTGGCACAGCATTGGCACGAGGCGGCCTGCTCCCCACCCACCGCGGGGTCTGGGGTGTGGACGAGCTCACGGATGCGCAGGCCGCTTGACTCTCAGGAAGAAAGGATATATATGCTGCCCGGCTGGCGTGGCTCAGTGGCTGAGCATCGACCTAGGAACCAGGAGGTCACAGTTCAATTCCCGGTCAGGACACAGGCCCGGGTTGCTGGCTCAATCCCCAGTGGGGGACGTGCAGGAGGCAGCAGATCAAAGATTCTCTCTCATCATTGATGTTTCTATCTCTCTCTCTCTCCCCTTTCCTCTTAGAAATCAATAAAAAATATATTTTTAAAAAGGACATATATGCTATTATTAGTCTCCCATCGGACCAGTAAGCCCTTCTTTCCAGAGCCTGTCTCCCCCTGGATTCTCTCTTGGGCCTCAGTTTCCCCGTCTGCAATATGAGGGTGTGGGATGAGCTGGTCCGGGCGTCTCTGGCTCTTCAGGGGAGATGCTCCGTGGGGCCCGCTGCCCTCTCCTGCCCCCACGCCCCGGGCTGCGCTCAGGAGTCCCCGTGATGTCACACGGCCACTCCCTGTCCTGTTTGTCCTCTGGTCAAACAAGGCCATGCAGAAGGTGAGGCGTGTGTGGACTTTTCGGCCGGCAGTTTCCCCGTAAATTCTTGGGCACAGACTTCCGGCCCCTCCCTCCTACCCCAGGTCCAAGGCCTGGGCTCCCCTGGGAAGTCCCACCCTCCTCTGAGTCACAGGGGGCTTCTCCCTTTGTGGCCAGAAGTGTTGGGGCACAAGATGCCCCTGAAAGGGGGTGGAGGCTGTAGGGGCCAAGAACGAAGCTTCTCCCACAAGCCCCCTCCCCCTCTGGCGTGTGCTCCCCACCCATTCCCTGCGCCTGGCTAGCGTGCCAGCCCTGCCCTGTCACTCAGACACATCCTGGCTGTGTCCCCCCCTCTTTCCCTTGCCCTCACCTCGAGTTGGTGCAAAGGCCTGGCCATGCCCCTGCTCCTGTTCTCTCTCCAATCCTCAGCCTCCCCTGCCCCATGCACTGCCCCAGCCAGGTCCTGGCTTCTCCCCGGCTCCCTCCCTGTGCCCCTGCGCCCGGTGGCTCCCCTTCCCTCCACGGTCCTGTGGGCACCAAAGCAGGTGTGACCACGTGGCTTTTCAGCTCAGAGCCTGTCCATGGGCCCCACTGCTTCTGGGGAGAAACCCACTTCCTGTCTGACAATCAGGCCCCTTCCTGACCTAACCAGAGAGGCAAAGGGCTCTTACGGGGAGAAAGGACTGGCTAAAGGACAGCGTGGGGGCACATTTCAGAGAGGGAGGGGCGAGTGCCAACATGGGGAGATTGGCAGGAGCCCGGAGTGGGTGCCCAGGGGGTGTCAGGCACACCTACTATGTGCCAGGCAGTCTGCTCGTGCTGCACGTACAGCAGGGACCACACGAAGACCCCCCCCCCCCCCCCCCGCACTGTGGGAGCCGTCAGGGAGCAGGGGGAGCCATCAGCAACAGCAGCGAGTGTCCAGTGCGCTGGCCGGTGGTGAGTGTGGTGGAGGGTGGAGGGGAGGGAGGAGAAGTGTTTTCTGGAACGCTGGGGACGGGCAACATGAAGGCAGGCTGGTCTGGGTTGGCCTCACTGGGAAGGTGACATCTGAGCAAAAATGAGAGGAAGGGGTTTGGCCCTGCAGCTGCCTGGGTTCCGGGGCACCAGGGACAGTGGAGGCTGGAGGAACAGCAAGGGGGCTTGTGGGGCTGGAGCAGAGGGAGGGAGGGAGAGAGGGGGGGTAGCAGAGGAAGCCAGGAGAGGCAGGGGAGGCGAGGAGTCGCTGGGAGAAGTCTGGGAGCTGGGAGGCCTCTGGCGGGCTCTGTGAGGAGGAGGACACGAGCTGGCTGCCGGATGGTGAAAGGATCCCGCTGGCTGTCGAGGGAGCAGGAGCAGTTGGGGGCTGCTGCAATAACCCAGGCAGGAGAGGGGGCGGCTCGGCCGGGAGACGCAGTGGGGGTGGGGTGGGAGCGGCTGGATCGGGGGTCTGTTTTGAAGGGTTTCTGATGGACTGGAAGTGGGCTGTGAGGAAAAGGGAGGCGGCGACATCGCCTCCAAGCTTTTGGCCGGAGCGATGGACGGAGGCTGGCCAGGGACCGCGTGGGACGTTCGAGTCAGAGCAGCATTTCTCTATCTTTTTTTCATTATCTCCCGCCCCCAAGGACACGTTCTAGAATTTTCCCTCCAATCACTCCCCCAAGAACTTTAATGCCGCCGTGATAATGTGTGCATGCTGGTGCACTCTGGCCCTTCGGAGAGTCACAAACCGTTGCAATATCTAAGAATTGCTGTTTCCTCCCCAAGATCCCATCTTCACCCCTTGGGGGAGAGGGCGCTCTG
>NW_005364180.1:298543-298999 GCF_000412655.1 Myotis brandtii
GCCACAGAGGGTGCAGCCACAGATCCGAGCAGCCGTTCCAGGAGGTGCTGTGGAGGGGAGGGCCCGAGACACGCCAGCTCCAGGCAGAGTGGGCCTGGGAGTCAGTGGCAAACATGGTGCTGAAAGCGGTGAGACCAGGAGAGGGGCCAGGGCAGCACCTGGGGACAGACCAGGCGCCGGGTTGGGCCACCCCGTGGTGAGTACATCGATGGGTTGCTTCCTGCATGGCCTGACCAGGGCCTGGGAAGAGCCTGCAACCAAGTACATGCCCTTGATCAGAATCGAACCCGGGACCCTGAGGCGCGAGGACAGCAGAGGAGACCCCGGGGACTGGCCGGAGAGGGTGGCGAGAGCCAGGTGGGCACAGCTTTGGGGGAGGACACACACTGCGAGGCCGAGAGCTAACCGCAGGGTTAGTTCTGCGGAGGCCACTGGAGAGGTTGCCTGGAGCATTAT
>NW_005364180.1:299012-299363 GCF_000412655.1 Myotis brandtii
TATTTTTTTTTTTTGGTTAATCCTCCCCCAAGGATATGTTTCCATGGATTTTTAGAGAGAGTGGAAGGGAGGGGGAGAGACAGAGAGAGAAACATCGACGTGAGAGAGATACATCGATGGGTTGCTTCCTGCATGGCCTGACCAGGGCCTGGGAAGAGCCTGCAACCAAGTACATGCCCTTGATCAGAATCGAACCCGGGACCCTTCAGTCTGAGGACTGACGCTCTATCCACTGAGCCACACTGGCTAGGGCTTGGCTGGGGCACTTCTGACAGAGGGTGGGGGTGGAAGCCAGATGGGAGTGGGTTTGGGAGAAACGGGAGGAGAGGAAGGATGGCAGCGGGAGACAAC
>NW_005364180.1:299644-302159 GCF_000412655.1 Myotis brandtii
GGCCAGGCAGGTGTGCCTTAGGTGGGGTGGGAGCCGGGGGTCTGTTCCCCAATGGGGATGAGCTGGTGGAGGGGCACCAGGGATGATGCGAGGAGAGCGCGTGGGGGACTTGCCTGCCGGGCCTCGTCCTGGAGAGAGCGGAGGCTGGCTCTGTGCCGAGGGGCTGGGCGCGTGGGCGCCATGACTGGCGGGATTGGGGAGGAAGAGCAAGTGGGTGCCGGTGCCGGTGGGGGCGGTGTGCCCACTAATGTGGAGGGACTGGATGGTGTTCTTTTTTTTTTTTCTTTCTGTTCATCAGATTATTTATTCACTTGATTTTTAGATTCACTTGTTGATAGATATGGATTTGATGTTCATAGTTTGTATCTTTACCTTTTTCTTCTTCTTCCTCTTCTTAAAGGATACCTTTCAGCGTTTCATATAATACTGGTTTGGTGGTGATGAACTCCTTTAGCTTTTTCTTATCCGTGAAGCTCTTTATCTGACCTTCAATTCTGAATGATAGCTTTGCTGGATAAAAGATGGTGTTCTTTTAAAAATATATATATATATTGGTTGATTTTTAGAGAGAGAGGAAAGGAGAGAGATAGAGAGATAGGAACATCGATGAGAGAGAAACATCATCGATCGACTGCCTCCTGCACGCCCCACACTGGGGATCGAGCCCGCAACCCGGGCCTGTGCCCTGACCCGGGAATCGAACCGTGACCTCCTGGTTCCTGGTTCCTGGGTCGATGCTCAGGCTGAGCCACGCCGCCTGGCAGACAGTGGGAAGCAAAGCAGGTCAACAGCTGAGAATGAGGTGGGGAGGCCGGGCAGGGAAGGGGTGATGAGGGGAGGGAACTTTGCTCCCGGCGGCCCCTTCCCGCCAGGATGGGGAGCAGAGGGCTGGCGCCCCACCCCCGCTGAGGAAGGACCCGGGCCCCCACCCACACTGCTCAGTTCCCACCATGTGCGCTGGGGGCCCTGGCAAGGCTCTCAGGTGGCATCAGCCGGCAGGGACTCACCAACCGGGGCAGCCCAGGACCGGCCCCAGATCAGCCCACGGCCAGGCCCCTGGTCACCCCCTTAGGAGAGGACAGAAGGGCTGGAGTTGGCGCCTCCTCCAGGCCCCACCCTGCGGACTTCCAGCACAGCCTGGCCCTTCCTGTTTCCACTCCGGGCCCTGCAGGCCATTTCCTCCAGGGGTCAGTCAGGGCAGGGTCTCTCTCTCTCTCTCTCTCTCTCTCTCTCTCTCTCTCTCTGCAGGGCCCAGCGCTTTCTGGACTTGTGAGCTTCTAGATCTGGGCCTTCGGGACGCCCTAGAAAAGTGCCCACTGGCCAGCCCCTCCCCGGAGGCTGGGCGGCAGGGGCGTGTGCTGAGGCCGTGTCCTGTGTGTGTGTGTGTGTGTGTGTGTGTGTGTGTGTAGGGAGGGAATAGGAGAGTTTATGGGGGCACATGTGGCCTTGCCCTCCTCCAGGGGCTGGCAACACACCATGGAGACTGCAGGATGGGAGCTGGTGCCTCCGGAGGGGCTCTGGGCCTGGCGGGACCTGCTCGGCCTGCCCGCTGGGGACCTTACTCCCAGAACCCACTCACCCTGCCACCCTGCAGCCCAAGACGGCAAACAGCCTCCCTCACCAGGGGCTGCGGAGGCGCGCTAATGGCCGGAGTGGGCGCCCTGGTCTGTGATGAGAGCCGCAATGTTCCTGGCGGGTCCCAGAGGCCTGGCGGGAGGGGCGGAGGCGGCCGCTGAGTGCCCATCGGGTGAGGCTGGAGTGGGGGTGGGACCGGCGAAGTGCTCAGTAAGCTCGCCCCCTTAATGGCCCCGCCAGCATCCACCACCAGCTCTGTTCTCAGGCCGGGCAGCCGCTGCTCACTCCTGTGTCCTGCAAGCAGGCGGCCTAAAGAGTGCAGGCCCCAGGAGGCTCGCAGAGCCCAGCCCGGCCCCTGCACGCCCCATCCGGGTAGCCCAGAGGGGGCCCCCGGTCAGTGCCCGCAGGCAGGGCCGTGGCACGGGGTCCCGGAGCCGCTCCTGGAGCGAGGGGACCTTAGTCGTCACTCAGCCATGCCCGCCCTGCACTGCGGGAAGAAACGGAACAGGAAGGACAGGGACTTGCCTGGGGATGCACAGCGAGTCTTTCAGGATCAGGGCTGCCTCCCTGTGCCATGGCCAGACGCCGCCCCGTCCCTTTCGGGGACTATGGGGTTAAAGGTCAGCCTTCCTTCGTCCACTAGTGACGTGAAGGCAGAGGGAGGACAACTGCTCCCTTCACTGAGGGCCAGCGTGGGTCAGGTGGCGGTCCGGGTGCCGGGAATACAGTGCTGAGTGAGGCCACGTTGTTGCATTAAATCCTTGTAACACCCTATGCGGTCAGTGTCGCCACCCCCACTTGACAGATGGAGAAACTGAGGCTCAGAGAGCCTAAGGAGTGAAGCGAGGTCCCCCGGGCAGTGCACGGAGCGGGGCTCGGCCCAGGTGTGGCAGGCTCCATTCACACCCCGGCCTCTCCGCCACGCATGTGCCAGGGCAGC
>NW_005364180.1:302323-302630 GCF_000412655.1 Myotis brandtii
CAGCCTGGCCTGAGGGGGGTCCCAGGGCTGGGACTGCACTCCGAAGGCCAAGTCCCAGTCCCGACCTGCCTCCTGTGACTCGCTGTGCCGCCTCGGGGAGCCCCGGCCCCTCTCTGGGCCTCCGTCTTCACCTTCATTGGGAGAGATGGTTTCTGATGTCCCCCCGACTCTGCCGATCTGATTCCATCAGCTTGTGGAGCCCTTCGTGGGGCCCAGCCCTTTCTGGGAAGTAAGCCCCACGCAGCGTGTCTGCTAGTCTTGGGCTCCATGCGCCCACCCTCCCCCCACCCTCTCCTTCCCATCACCA
>NW_005364180.1:303128-304847 GCF_000412655.1 Myotis brandtii
ACCCTCTCCTGCCCCCCACCCTCACCCAACCCTCTCCCTATAAAACAGGAAGGGAAGTGACCTGTCTCAAGCTGGTCCTAGGGCTCCCCTTCACCCCTCTGTTCCCTTTGTCCCCACACCTCTAGGCTCTGAGTCCCCAGCCCCACCTGCGGGATGCCTTCCCCACCCCTCCTCCATCAGTCCAAGGGTGGGGAAGACAGGGCAGGCAGCCGGGGACTCTCACAGGCAGGGCTGGTGGCAGCGGGAACTCCACGGAGACCACGCTCGCTCGGCAGAAAGCGTTTCTCATCGCGGGCCCGCCTGCCAGGCTGTGGGAGGACCATTTCTTTCTTTTCTTTTTTTATCTCCATCCGAAGTGGCTGGGAGGGAGGGGGCCCAGGAAGAGAGACTCCATGACGGGAGATGGGTCCTCGGCCTGGGCTCAGACCGCTGGGCACTGGCAGCCAGGGCCTCCCACCCCACCCCTCGGGCCCAGGCCCCAATCCGGGCTGCACTCCTGGTGCGCAGGGGCTGGCCCGGGGCGGCTCCTCTCCTCCAGGTCTCTCATGATATTAACCACAGGGGCCTGAGGGCCCACCCATTTCACAGATGAGGCAACTGAGGCTCTGAGTGGAGAAGTGACCGGCAGATCAGGGGGGACAAGTGGCCAGTCTTCTGGGGGTTCCCGGCCTTTTCAGGCAGGGATTGGGTTTGGGAAGCTGACTCAAAGGGAGGGAATGATCGCTTCTTTTATTAGAGGGTGGAAGGAGCCAGGCAGTAGGGAGGAGCAGAGACCAGCCCAACTACAGAGACTTCCCAGAACCCCCTGTGCTTCCTCTACCCTCCAGGCCTCTATTTCCAGACCTGTCCACCTGGCTAACCCCTACTGACCCTTATGGTCATAGTTTGGATGCTGCCTCCTCTGGGAAGCCCTCCCTGGTTTTCCGAGTCAGGCAGGCCGGTGTTCCTGCTGCTCCCGGGCTTCCCCCACAGAGTACATACTCATCACCTGCTACGTAGCTGTGTTTCTTGAGGGTAAGGCTGTGCCGAATTAGCCTCTGTTACCGGTATCCCACTACCCAGAGTGGAGCGGGGTACGCCGTTTGCCCCAGGAGCTGTTTGTTGAATGACTGAATGACTGAATGGTCATCTATAGAGACCAACTCTGTCCCAGGCCTGTGCAGGGGATCCAGTGGTTAATAAGACCCAGCCCCAGCCCCATGGAGCACCCTCATGCACAGTGGCCCCCCACACTGTCCAGAGGGAGGCTGATCAAGGTGTGCCGGGAGCTCAGGGCAGGAAGTAGAAGTGTCGGAGAAAGGATCCTAAGAAGCTCGGGCGAGAGGTGTGAGGGCCCGTAATGACAAAGAGTTTGGGTCAGGGGTTGGGGAGTTGGGGAGGCGGGAGGCTGCTTAGTGACCCAGGAATAGGCTGCTTTGTCCCAAGTCTGGGCCCGCACCCAGGATGGGACTGGTGAAAGGGCATCTGGACAAGACGTGGGGTCACACTATCGCCGTTTCCAGGTGAGACCAGAGAGGGCAAGCATCGAGCTCCAGGTAACACGGTGGGAAGGGCCCCTGCCAGGGCGGCCTCCTGGCTCCCGGCAAACAGGCTGCCAGGCCCAGGCCCAGGAGGGAGGTGACGATAGAAGCCTGTCAGCCAGCGCGCAGGAGGCAGCGCGAGGTCAGGGCTGAGTGATCTGCGTCTAGTGCTCACTTAGCAGAGCCCGGGCCTCTGCGA
>NW_005364180.1:305052-310464 GCF_000412655.1 Myotis brandtii
CCTGCGCTGCGAGGAGGTGGGTTCTCAGGCGCCAGACCAGCCTGGCGCCCGCTGGCTGCGCCCGGGAGTAAGAAGCATCTTTTTTGGTCCAGGAGGGGCCGCTCAGCACAGACAGCCGCCGCTCACAGATGGGGAGACGGAGGGGGCTGGTCATGGGGACCGACCGCTGAGCGCCCTCGGAGCCTGGCTTACCCAGGAGCCTCCTCGGCTGCTGTGTACCTGGGCCCCTGAGGCACGCCCTCCCCCAAGGGGCAGAGGAGGGGGTCCTGCCCTCATCCAGCCCCCCCAGGACTACGGCAATGAGGCCGCACGTGGACCACATGGGGGTCACCTCACCTCTGAGCCCGCATGCGAGGCCTTGGGGCTGGCCTCTGCCCCATCTCCCTGTGCGATCTCAGGCCCTGCTGGGTCTCAGTTTCCCCATCTGTCAAGACCCAACCCTCCTATGCCCCGGCCCTTCCCTCCCCCTGCTCCACCTTGCCTGGGCTCTGAGCGGAGGGCCTGCGTTCTGCTCCCCGGGATATCCCAGCGACCGCCGTGCCTGTCACATAGCACCTCTCAATCAATTGCCGTGGCTTTGAAACTCCCAGCAGGTGCCCCAGCTCCCCTCTGCTGGTCCCTCACTGGTTCACCCCCGCTCAGCCCCCAGGTTCTGCTTGGGCCTCTGTGCACGTGTCGATATGCAAATCGGAAGCCTGTTTCTAGTCCACCTTCTCCTTTCCACAGTGGGTGCGTGGGAGCCAGCGTGTCTTCTTTTAGATCCCCCGGTGCGGCCGGGACGCGTGCCAGGCCTCAGTGGCACCGCCAGTGCTCCGTGGAGGTGTTTACAGTCTGCCCCTGACTCACCCACCACAGCCTGCAGCAGGCTCTGCCCAGGCTGGGCCCCGGCGCAGGGAAGCCAGGGCGCCCCTGGTGTGAAAAGCCCCCCTGGGATCCTGGAACAAGTGGGGGGTGGGGTGGGGGTGGGGGCGTGAAGGCCTCCCAGAATGGCCCAGGCCCAGAGGAGCGGGCACAGGGATTTGAGGGGCCAGGATTGAGCTTTGTCCGGCTGACCCTTCTGGTTTGTTTTTGTTAGTCCTCACCCGAGGATATTTTCCTGTTGATTTTTAGAGAGTGGAAGGGAGGGGAGAGACAGAGAGAGAGAAACAGCGATATGAGAGAGACACAGCGGTTGGTTGCCTCCCGCACGCACCCCGACCTGGCGCCGGGGATTGAGCCTGCAACCCAGGTACATGCCCTGGACCCGCATCGGACCCGGGACCCTTCGGTCCACAGGTTGATGCTCTATCCACTGAGCCAAACCGGTCAGGGCCTGGCTGGCACTTGCTCAGGGCCTCCCTCTGGGCGCCTGGGAGCTGGGGCTCGGAGGCGAATCAGCCCAGACCTTGACCTTCAGGGCCCCTGGTGTGAAGGAAGCGGGGGTGTCATGGGCTCTAATGGGGGCAGCTGGGGGGATGTGGAGACACAGGTGAGGTGGTCGCCTACCCAGTGGCTTTCCTGGCAAAGGGAACAGCACGTGTAGAGACACAGAGGCCGCACTCGAACCCCAGCGCAGGGCTGGGTGCCGGCCCTGCCCTCCTGCGCTTGACCTGGCCGCTCCTCCCCTCCCGGGAGGAGTTGCCCCGGGACAGGGGCCTGGGTGGCGGGAGGTCCTGGTGGCTGCAGGCAGGGCAAACAGGCTGTCTGTTTAGGCAAGGAGGGGAACGGAGCGGACCCTGCCAGCCAATCCACGGCCTCTCCAGCCCAGTGTTTGCTGATGGAACAGGCAGTCAGGTGTGTCAACAGAGCGGAGTGAGGTGGCCCTGAGCTGCACACACACGGGCTGTCCCTGGAGAGTCATGGAGACACCACGCAGGGCGCGGCTGGCAGGCGCCCTGGAGCCTGCTGCCCTGTATGCCTGCCAATGGGGGTGCTCAGCGTGCGTCCCGGCTGGGGCTCCAGTCCCCTCCCCGGCCTGGCTCAGCCTGAGGAGGGGCCCGCAGGGCGTGGCACCCTCTCTGGGAGGAGACAGCCCCTGACGTTCCCGGTCCCTCCCCTGGGGAAGTCCCGCCATATGGATGCCAGGCTTGACGCCGCCACTAGCTGGGTGGGTGACCCCGTCAGTCCCGTGCTCGTCTCGACTTCAGTTTTACTCTCTGAAAGTGAGAGACGGGGAGAGAAGCAGGTCCCCAAGGGGACCCCCCCGCCCCTTCCCTTCCCTTCAGCCAGAGCAGCTCAGCTCTAAGCAGTTTGCCTGGTGATTCCTTCGTGTGCCAAGCAGAGGCCCGGCACCCACTCCACGCCGGGTGGGTGTGAAGTCAGACGAGGCAGCCAGGTTTCCCAGCCCAGAGCCCTCCCTCTTTTCTTTTTTCAAAAAAATATATATTTATTGATTTCAGAGAGAAAAGGAGAAGGAGGGAGAGACAGAAACATCCATGATGAGAGGGAATCATTGATCGGCTGCCTCCTGCAACCCCGCTACTGGGGATCGAGCCCACAACCTGGGCATGGGCCCTGGACTGGAATTGAACCTGGTACCCTTCAGTCCCCAGGCCGACGCTCTATCCATTGAGCCAAACCAGCTAGGGCCCTCTTTTCTTTTTAAAAGTAAATATATTTTTATTGATTTCAGAGAGGAAGGGAGCAGGAGAGAGAGAAATAAAAACGCCAGTGATGAGAGAGAATGATTGATCGGCTGCCTCCTGCAGGCCCACACTGGGGATCGAGCCATGACCTCCTGGTTCCTAGGTCGATGCTCAACCACTGAGCCACACTGGCCCGGCAGAGAGCTCCCTGTTTAGAAGGGGAGCCCCCAGTCCCAGAGCCTGCACTGGGGCTGTCGCTGGTCTGCCTTGGGCCCGCCGGTCGTGTGTGGGTCTTCACAACGCGAGTCCAGGTGATTTGGGGAGTTGGTTCATTAAAGCTGGGGACCGGGAAACAGAGGAAGGGCTTGAGGTAGAAGAAACAGCAGGAGGAATTCAGAGGAAAGGGGGCCTCGGAGTCAGGATCAGGGGTTGGCCCGGCACGGGCTGCTGGTTGCCCGTCTCACGTGTCCCCTAGGAAACGCGCAGAGATGCCAGGCGCGGGGTGTCCCAGCCAGAGCGCCCAGCGACCCCTTCGTCTGGAGGCTTCTTGTCTGGTCTTGGCCAGTGGGAGCCCTCGGGGAGGTCTCGGGGGAGGGTTTTACTGGAATATTCATTAGCTTTTCAGGCGTGTCCTTCAATATGTTGACTCATCCACATGTGTGTACAGACGGGTCAGGGTTCTTTTCTGGTTGGTTTCATTCTTAAAGAGCGTCACGGAGAACGGGACCACGGCTGGTCTGTCCTGGGCGGCCCGGATATGGAGACCATTGCTCCCTCATGTCTTTGTTTAGGGAAGATAGAACCTTATGACTTATTAGCGGCCTGTAAGTTGCTTACATTGTTTGGCCTTATCGAATTGTTTTGTCTCAGTTTCCCTGACTCCACGTGTGGCCGTGTGGCTCTGAAAGCCGGCTCCTGGTGGCTCAGCCCCGTTGCTGTTGTTCTTACCGGGATCGAGAGGGCTCCTCCCGTTTTAGGAAGGGGCAGCCATGGAGAAGAAGCCCCCGCATCCAGGCAGGGGTAGGAGAGAGGGGCCGAGGACCCCCAAATTGGTGGGCAGCCTGGGGTTGGGTGGAGCTACAAGGTGCAGGGAGGCAGTGCCTCTGCCCCCCCACCCCGCCTTCTCCTTCGCACCCCATCCACACCCCAAAGAAGCCAGCGTTCAATCGTCCTCGGATGGACCCCAACACACACAGGCACCCCAGGCCTCACGCTGGACAAGCACCTTCCTGCACTAACTAGGCCAGGTCGGCGGCGGGAGCAGGCGGTGAGCAGCCAGCCGTAGAGACGCCGAGGCTCAAGCGTCAGGAAAACGAGTCATTCGGTGTCCATCAGGGGCCAGGCAGAGCCCCCGGCCTCCTGAGTCCCCAGCCTGGACGCCTGCCACATCTGTGGGAGCAGCGTGAGGCTCACAGCACCCTAACCCGGGCTCGCGCCACCCGGCCCTTCCAGGGGGCCCAACCCCCATGGGTGCACCCTCTGGGGAGACTGACTCCCCAGGAGAAGCAGATGGTGCCGGGCCTGCCTGGAACTGGCTGTCCCGGAGCCCAGCTGTTGCACAGATGTGGGGGGGAGGGTAGGATGGGTGAAAGGCAGGAACCCTCGCAGCTCCGGTCTGAGTCACCGGCAGCCCGAGTGGTAATGAGCTGATTACAGTCATTACAGGCGGATGACAGGAGCACACGGCTCACCCCAGCAACCGCCAGGGACGGGCGGATCCCACGCAACTGCCCCCGCTGCCCTCCCACCGACCGCGACTCCCAGGCAGCCTCGATGGTCTTGACACGCCTCATTAGGGCCTCCTGGGTGTGCCTGCCGGCCCGCTGCCCAGACATCACCCCGTCCCTGGGCGTGGCAGCGGGCACTGGAGCCTGACTTGGAGCCTTGATAAGTGGGCATAGTGATGCCCACCCAGGGAAGCTGGTATGAAGTCCCCTGTCCACCTGGAACTGGGGTAAGGACGGGGTGTGGCAGGGACCCCGCTACCAGGGCCTGTCCTTGCCCGTCTGGTCACCTACCAGGGGTCTGGAAAGAGACGGGGCACCGAATGGGGGCCAGGACCTCCTGGGCCTGTGCCGGGCAGCTCCTGTCCCCTGGGCTCCATGTCTGCCCATCTGCTTCCCCTCCAAGCGCAGGAGCACAGATCCCACGTGTCCCGCAGCTCAGGGCGGGGTCCCAGGTGGCAGTGACACAGCAGGTAGCTGAGACTTAGTGCTTCCATGTCTGACGGCATTGCTCTAAGTGCTGGGCATGTCTTTTTAAAATCTATTTTATTGATTTCAGAGAGGAAGGGAGAGGGAGAGAGAAACATCCATGATGAGAGAGAATCATGGATCCGCTGCCTCCTGCACACCCCCTACTGGGGATGGAGCCCGCAACCCGGGCCTGTGCCCTGACCGGGAATCGAACCGTGACCCCCTGGTTCGTAGGTTGACGCCCAACCACAGAACCACACCGGCCGGGCTGGACATGTCTTCATTCACTTGGTTTCATGGCAGCCCGATGAGGTGGGCCGTCGCCATTCGATAGATGAGGGGACGGAAGCTCAGAGGGACCGAGTCACTGGCCCGAGGTCACACAGCTGGTAAGCAGCGAAGCCGGGCTTCAGTCTCAGCACCCTTATTCCAGAAGGCTTGCTCCAGCGGCCCGTCTGCCTGGCCCGCCCCTGCCCAGGGCCTCGTCGCCCTAGTTGGCGCCCGCCGCTCCTCTCCTCTGGAATCACCTCTGGGAACACACTTCTCATCGTACTTGTCGCCTTGTCAGAACCTCTGTGGTGCCCCGCTACTCCCTGCACAGGCCTCTTTCCAGCATTTGGACCCCATCCCTCCTGACCAGCCTTCCCGCCCCT
>NW_005364180.1:310497-311246 GCF_000412655.1 Myotis brandtii
CTGATCTCACACTTCCTGTCCCCTTGCTGCCTGGTCCCACCTCCTAGCTCTTGCCTGGGCTGTGCCATCTGCCTGGAGTGCTCACTCCTGTAGGTTCTACCCGCTCCAACGCCACCTGGCTGAGAGCTGAGCCAGGACACCCCCGCACCTCTGTCGGGAAGAGGTGGGGGTGCAGGGAGGCAGGGACACGACCAGGGACTTTGGGGGCAGGAATGTGACTTCAGGGCAAGCCTCAGGTCTCTGCATCTCAGTGTCTGCAGAATGGGACTATTCGCCGAGCACCTCACGAGGTTTAGAGATGGTGCCTGGGAAGGTCCTGACACACAGTAGGTCCTGCACAGAGTAGGTCGGTCACACCGTTCGTGACAGGTGTAGGGAGACCCCTTCCCCACTGGTGAAGTCCAGCAAGGACCCTCTGGCGTTGGCAACACGGGAACAGCTGTCACCTGAGGCCTTTGTCCCTAGGGAGCCACCTCTCCACCAGAAGAGCCCGTCTGCTCTGGTCCCACCACTAAGGACATGGCTCGGAGGGTTCTGTATGCCCTGCAGCCCCAGGACCATCCTGGGAGGCCCTCCCTCCACCCGGAGCCCAGCACCAGCTCCCCGCTCTGCTCGCTCCGGGAGGGAGTGGGTGGCACCCTCCCTCCTCCACATCTCTGCCGCCTCCGAGGGACTCCAGGGAGACCGTCTCCTGGCAGCGGAGCTCTGCTGCCCGCCCCGCCCGCATGGGCCTCTGTGGCGCTGCCGTG
>NW_005364180.1:311542-316315 GCF_000412655.1 Myotis brandtii
GTGGTGCGAGAGGGCCGGACCCGGGGAGGCGGCATGTCACACCGGATGGGAGGGTGCAGCACGCTCAATCCTTCCTCACATGAGGGCCGTGGGGACCTCAACCAGGACCCTCTGCATCGTCACATGCCCGCACTGCCCGTCGGTTGCTGCTCGAGCCAGAACCAGCGGGACACGGGCAGGTGGCGATGGCGGACCTGCCTCGAGGCCTCCATACCGGCGCGGGGGCCAGGGTCGGGCAGGTGTCCACGCCGCTCTCAGTCCCACCCGTTTCCCGCCGAGGGCTGGGCTCGAGGGCCCAGGCCTGGCCCACCAGCACCTGAGGGTCCCACCTCACTGCCCAGACCCCTGAGCCCAGCTTCTGAGGTCCCCTAGTCGCCGTTCTCACCCCTGGGCACCCGAGACCAAGCACACCTGAAGTTCAATCTCAGCCGGGAGGGGCGGGGGCACGAATGAAAAAATGGATATTTAAAAATAATGTGCAAAAAAGGAATTTAAAAAAATAATGTAATCTACATTGTGAATGGGCGATGCATTCACATGATTCAAAACTCAAAACACTCCGTGACCGGCTTCGCTCTCCGCCCTGGCCAGCCAGCGCCCTCTCCGGAGAGGCGTGGGGCCGCGGGCCCTGCGTGTCCTTCCAGACCGCCGCCTTCACGCAAGCTCTCATTTAAAACGCACGAACATCCTGCTCCACGCGGCTTCCTTCCCTTCAAACTACATCGTGCTTCTTGTTCTATGTCAGCCGAAAAACAGCGCCTGGTTCTCACTTCCGGCTGCGTCTCCGTTGTGTGGAGGGGCCGCACCGCACATTCCTTAGCGGGAGGGGCCCCTGCGGAAGCTCATTGAGCTTGTTTCTGGTCTCTGGCGATGACACGGAACGTTGCGATCACCAGCCTCGTGCGTGTGCCGCTCCGGGCGCGTGCTCGCGGGCCCGCGGCGTGCTGTGTCGAGCTCTGTGCACCCTGTCAATCTGATATTTGATGTTTGAATGGCGGCGTCAGTGTGGTTAGAAAGCCTCAAACAGCCGTTACGTTGGTGACTGTCTGCTGAGCAGAAAGGCACCCGCCAGGCGCGAGTTCCCCGTGACGTGATGCTCGTTTCTCGGCACGAACTCCTGGAAGCCGAGCGCAGTGGCCCCTGGACACGGGAGAAACCCGGAGCCCGGGGGTGGGCACTTTTTAAAAAAAAATAATATATTTTTATTGATGTGGGAGAGGAAGGGAGAGGGGAGAGACAGCAGCAGCGATGAGAGAGAACCACCTATTGGCTGCCTCCCGCACGCCCCACACTGGGGATCAAGCCTGCAACCAGGCACGTGCCCGGACTGGGAATCGAACCGTGACCTCCTGGCTCATCGGTCGACGCTCAGCCACTGAGCCACCCAGCCGGGCGGTTGGGCACTTTCTTAGTCCCACAGCCTTGAAGAGACTGAGGGGGCATTTGAACCCGGACAGTCCGCCTGGTGCCCACGCTCCTTCTCTTTTTAAAAATTATGTTCGTATTGATTGGTGTTTAGAGAGAGAGGAAGGGCTCAAGGGAACATCGACTTGCTGTTCCACTTACTGACGCATTCATGGGCTGGTCCTAGCATGAGCCCTGACTGGGGATCGAACCTGCAACCTTGGCTATCGGGCCGCCACGCCCCTTCATTCCAGGCCACCTTGCAGTGAAGGGCTGCAGAAGACCCCCCAGGCCTGGGCCCACCCCGCCTCCCCTCCCCAATGCCATCCGAGCTCTGGGCCCCCCAGGAATATTGCTTCCCAGGAGCAGGTGACGGATGAAGACTGGGTCCCGAATAGGCTTTCCTGGGGGTGGGGCCTCCCTGAGGAGGACGCCCAGAGCCCCCGCTCGCCCCCCAGGGCCGAAGCCCGGGGGGGGGGCGGTGGGCTCTGCTGGCCCCAAGCGCCTGGAATTGGCATCCCTGAGGACAGAGCCGACACCAGCGCCCTTGGCACTCATGGGTGTTTGTTTCCTGGCAGCGATTTCCACGGGCTGCTCCCCCAGGCCTCTCCCTTTCCAGAGCCCTCCCCTCCCCACCTCCCCCTCCTCCGGCAACCACAGCCCCCCTGGCCTGTCCACAGCTAGTGCTGGGTCCCTCAGGCCTGACCCTCTGCCCTCGGAGCCCATGCCCCCCAGGCCTCTCTGTCACAGCCAACGCCCAGCTGAGGAATGTGTCCGGATCCCCCCTTGGCGTCCACCGCACTGTGTGGCCCGGAGTCTGTCCATACGCCCCCCAGGTCTCTCTGTCACAGCCAACGCCCAGCTAGGAATGTATCCGGATCCCTCCTGGCGTCCACCTCACTGTGTGGCCCGGAGTCTGTCCACCTGCCTCCCAGGGCCTTGCTGAGCCACAGCCCCCAGCACACTGTGAGGTCCTCCCTCATCTGCCAGCTCGTCCAGGGCTGGTCTCCATCCCAGGGAGGCTGTTCCGTCCACCTGGCGACGGGGAGGCCTCTGCTCCCCTCCCCCAGGGCCCCCAAGTGCCCAACAACAACTCTGAACTCTGATCCCAGCCTGTCGGGCACAGGCGGGGCGAGCTCTGTCAACAGCAGCAGAAACTGGTTCCCCGAATGTCAATAGGATTAAGGGCTGGCGGCCCAGTGGCCAGAAGCCAGCGAGAGGACGAGTACGTTTGCAAACGAAGACGGAGCGCCCAGAAGCGCCTGCCTGAAGCCTCTGAGGGGGCCGTGGACGGCGTCCCCGGGGACTCGAGTGGCAGGGTGTCACTCAGGCAAGGACGGGCCGTGTCAAGCACCCACAGGTGCCAAGTTCTATGCTGGTTGCCGGGGGCAAAGAGAGGAGGAGGCCGGCTCAGCCGTGGGGTTTCCAGACGCATGGAGGAGGGGGCGGGGCAGGAAGATCCCTGACCCGTGTCCTGGGGTCACTGTCTGAGGCCCCGATTGGCTGGGTGAGGGTCTTGAGGTCACTCAGCAAGCCAGGCGAGGGTCTGGTCCTGAGCCCGGGCTTCCTGGCCCAGTGCTCACTGCACAGCACCCCGCACTGCACAGCTGGATGGGACACACACACACACGCACACACACACGCACACACGCAGGTACACATGCACACACACGCACACACACGCGCACACACACGCACATATGCACACACGCACGCACGCACGCACACATGCACACACGCACGTACACACGCACACACGCGCACACGCGCGCACACACGCACGCGCACGCACACATGCACGCACACACGTGCACACACATGCACACACACGCACACACGCGTGCACACACACGCACATATGCACACACGCACACATGCACACACGCACGTACACACGCGCACACACACGCACACACGCACGCGCACATGCACGCACACACGTGCACACACATGCACACACACATGTACGCACATACAGCCTCTCGGGGCTGGTGCCTGGTGCCTGGTGCCGAGGACATCTGTCCAGCCTGCTAGGCTAAGTGACTCGAGGGAAGGTGGCCAGGATGGCGGGGCTGAGGAAGATGGGAGAGCTGCTTCGTGGGACGCAGGTGATGACAGAGACATGGACGTGAGTCCCGGCTCCCTCACCCTGGGGCTGCGGTCCCGTCAGGGCCTTTCCTCCCTGCCCCTCCGTTCCCTGCCCTGGGGCAGCAGGCCAGTGCTGGCAGGGTTGTAGGAGGTTTCATGCAGAGCCCCCGGCTCGCAGCAGGATCCAGGTCTCCGTGTGGGATGATCATGAAGTCTGAGGGACAGAGTCAGGCCTGGAAAGCATCCGGGCGAAGCCAGAAAAACCGACAAGAGGACTGGTTGGCATCCATTACTCTTCCCATGCCAGGCTCCTGGGACGTCTCAGCCGGAGCTGAGGCCTCTCCCCCACGCACCCCAGGGCCCCCCGTGGGGAAGTGCCTTCAGAGTGGGGAGCCCCAGACTACCCAGCTCCGGACAAGGCCCCGGACATGGCTGTGCCCAGGCTGCCCAGGCTGCTGGCTGGCACACACACAGGCAGGCAGGCCAGCGGGCACGGGGAGTGTAAATTCCACATTTGCATCCTGGATGTTCCCGGTCCCTCGGGCTGCTGACCTTTCCAGCGGCAGCCTCGGTCCTTCTTCCCCTCCAGCCGCTGCGCTTGGCCGACCGGCGCTGGTCAGCGGATGCTGGGGCCTCGTAGAACAACAGGAGGGCGGGGCCAGGCACCAGGGGCCACGGGCAGGCGGCCTGGGAGGGATCCTTGCGGAGACCAGTTTCCCTCCCCTCTTCACTCAGGCAGGGGGAGGGAGCCCCTGTCCCCTGACTCAGCATCAGGCCCCCCCGTCAGGATCTCCTTGCCTCCCTCTGCCAGTCACTGCATGACACCCGGCAGCCTGGGCCCCCAGCTTAGCAGTGACAGCGGCAATCACGCACCCCGGCTGCCTCTGGCGTCTCCCTGGGGAGCGCCCGTCTGTGCTGAGTGGCAGCAACGCTGAGCCCGCTGTCAGCGTTTCTGGGCTCAGCAGCCAGGCCTGCCCCGCTGAGGAGCGGAACCGTCCCCAGCCCATCGGTACCCCTCCCAGCCCAGGGGTGGCTTGGCCAGCCAACTGTCTAGGCAGGTTCCCCAAGATGCATCGAAATTAAAACCCACCTCCAGGCCCCCAGGAGAGCAGGCTCTGCCAGGGGGCTCCGGGACACGGGATGGGGACACCGAGTCCTGCCCTTGGGGACTCACAATCACAAGAGCCCCTTTATCTTTTAAATCTTTTTTATTGATTGACTAGAGGCCCGGCGTGCGATTGAAATCATGCGAGGAGGCGCCCTGCCTTCCGCCGTGCGAGG
>NW_005364180.1:316557-317609 GCF_000412655.1 Myotis brandtii
ATTTGTTCCACTTATTTAGGCATTTTTTGATTGATTCTTGTATGTGCCCTGACTGGGAATCAAACCCCCGGCCCTGGCGTATCGGGACGATGCTCTAACCAACTTGTTGTTCACCCCACAGACGTCCCTTGGGCCAGGTGCTGGGCTGCGTTGATGAGTCTTTTGGGGTGAACTTGTCCGCTCTGGGGATATGCTAGTCTCACCCCCAGCACCTCAGAATATGACTTTATTTGGGAACAGGGCCGTTGCAGATGGAATCAGTGGTTCCGGACAGGGCCCATCGGTAAGGTGATGTCACACAGAAGTAGGGTGGCCCTTCCTCCCGTACGACAGGTGTCCTATGAGAAGAGAGAGGACGGCATGGGAAGACGCAGACAGGAGCAGAGGGAGGGAGGGAGGGAGGGAGGGAGGGAGAAGCATCTGAGTCCAGGAACGCCCGGATGGCCGCCACCTCCTGAAGCTCAGAAGGGGCAAGTGGGGGTTCCCCCCCCAGGTTTCCGAGGGAGCAGGGCCCTGCAGACACCCTGATGTTAGACTTCTGGCCTCCAGAGCTGTGAGACCGTACATCTCTGTGGGGGGCCCCCAGTTTGGGGTGCTTTCTGTCAGCAGTTCTAGGAGACGGTCCAGTGAGGGGCCAGGCTTCGGGCACTGCAGACAGTGTAGCGGGGGGAGGGCGGGGAGGACCCATGAAGCCAGTTAACACAGACGTGCACACTCCCCAGGTCACCAGGCCTGGCCCGCTTACAAGGCGTTTCTGCAGCCGGTTCGATCCCCATGCCCCCCGCCCCCCACTGTGAAGTGGGTGCTCGGATGATAACCACCAGGAAACGGAGGGACAGAAACGGGAGTAACTTGCCCAAGGCCACTCAGCTGGGCCGTGGCCGGGGCAGGATTTGAACTCCGGTCGTGGCTCTGGATCCCACTCCCCCACGACCCTTTGAAGAAGCAAAAGGAAAATAAAGAAGATGCGCAGGGGGTGAGGGACCATTTAGAAAGGGAGCTGAGGATGCTTGAAACACAGTGGGACCATGTTGCCCTCCTCTTGCTCAGAC
>NW_005364180.1:317708-328384 GCF_000412655.1 Myotis brandtii
CCTCGCCCACCTCCCGGCTGCGGGAAGCTGACCGTGTGCGCGCTGAGAGCACGGACTCCGGGCCTGAACCGGTTCTGCCAGTGGCTGCCATGTGACCTCTGAGCCTCAGTCCCTTCACCTGTGAGATGGGGCAGGGAAGGGCCCTGTGGCTGCTGGAGGCTTTCATGCAACAGAGTAAGACGCACCCGCTCACGGCCTCCGTGCCTCTCACCCGGTGCCTCCTGCGGCCTCTCGCTGAAGTCGCAGCGGAACCGCCTGGCCCGCTGGCGGGTCCTCGTGCCTCTGCTCGCGCTGTCCCCTGGCCTGGGACGCCCCTCCCTCCCTTCTCTGCTTCCCAGACCCTGGCCCTCCTTCAAGGCCCAGTTAGAATCACCTCCTGCTCTGCCCTCCGCCCCCCACCTGGCGTTAGGGGTCCCCGCCCAGGACCTCCCACGGGCATCTCCTGGAGCCGGGAGACCCACCAACAAGAGAAGTGCTGCTCCTTAGCTCGCTCTATACGGGGCAGGGGTCTCGCCTCAGTTTACCCACCTGACAGCGCTGTGGCACCGGCATCCTTGCTCTGCCCCGTCTCACTGTCTTCCCTCACTTGTCCATCCGCCTACCAGCTGGACCCCATCCCCCCATCCCTCACTGGCTGCCCAGCACACAGCCCCCTCCCCCCACCCCCTGTCTGTCAAGCAGAGCCTCAGCAGGGGGTGGAGATGGTCTGCCCTCTGCCCAGCTGACAGGCAGATTAGCTGCCTGTCTCCCCCAGAGAAGAGTGGGTGACAAGGGTAATTGGCTGCCGGCCTGCGAGCCACCCCGGGAGCGGGCGCTGCCCTGAGGGCCGGGGCATAGGGAAGGCCTTCTCCACCTCCCACCACGGCTAATGTCTTCCCTCCTCCTGAAGGGTTCTGGGTGCTGGAGCCTCAGGGTTCCCCAACTCCCGAGACCTCTAGAGGGGTCTTGTCAACCAGGAACTCATCCCATGCTGCGGGAGGGAAGAATGCTGCCTGTGGCTTTGGAAGCTGGGGTTCAGCCCCCCGCTGCGTTGTGTGGGATCTTGAGCAAGTCCATCCCCCTGACCCCCAAGCCCTATCTACAGACGGAGGGGCGCACTCTGTGCTCCGTCCGGTGTGACTGGGCAAACGGGGCTGACTGCCCCCTAATGCCACCGCCCCTGCCAGCCACACTCCCGGTCCGTATGGGGACGCCTTGTCCCTCATCCTCACGCTGGACCAGGGCCAGTCTGAGCTAATCACGTCCCCGCGCCCCCAGTCCCCACCTGCGTCCGCGGCTGGCCAAGGAGGCTGCACAGACACTGGCTGTGTGAGGTTTCAGGGGAGTGTTCCAGAAAGGGGGCCCGAGGGGCAGAGGCCTGGCTGGCTCAGCGGAGAAAGAGGGGCGGGAGTCGCTGGGGGCCTGGGGGCCTCGTGGAGGTGTGGGGTGTGGAGGGGCGGGCGATGGCCACCTGGGCTCAGAATGCTCAGGCCAGAGGGACAGGCACGGGGCTGGGTGTGGGGCGTCCCTCACGTCTCTCTTGGCTTAGCCGCCTGAGTCTGAGCCCACAGCTTTCAAAAGCTGCGCAATGCCCGGCCGGCGGGCTCAGTGGTTGAGCATCGACCTATGAACCAGAACATCACGGTTGGATTCCCGGTCAGGGCACCTACCCCAGATTGCGGGCTCCATCCCCAGTGTGGGGCCTACAGGAGGCAGCCGGTCAATGATTCTCTCTCATCATTGATATTTCTCTCTCTCTCGTCCTCTCTGAAATCAATAAAAATATATATTCAAAGGGGTGTGTGTGTGGAAAGCTATGCAAAGTGTGCACCAAGCACCTGGCACGTCCCTGAGGGGTGACCCCAGGAAGGCCTGCAGTGTCCCCCAGTCTCTCTCTCAGACCGGGGCCGAGACTCCAGTCTCCTGCTCCTCCTCACGTACTCACTCCTGGTTCCAGTGGTTCTTGTGAATTAATCCGTAATGACGCCCACGGCCATTGACCTTGCAATGTTTTTTGTTGTTTTGTTTTGTTTATATATATATCTTTTTTATTGATTTTTTACAGGGAGGAAGGGAAAGGGATAGAGAGTTAGAAACATCGATGAGAGAGAAACATCGACCAGCTGCCTCCTGCACACCCCCTACTGGGGATGTGCCCGCAACCAAGGTACATGCCCTTGACTGGAATCGAACCTGGGACCCTTCGGTCCCCAGGCCGATGCTCTATCCACTGAGCCACACCGGTTAGGGCAACGTTTTTGTTTTTGTAAATATATTTTGTGCCCTTGACCAGAAAAGAACCCAGGACCCTTCACTCCGCAGGCCGACGCTCTATGCACTGAGCCAAACCAGCCAGGGCCGCCTTGCGATGTTCAAACAATGCATCTCGCTCCTCAATCTGTGTGTATAAGTCCAGATGGAGCGTGCGCGACCCGCTCGTGGGCTGCGGACGCTACAATGGCTGACAGTGTTCTTTTGTCAAAAATGTTGCATAACGTTTCATTAAATGTTCAAAAACTAATGAAGATTCAGATTTGATTTCAAATGTTGTACTAATTAGCACTTGTCCCCTGCCTCTTCATTGCAAGAAATGCTTATGAACATTTTTGATAAATACCTTCTTGAAAATTATTTTTAAAAACTTAAATTAGGGTCGTCTATGCTTTTGATGAAAGCTGTATTTCTGTAGTCACTTTAGATTACGCCTGTTCCTAGAACACAAATGAGTGACTTTGGGGAAATGAAAGCACGGACGTTTTTACGGAATAAAACGATAATAATCTGAGGTTTGCATGTCTTTATTTTATCACTTGTCCAAACACAGCCGGTCTGTCAACAGAGCACCCAAACACGTCAGCTCTCACGCATATAAAAGCCATAGCTTTACGCGTACTTTTCAGTTTTGTCACCATGGAGGGATATTTGTCAAGGTAAGAGAAGGGAACATATTTTATTTAACAGCTTGTTTGCTTGATTTTGAAATATTTAGGCATATGGTCTGTGGGTCTCCATTTGTGCTCCTGCGACGATTCGAGGCAGATCTGTTTTAATAGCAGCTTTATTGGTATGGGATGCACATGCCAGGAGTCCACCCTTTTAAAGTATAAAACTCAGTGATCCACTTGCTTCTCCACCACCCCTCCCTAATCCCGGAACACTGATGTCGCCCCCAGAGAAACCCTGCTCTCACCTCCCACCTCCCCAGCCCCCGGCACCTGGGGGTCACCAATCTACTGTCTGTCTCTGCGAATTTGCTCACTCTGGCTACCTCATATAAATGGAATCACCCAACATGTAGCCTTTCGTGTAGCATAATGTCTTCAAGGTCCCTCCGTGTAGCCTGTGGGATGCTACCCGCCCCCCCCCCTTATTTTTTTTAATATATTTTATTGATTTTTTACAGAGCGGAAGGGAGAGGGATAGAGAGTTAGAAACATCGATGAGAGAGAAACATCGATCAGCTGCCCTCTGCACACCCCCTACTGGGGATGCGCCCGAAACCAAGGTACATGCCTTTGACCGGAATCGAACCTGGCAACTTTCAGTCTGCAGGCCGACGCTCTATCCACTGAGCCAAACAGGTTATGGCCCGCGCCCTCCCCCCCCCTTTTTAAGGCTGAATAATATTCCGTTGTCTGGATGGACCGCATCTGGCTTACCCCCTCTGCTGATGGGTGTTTGGATTATCTGTTCTTTACGGCCCTTAGAGTGCTGCTGCGCACATTCGCATGCCAGGTTTTGTGCACATGTGTGTTCAGTCGTCTTGGGTGTCTGCCTAGGAGTGGACTTGATGGGCCATGTGGTGACTCCTCATCTAACCTTTGGAGGAGCTGCCAGGCTGTTTCCCAACGCAGCTGCGCCACCTGAGTCCCCACCAGCAGCGCACAGAGGGCTCTGGTGACTTCACGCCCTTGTCGGCACTTGTGACTGTCTGTCTCTCGTTCTAGCCGTCCCGGTGGGTGTGAGGGGGTTTCTCGTGGGGGTTTTGACTTGCTCCCCCCCGCCCCCCGTGATGAACAATGATGTTGAGCATCTTTCATGGGCCTCTCGACCATTTGCATATCTTCTTTGGAGAAAGCTCTATGCAGATCCTCTGCCCACTTTGTAATTGGGCGACGCAGGTTGGTTTTAATACGTACAGCGATGCCCAACGGTCATTACGGCCCCGAGACAGACACGCTGCCTCACCTTTCAGTCTCTGTGGAGGCAGTTCTGACCGCCTCGCATGCTTCTCTCCTCGCGGCAAGCCCTCTTGGTGATGTTTCTCTGGCCGCAGCGGGATAACCTGCAGGACTGGCTGCTGTGGACCGGAGTCAGCTGTCGCCGTGGCTAGGAACACGGGCTCTGCGGCCAGCCCGCCAGGTTCATGCCCGGCCTCCCCCGGCCTCAGCCGTGCAAACCGGAGCGGCTAACGGCTCGGCCTCCTCCTCAGTGAGACGCGGCTACAGAGGCCTTTCCTGTCGCTGCTGGAGGGACTCGCTGGGAGCACACGCACCAGCCCCATTGCACACGCGCGTGGTCAGTGCCCGTGGATTCCCCCGGGGCGAGCCTTTCTGCCAGGAGGTCGCACTGATGGGTGGTATGAGCTGGAGGGCGCCCTTGGGGTGTTTGCCTGAAGATCGCCTTCCTGTGATGCCCAGGGCCCGGTTGGGGTCCCAGGGCAACAGGGGCCGTGGCCAGGCCCAGGCAGCCCTGCTCTGTAAGCCCTAGCGTCGGAGGTGAAGGCTGTGGGTTCCCCCACTCCCTCCCGCCCCAACTGTCCATCCACTCCGCCCCTCTGTGCCACCCCCGCCTCCTCCGCCCGCCTGAGTGGCTTGTGACTGCTCAGGGGACGGGAGAGGCAGCAGGAAAGTGATCTAACACCCCTAATTACCCTTGTTGTTTCCAGATCCCAGCACCTAAATTTAGCTGGTGGAGCCTGGGCACGGGGGACCCGGCTCCTCCCACCCAGGGGCCTCACACCCTCAGCAGAGGCAGAAAAATGAGTCCCGAGACGGGGTGATCGGCACGGTGCCTGCTCCTTGCCGCCCTGGGGCAGGCCCGGGACTTCCCGAGAGGCCCGTGGGGGCCCCAGGGCGCCCAGGGACCCTCCTGCCGCAGCTGGCATCCGGGCCTGCCATCAGGGCGGAGAGAATGCCACCTGCCCACCCCCCGCCTGTCAGTGACGGGAAGCCCGAGGGGAGGGTGGGAGGAAGTGGCCTGCATTAGGGACACGGGCTCTGAAATCCGGCCGCCCTGGGTTCCAGCGTCCGCTCGGCCACCTGCCAGCTGTGTGACTTCGGGCGAGTGGGCAAGCCTCTCTGGGCGTGCTTCCTCCTCTGGAAACTGGGGACAACCGGGGACAGCACCTTCCACGTGAGGTCGTCCATGAAATTTCAATGGGACGATACGTGCAGAGTGTGGAGCTCCCAGCCAGCGTCCACGGGGCTCAGCCACGGTTTGTGTCAAAGTTGCCAGGCCCCTGGACCCACACTCTTCCTTCACCAGTGAGTCTTTAAACACAAAAGTTTAAATTGATGTCAGAGAGGACGGGAGGGGGAGAGAGAGAGAAACATCAATGATGAGAGAGAATCATGGATTGGCTGCCTCCTGCACACCCCACACTGGGGATGGAGCCCGCAACCCCGGCATGTGCCCTGATGGAATTGAACCATGACTTCCTGGTTCGTAGGTCGATGCTCAACCACTGAGCCACACCAGCCGGGCCATCGGTGACTCTTCCTGCCTCTGCTCAGTGAGGACACGAGGCAGAGAGAGGGTAACTGTCAGACCACGGTCCCCGGCTAGCCGACTGCAAGGCCGAGAGTCAGGCCGGGGCCTGCAGACACCGAGCTCTCATGGCATTTGTCCAGGCCTCCCATGGAGAGTTGAACACTAGAGGGTCTTCGTTAAATGGCAACTATTATTATTATTATTATTATTATTATTATTATTTCATCATGGCAGAGAGAAGCCCACACAACCCTGTGTATTGGGAAAGGACTTAAAGAACCACCCAGCACTGCCGAGGGGATTAGCTAGAGTTTCTCTCTGTCTTTACTCCTCAGGCGGCGACGGCTCGCGGAGCACATGGGTCTCAGGCCGGGAGAGGAGGCCCTGAGCCCGGCATCCAGAGCAGGCGGTCGGGGAGGGGCCTGGCGCGGGAACGTGCTCTCTCGGGATGCTGCACGTTGTCCCCAACAAAGCTCCCGTGTGAGCGTCCTGCTAGGGCCGCAGGAACAGGGGTGCTGGCCTGGGGCAGGCAGCGAGCGTGACACCTGGGAGGTCACTGGAGAGGTGACACCTGGGAGGGCACTGGAGAGGTGACGCCCGGGAGGTCACTGGAGAGGTGACACCTGGGAGGGCACTGGAGAGGTGACGCCCGGGAGGTCACTGGAGAGGTGACACCTGGGAGGGCACTGGAGAGGTGACGCCCGGGAGGTCACTGGAGAGGTGACACCTGGGAGGGCACTGGAGAGGTGACGCCCGGGAGGTCACTGGAGAGGTGACACCTGGGAGGGCACTGGAGAGGTGACGCCCGGGAGGTCACTGGAGAGGTGACACCTGGGAGGGCACTGGAGAGGTGACGCCCGGGAGGTCACTGGAGAGGTGACACCTGGGAGGGCACTGGAGAGGTGACGCCCGGGAGGTCACTGGAGAGGTGACACCTGGGAGGGCACTGGAGAGGTGACGCCCGGGAGGTCACTGGAGAGGTGACACCTGGGAGGGCACTGGAGAGGTGACGCCCGGGAGGTCACTGGAGAGGTGACACCTGGGAGGGCACTGGAGAGGTGACGCCCGGGAGGTCACTGGAGAGGTGACACCTGGGAGGGCACTGGAGAGGTGACGCCCGGGAGGTCACTGGAGAGGTGACACCTGGGAGGGCACTGGAGAGGTGACGCCCGGGAGGTCACTGGAGAGGTGACACCTGGGAGGGCACTGGAGAGGTGACGCCCGGGAGGTCACTGGAGAGGTGACACCTGGGAGGGCACTGGAGAGGTGACGCCCGGGAGGTCACTGGAGAGGTGACACCTGGGAGGGCACTGGAGAGGTGACGCCCGGGAGGTCACTGGAGAGGTGACACCTGGGAGGGCACTGGAGAGGTGACGCCCGGGAGGTCACTGGAGAGGTGACACCTGGGAGGGCACTGGAGAGGTGACGCCCGGGAGGTCACTGGAGAGGTGACACCTGGGAGGGCACTGGAGAGGTGACGCCCGGGAGGTCACTGGAGAGGTGACACCTGGGAGGGCACTGGAGAGGTGACGCCCGGGAGGTCACTGGAGAGGTGACACCTGGGAGGGCACTGGAGAGGTGACGCCCGGGAGGTCACTGGAGAGGTGACACCTGGGAGGGCACTGGAGAGGTGACGCCCGGGAGGTCACTGGAGAGGTGACACCTGGGAGGGCACTGGAGAGGTGACGCCCGGGAGGTCACTGGAGAGGTGACACCTGGGAGGGCACTGGAGAGGTGACGCCCGGGAGGTCACTGGAGAGGTGACACCTGGGAGGGCACTGGAGAGGTGACGCCCGGGAGGTCACTGGAGAGGTGACACCTGGGAGGGCACTGGAGAGGTGACGCCCGGGAGGTCACTGGAGAGGTGACACCTGGGAGGGCACTGGAGAGGTGACGCCCGGGAGGTCACTGGAGAGGTGACACCTGGGAGGGCACTGGAGAGGTGACGCCCGGGAGGTCACTGGAGAGGTGACACCTGGGAGGGCACTGGAGAGGTGACGCCCGGGAGGTCACTGGAGAGGTGACACCTGGGAGGGCACTGGAGAGGTGACGCCCGGGAGGTCACTGGAGAGGTGACACCTGGGAGGGCACTGGAGAGGTGACGCCCGGGAGGTCACTGGAGAGGTGACACCTGGGAGGGCACTGGAGAGGTGACGCCCGGGAGGTCACTGGAGAGGTGACACCTGGGAGGGCACTGGAGAGGTGACGCCCGGGAGGTCACTGGAGAGGTGACACCTGGGAGGGCACTGGAGAGGTGACGCCCGGGAGGTCACTGGAGAGGTGACACCTGGGAGGGCACTGGAGAGGTGACGCCCGGGAGGTCACTGGAGAGGTGACACCTGGGAGGGCACTGGAGAGGTGACGCCCGGGAGGTCACTGGAGAGGTGACACCTGGGAGGGCACTGGAGAGGTGACGCCCGGGAGGTCACTGGAGAGGTGACACCTGGGAGGGCACTGGAGAGGTGACGCCCGGGAGGTCACTGGAGAGGTGACACCTGGGAGGGCACTGGAGAGGTGACGCCCGGGAGGTCACTGGAGAGGTGACACCTGGGAGGGCACTGGAGAGGTGACGCCCGGGAGGTCACTGGAGAGGTGACACCTGGGAGGGCACTGGAGAGGTGACGCCCGGGAGGTCACTGGAGAGGTGACACCTGGGAGGGCACTGGAGAGGTGACGCCCGGGAGGTCACTGGAGAGGTGACACCTGGGAGGGCACTGGAGAGGTGACGCCCGGGAGGTCACTGGAGAGGTGACACCTGGGAGGGCACTGGAGAGGTGACGCCCGGGAGGTCACTGGAGAGGTGACACCTGGGAGGGCACTGGAGAGGTGACGCCCGGGAGGTCACTGGAGAGGTGACACCTGGGAGGGCACTGGAGAGGTGACGCCCGGGAGGTCACTGGAGAGGTGACACCTGGGAGGGCACTGGAGAGGTGACGCCCGGGAGGTCACTGGAGAGGTGACACCTGGGAGGTCACTGGAGAGGTGACACCCGGGAGGTCACTGGAGCGTCTCCGCTGTCACCGCTGAGGAGGTGTAACGCCAGTGGGTGATCTTTTCTCATTTTGCTTATGGGCTTGTTTCAGCGGCAGATCCGTGGGATGTCAGGGCTCTGAGGCTCCCGTCGGACACGTGTGCTGTTTAGGATGATGCTCGGTCGAAGAAGCTAGAAAAAAACAAAGGAACAGCATGTCAACAAGCACAGAAGCTCATTCTTCCTCCTCGCAAGCAGCCCTGGGAGGGAGCTAGTCCAGGACTGAGGTGGCAGCTCCATAAGCACCCGGGGCCCGGCCACTCCCTGCCTTCCTGTCGCGTGGTCTCCCTGGACAGGTGGCATCTGCTCGTGATCCCAGGTGAGCGCCCGGCTCGGCGGTCACAGGCACGTTCCAGCGGCAGAGGGAGGGGCACACAGGGTGTGCGTAACCCTCTTCCCACCGCCGGCGGCAGGCTCATCACGGGCCTCGCTCCCTGTAACCGAGGCCAGGAAGTGCCGTCTTCATTCCACGTGGGTTGTGACCAGCTAAAAACCAGGGGTTCCGCCCTGACCGGTTTGGCTCAGTGGATAGAGCGTCGGCTTTGGACTAAAAGGGTCCCGGGTACCATTCTGGTCAAGGGCACGTACCTCCGTCGCAGGCTCCATCCCTGGCCCTGGTCTGGACTCGTGCGGGAGGCAACCAATTGATGTGTCTCTTTCACATCGAAGTTTCTCTCTCTCTCCCTCTCTCTCTCCCCACCTCCCTTCCACTCTCTCTAAAAATCCATGGGAAAATATCCTCGGGTGAGGATTAACAAAAAATAAAATCGGGGCTTTTATAGCAAAGAAGACAGGGAGAACAGAGACTGGGGACCAATTAGCAGCCCTCCCACCCCCCTCACCCTTCCCACGGGGAAGGATGGCCGTGCACTTGCTGGCCCGGTGCCCCGGGCGGCCGGGACTGCCCTTGGCCTGCTCTTGTGTGTTGCTCTTAACTCCCCTTCACAAAACCAGGGCTACCCTGAGAGCCAGGCGTCCAGACCGTTCAAACCGTCTAGGGTGCCGCCCAGTGAGAGCAGGAGGCGGAGCCCAGCACAGCGCCCTTACCCTGGCATCCAGGCCTTGGGCTTCTCGCCTGTCATAGCCTCGTGCCCCTTTGCCCAGCCGCTCCGAGCCACCCGCCTGCTCCATTTCTTGCTTCCCCAGGTCTCCCCTCTGCCTGAACGCCCCTCCCAGACCTCCTGGGCCAGGGGGACGCTGTGCGACCTGCAAGACCCACCATGGAAATGCTGCCGTCAGAGCGGCCTCCGGGCCCTCCGGGGACAGCAGAGTCCCTCTCTCCTGCCCCCCCTCGGCTTCCGGAGCTGCCGTCATCCCTCTATTTATAGCCCTTTCAAGTCAGGTGCCCCTGGACACGGCGGGGAGGGAGGGAGGGCAGGGCCCGGCTGGGCGAGCAGGTTCCGCACCTGCCTGGGGAAGGGCTGGGATTTTCCAGGAGGACGCCTCTGGCCCACGCCCCCCCCCCTCAGTCTCCTGGGGGGACGGAGCCCCCACACCTGCAGCAGCCTCCCCACTGGCTTCTCCTTGGCTTTGCCACGTGTCCTGGAGCCCGGCTGAGCTCACCTCCTCCTCGAACCCAGAGCCGGGCCCCGGGCCTGCCCCCGCCTCCACCGCTGCACGCTGCCCGGAGTAACGGGTGGGGGAGGCGGTCTGTGCTGGGACAGGACCAAGGAGACAGGGCCTGCTGGGGGGTTGGGGGGGACTGCTGGAGGGGCCTGCCTGGGGAGGGCAGGAGCTGGCTGTCGCTCTGGGAACCTGGGCTTCCTCCTGCGTCCCTGGGTGGTCGAGAGCGTCCACCCTCCAGAGAGCTGGGCAGGGAGAGAAGGGCCCGAACTCAGTGTCGCCGTCGCCCCCCTCCCCCAGCCCAGCCCCCCTTGGGTAACAGCCCCTCAGGTCAGCTCTGCTCCCACGTGCGCGGGACCCTTCGGCCTCCCAGGCCGCTGCTTCCCCTCCT
>NW_005364180.1:328497-329080 GCF_000412655.1 Myotis brandtii
CGCAGTCCATCCGCACAGCCCCGCCTCCTACCTGCGGCCCCTCGGCTTCTGAACCAGAGTGGCCTGGGGTCCTGCCCCACCCTGAGCCCTCGGCCTGCCCTCACCTCAACACCCACTGTCTGGTACAGATGCCAACACCAGTGCCAACGACCCCCCCACCCCTGCCGCCGTCGGCTGATTGCCTCCCAGGCTTGGCCCTCTCGGCCTGGACCAAGCCCTGACCCTTGAGCAATGGCAGGGCCACTGAGGAAGGCCCAGCCCCCTTGGCACCAGGAGGCCCACAGGCCCAGCGGACCAGGACCCTCCTGACTGTGGTGGGTGGTGTGACAGGCTGAGTCCAGTGCACCCGCCTGGGCATCCCCTGAACCAGGACTGGGCTCTGGCATTTGGAATTAGACCGACCTGGCTGTGTGACCTCGAGCCAGTTACTAACCCTCTCTGAGCCCCTGATCTTTGTAGCTGACTCTGACCTGGCACATGGGGCTCACAGGGGACGTGAGGGGGGGCCTGTGGAGAGTGAGGGCAGGAGGCTGCTTCATGGGGGGGAGGGGGTTGGAGGGGGGGGGGGGACCAGCCTGGCATC
>NW_005364180.1:329413-330183 GCF_000412655.1 Myotis brandtii
CCCCCCCCCCCCCCCCCCCCCCCCCCCCTCGGGCTGGGCTGTCAGATGCTGTAGCGCATTCGCACACCTGCCCCAGGAACGAGCTTCCGACGGCATCCAGTTCACCTTCCCGCCAGCAGCTGTGGGAGGCGAGCCCCTGGCAGCGCTCGCTCTCGGGGTAGCTCTGCTCCTATCTCCCCCCAAAAGGCAGGAGCCGCACTGAGCCCCGAGGTGGCTGTGGGGTCCCTCAAGTTGGGGCCAAGACAGGACTGTGAGGCCACACAACCCTGAAGACACTCACACATGCACACACACGCACACTCACACACGCACACTCACACACATGCACACGCACACACATGCACATGCACACACGCACACGCACACTCACACTCACACACACGCACATGCACAGGTGACAGGAGAGGAGCAGGGTCCACAGGACACACCAGGCCTGGGGAGCAGGCTGAGAGCTGGGGACGTGCTCGGGGAGTTGGGAAACCCTGGGGTTCCGTGCACATGGAGCTACGCCCCTCCCAGCCCGGTCACCTTGCCCAGGCCCCACCCGTGTCCGTGTCTGAGTGTGCGGGCAGCGAGGACTCAGGCCTGCGGCTGGCGGCCAGAGCCTCAGGGGATCGGATGGCTCCGGAGGTCAGGGTGGAGCAGTGCCTCCCACCGCCCACCCAGCAGAAGGGGCCTTTACCGTCTCCCTGGGAACGCTTCCCAAACCTCCTCCTAGTCTCACCTTTCACTGTTCTCTCAGCTCACTGCTCCCTCCCCTGCCCTTTTCT
>NW_005364180.1:330311-330704 GCF_000412655.1 Myotis brandtii
GCCCTTGCCTTCACCCCAGTCCTTGACAACTACCAGCTCAGCACCCGGCCCAGCGCAAGGCCTCCTTTTCAGAGACGCTGCCCTGCCACCCCTCCCTATGCAGACTTGCTCTCTGCGTCCTGTGCCCGGGCGCCTGCCCAGGCCGGTGCCACCGCTTGGAAGCCTTCCTGCCTTCACGCTCTGTACGTCCTGCCTTCACGCTCTGTACGTCCTGCCTTCACGCTCTGTACGCCCTGACTCCCTGCCTGCGGGGAGGCTGCCATTTTTTCTGTTTTGTTCCAAGGGCAACAGGAGGCCTGCGAGGGTTTTCACGGGCCGTGCGAGCCTCGGGTTTGAGATGTAGAAAGGTCACGGGGCAGCTGCGAGGCAGAGGGTGGCTGGGAGTGGCTGGGG
>NW_005364180.1:330778-333556 GCF_000412655.1 Myotis brandtii
CAAAGGTGGAGGCCCAGGGGGGGAAGTGGACAGATGGGGGTATTCAGGGTCTAAGCTCTCCCCAACCCTGACTGTGCACAGGATCCCCCAGTGGTTCTCAACCTGGGCTGAGATCTTTAGTGTGATCTTTGCTATGGGGAGGGGCCACAACATTAGTAACAAAGACACAGAATTTCCGGAGGATGAGGCCCAGAAATCAGGATTTTAGAAAGATTCCCAGGTGATTCTAATGTGCAGCCAAGGTTGAGAACCACTGCCCCAGGGAGATGTTTAAAAAGGTTTTTTTGTGGTTAATCCTCACCTGAGGATATTTTCCCATTGATTGTTAGCGAGAGTGGAAGGGAGGGAGAGAGACAGAGAGACCTCGATGTGAGAGAGAAACATCAGTTGCCTCCCACACTCGCCGGGACCGGGGATCGAACCCACCCTCTGGGTATGTGTGCTGGCCAGGAACTGAGCCGACCTGGGATTGAACCGGTGACCTTTCCATGCACCGGACAACGCTCACACCAACTGAGCCACACCAGCCAGGGCCCCGGGGAGATTTAAACATAGATCCCTAGCGCCCTCGTGGGTTTGGCTCAGTGGATAGAGCGTCGGCCTATGGACTGAAGGGTCCTGGGTTCGATTCCAGTCAAGGGCACATGTCTGGGTTGCGGACTCGATCCCCAGGAGGGGGCATGCAGAAGGCAGCCGATCCATGATTCTCTCATCATGGATGTTTCTGTCTCTCCCTCCCTTTCCCTTCCTCTCTGAAATCAGTAAAAATATATTTGGCGGTGGGGGAATAAGAAAAAAATTCTCATCAGAGCAGTGAGGATTTTTTTTTTTTTTTTTAGAGAGAGAATGGAAAGGAGGGGGGAGGGGGGGAGAGAGAGAAACATCAGTGTGAGAGACACACATCCATTGGTTGCCTCTGGCATGTGCCCCAACCAGGGCCAAGGACAAACCTGCAACTATTCAGTATCAGTAAAAAAAAAAAAATATATATATATATATTTTAAAAAAATAGATCCCTAGGCTCTCCCCAGACAAGCTTAAGTGGGATTTCAGGGGTCAGGGCCCGAATCCTTATTTTTTAAATTGTGGTAAAAAACAACCACCCACATATCACATGCAATTTACCGCCGTGGCCTCGCCAAGTGGGTGCCGCTGCTGTACCACCTCCCGACTCTTCACCTGCCTCTCGCACAACTGACTCTTCAGTGGCAGGGGCCCAGCCCTCCCAGGACCCCGAGGAGGCCCAGGTCTCACCCACACGTGGTAGACGGGGAAACGAGTGAATGACATGTGTGAGGCCCCATAACTAACGGGTGCTGGACTGGGGCTTGAGTCTGTCTGTCGGGTTTAAGTTCTTACCTGGATACCACCGTTCTTCGTCTTCTTTTTTTAAAAAAAAAAAATGTACTTTTATTGATTTCAGAGAGGAAGGGAGAGGGAGAGAGAAACATCAACGATGACAGAGAATCATTGATCGGCTGCCTCCTGCACGCCCCCTACTGGGGACCGAGCCCACAACCTGGGCATGTACCCCCACCTGGAATCGAACCCAGGAGCCTTCAGTCTGCTGGCTGACGCTCTATCTGCTGAGCCAAACCAGCTGGGGCTGGGTACCTGATGTCTTTTCACCGACGAGGATGCTGCAACTCAGTATGTGACCTGCCCAAGGTCCTATGGCTGCTTAGAGCTGGACCTGGGCCTGAGCTCAGGCCGTGTGCACCCAGACCCTGAATCCCATGGTGGTGGGCCTGCTTTCTTGGCCCCATTTTGCAGATGTGGGAGCTGAGGCTCAGAGGCTGAGCAAGTCAACCTGAGCAGGGGAGTCTCAGAGCGCTGGTCGGTCCGCCCCAGTCCCAGCCGCCTGTGCTCCCCCCGGCAGCGGCAGCCCGCTCTGCCTGGGCTGTCCTCTCGGTCATCACCGGCCCTGATGGACCAGGGTCCCCGGAGCCGCCACTGCAGCCCGGGACGCGCAGGGAGCTCAGCACGTGGGGAGAAACGGAAGGTGACACCTCCGGGCCCCACGGCGCACTGGGCAGGGGAGCACTGGGCAGGGGAGCACGCGGCTCCGGCGCCGGCAGCACCTGGACACGGGGTGGCAGGCACAGCTACTGTTGTCCGACTGGGAGGCCGTGGGAATGGAAACGCCCCCCCCAACAGGTGGAGCGGAGGCGGGGCAGGTGGGTGCAGCGCTCCCAGGCCCCCTGGTTGGCCAGGCAGGAGGGGAGGGGCTTTCGGGGACTCCCCACACCAAAGGGGCAACAAGCACGAGTTCAAATAGCCGAACCCATGACCCGCTCTGCAGCTGCGGGCGACGCCTCTGGCACAGCGTGCTCCACCCGGAGGCCTCCTCACAGGACTGACCAGGTTCGGGGAGACGGTTCACCGCTGGCCGCTGGGAGGAAGGGGCTACGATGCGCAGGGAAAGCCGGACGCGGCTCCGGCGCCCGGGGACGGGGCTCTGCGGGGAGAAGGGGTGCGGAGGCCGGACCCTGCCCACCGCTCACCGGGCGTCCCTGGAGGAGAGGGCGGGAGACCTCCATCCTCTCGTCTCCTCCGAGTTTTCTGCGATGGTGCGGCTGCTTCTGTGCGAACAGGAAGGAACATAAACAAGCCTTCACTATGGAGAAGTACCGGGTCTCCTGGAACCAGAGGACGAGCCTCGGTGCGGTCCACGCGGAGGGAAGACGCCAGGGCGGGGTCGGGTCAGAGCCGCGGGTTTGTGGTGTGACCTCCTCCACGCCCGGAGCTCTGGTGGGAGGGACTCAGAGCAGCTCTGAG
>NW_005364180.1:333585-353173 GCF_000412655.1 Myotis brandtii
GAGTGAGTGACTGAGTGTGTGTGGGGGGGGGGGGGGGGCCGGGGACAGTGGGTCCCTCCGGATGCCAGGTGCCCAGGGGTGATGAGCACAGGCCTTGGAACCCCGCAGAGTCAGGCTGCACCCCCAGCCCCTCAGCCCCCCCAGGGACGGCCACTTCACTTCTCCGAGCTGCACTTGGGAAGTGGGGGAAACGGGCTCTGCTTCGCGGGGGCGTAGCGGTGGGAACTAGGGGGGATTCTGAGCTGGTGCAGGTTAGCACAGAGGAGGTGTGCAAACACCGTGAGCCCCCCAACCCCCTCCCCCCTCCTCGCACCCACATTGTGCTGGACAGTTTCAGCAGCTGGTCCTCACCGGGGCCCCAGCCCCGACCCCAGGGGCGAGCAGGGGGCAGCGGGGGCATCCTGGAGGCCAGGGCACGGCGTCCCATCCCAGTCACCATCTAGCAGGGGCTCCGGGCTGGACCCTCCTCCTCCGGTTTAGTGATCCGATGCCAGGGGAGCCCAGAGGAGCCCGGGAGCAGCCATTTGGCGGAGCGCGGAGACCTCTAGTGGCCACATGAGGGACTGCACCCTCCCTAGTGACCCTCACACCTGGAGGGGGGCTGCCCGAGGGCCCTGGGGCGCCGCTCCCTGGCTCAGGGAACATTTCTCCAGCCCCGGCTCAGAGCCAGGCGTGGCCAGGTGCTGTGGAAGCAGGGAGGAGTGACGCCCACACCAGCCAGGCTGGGCCGTGCCACTCCTACCCCCACGTACGTCCCCAAAGGAACAAACAACTTGGGGGTCAGGGGACCTAGGACAAGACACCCCATCTCCTGACCTCGCTCTCTGCATCCGCCTTGTGGAAGCAATGCCCCACAGAGCCCCTAGAGTGAGTCAGCGTTTTTAAATAATTGCGATTATTAAAGGTACAAAAGGGCGGGTACTTGAGTCAGGGCCATGCTCCCTAGCTGCTCTCCAGGTGCGTTGGAAACCGCTAGACCAGTGGTTCTCAACCTTGGCTGCACATTAGAATCACCTGGGAATCTTTTTAAAATCCTGATTTCCGGGCCTCATCCTCCGGGAATTCTTTTTCTTTGTTATGGGGAGGGGCCACAACATTGGTAACAAAGAAACAGAATTTCCGGAGGATGAGGCCCAGAAATCAGGATTTTAGAAAGATTCCCAGGGGATTCTAATGTGCAGCCAAGGTTGAGAACCACTGCTCTAGACACTTGTTTAAAGGAAGTGCGTGCGATGATCCAGCTGCTGGGAGAAGCCCTGTGCACGAGGCGCCTCCCGATCCGAGGAACAGGTGCTGCTGGCCGGGGGGTGGGGAGCTGATGCTCGAGGCGGTCCCGGGGAGCAGGTGGGGCCGGACTGAGAGCCCAGGTCTCCCAGCTTGGAGCCCAGGCTCCTGTGCACCAGGCAATGAGTCTGCCTCGTGGGGCAGCAGCGAGGCCCCAGGTGCACTGGCTCCCCTCTCGGGCCCCGAGCCCCTCTGGGTCAGGTCTCCCGTTTGCTTTGTGTTGTTTGCGGCTGCTTTTTTGAGACCCTGTTTCCGGCGGCTGCAGTGGGTTCCCTGAACTCACCTGGCCTGGGCACAGCCCGGGCACGAGGACCTAAAGCCTCCCAGGTGATTCTAATGAGCACCGGGGGCTGGGGAGGACCCTGCGGGCCGTGGCACCGAGATGAAACTTCATTCTGCTGGGCATTAAGCCTCAGAGGCGCCCTCCCGCCCGCTGTGCCCGGCCCTTCTCAACTGCCTTTTGTTATGTATTTATTGGATCGAATTCCTCCCTTTAAAGCAGCGGTTCTCAACCTTCCTCATGCCGCGACCCTTTAATACAGTTCCTCATGTTGTGGTGACCCCCAATTTCATTGTTACACATTGAACATAATGAAAGCATAGTGATGAATCACAAAAACAACATGTAATTATATATGTGGTCTTAGGCGACCCCTGTGAAAGGGTCGTTCAACCCCCAAAGGGGTCGCGACCCACAGGTTGAGAACCGCTGCTCTAAAGGGTACAGTTCAGTGGGTTCTAGTCTGTTCACACCTTTGCCCCATCATTCCCACTATCATATCGCACAACGTTTTTATCACCCCCAAAAGAAACCTTGTCCTCACTACCAGCCACTCCCCATTGTTCTCCCTCGAGCCTCTACATTTTGTCCTACGGGCAGAGTTGTGCATGGTTGATGTACACGGACAGGCGCTGTGGCCTGGCTCATTATATACAGCGAAAGACTGGAGACCACCGAGACATGCATTTTATAGCGGGCTGGGGAAACGAACTTTGGGAGGAATATTATACAGCTGTAAAAAAAAATAGCAAGAAAGCACTCTACACTGCTAGGGGAAGGGCACGGAAATATCTACCATCTATATATATAAAAGGCTAATATACAAGTGTCCCCTCGGGAGTTTGACCAGGAGTTTGATCACTTGCTATGACATGTGCTGACCACCAGGGGGCGGCGTGGAATGAAGGAAGGCCCTGGCCAGCACCCGGAAGGCCCCGATATGCCCTGATCGCCAGCCAGGCCTAGGGACCCTACCCATGCACGAATTTTGTGCACCAGGCCTCTAGTTTTTAATGAAAAGACCAAGGCTCAGAACAGTGTATTTATATGGTTACTTCTGCAGAAGAGAGGAAGGGAGGACATAGGTGTTGTGTCTGCTCGCACTTTATCACAACAGGGCTGGGAGGCAGGCGATGCAAGACTTGCCAGCCAGTCCAGAGCAGATGACGAGCAGCCCAGCAGCCACTGCCCAAGGGAACCGGAGAAGCGAAAGCAGTGGCTTCCTGTGGAGACGGGGAAACGGGGTGCCCAGGACAGGGGTGGGGAAGGAGGCTGTTTTGGTTTGTGAGCCACGGGACTGTATTGCCGGGCAAAAATCACACTACCCAGCACTCCACACACACAACACCGGCTTCCACTCCTGTGCCTCCAGCCCCGGGCGTGGGGAGGTGCGCAGAGTGGAGGCTCGGTGACCGGTGGGTGGGCTCCGGGAGTCAGGGCTGCAGCCATCCATCTCTGTCTGTCTGGTGCTTCCGCTCAGGGGTGAAGCCTTGGCCTGTCTCGGGGGGCGTCAACCCCCACTGTACTGGCCCAGGTGTGTAGACGAGGACCTAAGTAAGCAGCAGGGGGGTCCCTCCCCTTCTCAAAGGCCCCTCGAGCGTTCTGTTGGCGGCAAAGACCCCGGGGCCTCCTCAGCCACCTTGGCTTGGCACCGTGCCCAGCACATAGTAGGCCCTTAGTAAGCATTTATTTCATTAATGGCCCCCCTGCCGGCCTGATTATTTCCATCCTCGGGTGGTAAGCCTCTTACCCACACGGATCTGTGCTGGTGGCTTAAGCCGGGAAGCTGCCGGCACACTGGGGCCGGAATACTTTAATCAGATAATGAGATTACTTCTTCCTTTGCATCTGGCGGAGACGGGGCATTACGGGGGGAAATGAACGCCTGAAACATCCGTCCTGTTGGGCAGACGTTGATCAAGCGCCTGCCGTTGCCGGGCCCCAGGCTCAGGCTCTGCGAGGCAGGGTGCCCCGGGCTTCCTCACCCGGGCAGCGCGTGCTCTGCACCGGGTCTCCCCTCAGGGGTGAGCATGGCGGCTGAGGGTTATGGGGCTCACATGGGTCAGGCTGCGCTGAGCACGGCATGAGGCGCCTCTCCTGGCCCTCCCGGCAGCCGGGGACAGGAGGCGCTTTCATTATCCGATGCCTGCAGGTGCAAGTGACACAACATAGAGCCGCTGAAGCTCGAGGAGATGGTATGGGCGTGTGCAACTGAAGGTGGGTGGGCGTCAGGTACGGGGAGATCAAGGCTCTGGCTGAGCCTCTGCATCCCCTTTGTCCCCCGCTGGCGTCCCTCGTGGCTGCGAGATGGCCCTCGGGAGCAGCCGGGCAGTCCGTTTCCTGTTGGTGTCCAGCAGGAGAGAGGCCGTGGCCAGTGGTAGCATTGAGTGTATGAGGGTTATGGCCAGGCCTTCGTCTGAGCGCAGTGGCCACAGAACAGGTTATTCTGGAACCTGCTGGGCTTGAAACTCAACTCGACCACTGACATGCTGGGTGGCCTCGGACAGGTCGCTTAACCTCTCTGGGCCTCAGGTACCCCATCTGTGAAATGAGAGCGGTAATAACAGTGCCCACCGCTGTCGGGCAGATTAAACAAGTTAATTGGTGTGAAGTGCCTAGTGCGGAGCCTGGCACACAGTAAACATGAAATAAGTGTGGGCTCGCCCTGGCCGCTTTGGCTCAGTGGATAGAGCGTTGGCCTGCAGACTGAAGGGTCCCGGGTTCGATTCCGGTCAAGGGCACATGCCCAGGTTGTGGGCTTGGTCTCCAGTAGGGGGCGTGCAGGAGGCCCCTGGTATGAAGTACTCCGCATGCATTTCATTCTCTCAACAAAGCAAGCTCGGAGCCTTATCACTGTTATGTGGGGGTGAAGAGAGGTCAAGAGACTCGTCTGAGGTTACACAACGGGTGAGTCACCGAGCCGAGGTATGAAAGCAATTCCTTCTGATTCCAAGCCGTCTTTTATCTCTGGGTCCCTCACGTCGGTGCAGCGGGGCGCGAGCAGTCAGCATGACTGTCGGTGGAGGAATGAGAGGCCTGGCTGCTGGAAGGGGCTGGCCTGGGGCCAGACTCCTCGCCCAGGGCTCTCCTCACCTTGTGGGGCCTGGGCTGGGGAGAAGGGGTGCAACGGGAGGGGCCCTGGGCTGCGCAGGGCCTGCGGGTGGGCTGGGGACTGTAGGTGAGCGGGGCCCTCCCCAGGATGGTCTGGGGAGAAGGGGTGCAACGGGAGGGGCCCTGGGCTGGGGAGCTGCGTCCGGCATTCAAGTCCTGGCTCTGCCGTGTCCGAGCGTGTGTCCCGGAGCCGGCTGCTCTGCAAAGTCTCCAACAGCCGTTCACTCCCAGCTCCAAGCAGGGGTCTGGGCCGGAGAGCCGGGAGCCTTGTCGGCACAGCCGGCCTCCTGAGCCCAGAGCCCCCTCTGTCCTTCCTACCTGCCAAGGGCCCCATCACTGTCCTAGGAAAGGGGCCTGCCAGGCCCACACGGGCCTGGGCCTCCCACCAGAGGGCCCTGCAACACCCCGAGTGGCAGGGAGGACGTTGGGGGGCGGGGAGGGAGTCTGCGCACTGCCCTGAAGAAGGGTTGGCATGCAGAGGCCAGGACGGTGAACTGAAGAAAACAGCGAATTGCAAGGCCACAAGGACACTATGACCTTGTTTGGGTTAAAGTTATTACATGCATGAACGGTTCTGGGAGGACGGGCAGCCTGCTGTTTGCAGTGACCTCCCGGACGCAGGGACGGTGTGGCTCCGCGTCTTATTTTTGCTTATCGGTGCGCTCCACCTTTCCCGAAGGTCGTCTTAAATGAGAGGAGCTCCCTGCACAGCCCCTGCTCTGCCGCTCCCCTCCGGCCTCAGCCTCCTCCCAGCTCCTGCCCCACCTGGCACCTGCCATCAACACAGCCGGATGTGGGGTCCCCATCACAGTTTCCCTCCCTTCCACCCCTCCCTCCCTCTGCCCTCCCTTCTCCCTCCCTCCCTTCCTCCTCCTCTCTCCCTTCCTCCCTCCTTTGCTACTTCCCTCCCTCTCTCCCTCTTCTTCCCTCCCTCACCTCTCCCTTCTCCTCCCTCTCTTCCCCCTTCTTCCTTCCCTCCCTCCCTCTGCCCTCCCTTCTCCCTCCCTCTCTTCTATCTTCTTCCCTCCCTCCCTCCCTTCCTCCTCCTCTCTCCCTTCCTCCCTCCTTTGCTACTTCCCTCCCTCTCTCCCTCTTCTTCCCTCCCTCACCTCTCCCTTCTCTCAGCTCCTCCCCCCCTCCTCCCCCTTTCCCCCCTCTCTCCCTTCCTCTGTCTCTCCCTCTTCTTCCCTCCCTCCCCTCTCCCTTCTCTCAGCTCCTCCCCCCTTCCTCCCTCTTTCCCCCTTCTCTCCCTTCCTCTTTCCCCCTTCTCTCCCTCCACTGTCCCTCCCTCCTTCTCCCCTCCCTCCCATAATGCCTCTGTGTAGAGGGATGGCCATCGCATTACAGCAACTCTCCAGCTCTCTCTGGGCGCTCACTCCCTCCTGCTCCTGGCAGTGCAGTGACTTACCTGGTGGCCGAGTTGGGGGGGCTCTTGGGCCAGCCCCGCCCAGGCCCTTCTCTTCGGAAGCCCCTACTGTCTGCCCCCGCCTGTCAGTCAGGAGCCTCCCACAGCCCCACTTGGGCCAGGGACTGGGCGATCTCAGTGGGTGAATGTCAAGTTCAAGGGAGGGCTAGTAGGCAACCCACAGGCCACTGCTCTGAAGTCGCAGCCACAGGGAAATATTTTGATTCTGTCTGCCTGTCTGGCTGGCAGGATGTTGTGTGTCTCTCTTAGTAGGTTCCAAACGGATGGGGAAGAGGCGTGTTCTTCTTATTTATTTCAGAGAGGAAGGAAGTGGGAGAGAGAGAGAAACATCAACGATGAGAGAGAATCACTGATCGGCTGCCTCCTGCACACCCCGCATTGGGGACTGAGTCCACAACCCGGGCATGTGCCCCGACCGGGAATGGAACCGTGACCTCCTGGTTCATAGGTCGACGCTCCACCCCTGAGCCACGCTGGCCGGGACAGGGGCGTGTTCTTTACTGGACCCTCTAAAGCCCAACGTCTCCCCAGCCCCCGCCCCAGCCACTGTTCCCTGCTCAGCTCCAGCCGGGAGGACAGCGTCTTCTCGCAACAGCAGCACCGGCTGGAGGTGGGACCTCAGGACCAAGTTCCCACTGAAGAGGAGAAACACGGGAAGCCCCGGTCCACCCAGAAGCCCAGTGCAGGTGGCAGTGGGGCCTGGGCGTCCAGACAGGGAGCAGCGTGGGCAAAGTCACGGAGGCTGGATGCCGAATGGGAGGGGAGGAGGGGCCGAGGCCGAGGCGAGGCTGGGCCCTGCTCCGCTCAGGGGCCCGCGGGCCTGGCTGAGGGCCCGACGTGAGCCATGGCGATGTGGGTCCACGGAAGGGTTTTTCAGGTCCCGCTGTGGCACAGTCCCGTCGCATGCTGGGGGCATCGCTCAAGGCCACTCTGCGGGGACAGATCAGGGAGGACGTGGCTGGGAGGAGGCGGCCAGCAGGGCCGAGAGCCCAGAGCCTGCCCAGGGGCAGGAGCAGAGCCGCTCAAACACACAAGTGACGCCCGCAGCCTGCACGCTGGAGCGAGAACGTCATTCCAGAAGCAGATCACTCCTGGGTGGCGAGAGCTCAGGCGCGGTTCCTCCGCTCTGCCCAGGCGGCCCCTGAGCCCGGGCCACACCCGCCCCCTTCGCCACGCTGAGATGAGATTACAGGGCCGCGAGCCCAGAGCCTGCCCAGGGGCAGGAGCCGAGCCGCTCAAACGCACAAGTGACGCCCGCAGCCTGCACGCTGGAGGGAGAACGTCATTCTAGAAGCAGATCACTCCTGGGTGGCTCGAGCTCAGGCTCGGTTCCTCCGCTCTGCCCAGGCGGCCCCTGAACCCGGCCACACCCGCCCCCTTCGCCACGCTGAGATGAGATTCATCAAGAATCCCACAGACTAAAAGAAAATCAATGTAACATCCTGGCCATAATATGAAGGAGAACCAAACGGCAAGTAATTTGTAATAAAAGAATAAAGACTGAACATGGCCCGGCCGGCGTGGCTCAGGGGTGGAGCATGGACCTATGAACCCGGAGGTCACAGTTCGATTCCCTGGACGGGGCACAGGCCGGGGTTGTGGGCTCGATGCCCAGTGGGGGGCGTGCAGGAGGCAGCCGAGCCATGATTCTCTCTCATCATTGATGTTTCTCTCTCCCACTTCCTTCCTTTCTGAAATCAATACAAATATACTTTTTTTAAAAATAAAAGACTGAACACTACCAGCTGACGACAGCAGGAGACGGGTGGCTGGCCTGATCCGGGCTCCTAGAGGTGGGCCCACCGCGAACAGGACGGCCGGGGGGCAGCCGGCCAGGTGGGCCTGCCGGTGACTCAGCCCCCAGAGAGCGTGTTGCTGCTGCTGACGCGAAATGAACAACGCGTCTCGGCAAAATTCCAAGTGCAACAAATTTGGTGAACATCACAGTCACATTCCTGGAAAAGTGTGTGTGTGTTAAAAGCATGAAAAATTACTGTGTGGCCCTGGCTGGTTTGGCTCAGTGGGTAGAGCAATGGCCTGCAGACTGGAAGGTCCCAGGTTCGATTCCAGTCAAGGGCACATGCCTGGGTTGTGGGCTCGATCCCCAGTGGGGGGCGTGCAGGAGGCAGCTAATGGATGTCTCTATCCCTCTCTCCCTCTCCCTTCTTCTCTGAAATCAATAAAAATAAAAAAATAAATTACCGTGTGTTTATATGGAAATAGGTTACACACACACACACACACACACACACCATGTGACAGGGAAAATGCCCTTGCAGGTCCCCCCGACTCTGTGTAAGGGGCCTCATTGAGCATCATTGTCCCGGAGCCTCTGGCATAAGGACAGCAATTGAGACCAAAATGTCGTTCCTGTGGCGGAGAGGAGGCTGGGAGGCTGTGGACCTGGGGGGCCAGTCCCAGCCCCAAGCAATGGCGTCAGGCCGGCCAGAGGCGACAGCTGGCTGGTGACGCATTTGCTCTGATGGGATGGACGAGAGATGCTGGACATGGTGAGGTCCACGGTTCAGCTGCAAATTGTTCTGAGGCGGGGCTCTACCCTCTCCTCTGTCCCCGAGCCCCCCACAGAATCCTGGGGGATCCATCAAAATGATGGCTCGCGCCCCCTCGCGGCCACCACCTCGACTCATGTGACCTCACCAGCCTGAGGAGGAGGGGCCACGCTTGCCCTCACTTTTTAATGAGGGAACCGGAGCCCAGAGGGGCAGTGAACCTGCCCAAGGTCAGCCAGCTAGTGCGTCCGTGACAGCACCGGGCTTCGAACCTGGCAGCCCGGCTCACCCCACGGCACAGGCCCCGGCTCACCCCACCAGCACAGGCCCTGGCTCACCCCACGGCACAGGCCCCTGCTCACCCCGCTAGCAGCAGGCGGGGACCTGGGCGAGGAGCAGAGGACTGGACGAAGGGGTCCCAGGAGGCTACACGCACCCACTGGCGATTCCCAGAGACAACCGGGTCCAAAGAAGAGGGAATGCAGCCATTTCAACTGGACCTTCCAGGGAGGGGGGGCAGGCAGGAGGAAGGCTCGAGGCATCCCCCTCCCTCGTTTAGGGAACCCCAAAAGGCCACATCGGCTTCCACCCAGGACCCACCTGCAAGATCGGTTTCTCAATTCTTACATTTCAACAGTTTGACCTGTTCCCGCCCATTTGTTAATGGCTGTGTGTGTGTGTATGTGTATGTGTGTGTATGTGTATGTGTGTGTGTGTGTGTGTGTGTGTGTGTTAATGTATTCATTGGCTGAGAAGATAGCACACAAAAGACTGCCATGAATTCAGTGAATGTGAATGTTACTGATCACAAGGGCATCCACATACATTGGGAAACATCACCCATGAGGAGACCAATGGGCACCATGCTTGGGGAACCTACAGACAGGGCTGGGTCAAGGGCAGAGGTGGGAACGAGGAGAAGCACAGGGGGCAGGTGCGGCCTCAGCGACACAGCCCTCAGGCCCCAAATCGCCCCCCTGGGGAGGCCCAGGGGCCCACAGCAGCTGATCCATGTCACCCCCTCCCTGTCGCTATAGCTTCTGAAGAAAGGTGTTGACTGGGACCTTATGCTACACTAATTCTAATGTGCGGGGCGGGGGGGGGGCTCCCCATACCAACAAGCAGCCTCCCACACCAGCAGGGCGTCTGGGAAACTACCTGGAAGAGAACCAGATCGCTTGGGCTGAGGGCTCAGTCCCCCAAGACCGCCCCCCACTTCCGATGCCAGTCCCACGTCCAGGTTGTCCCTGTGCTTCTGACCGGCTGGCTGGCCATTAGAGGTCCCCACCACCCCTCCTTGGGTTCAATCCATTTGTTAGAAAAGCCCCAGAACCGGGGCGACCCATTTACTCACCCGATTACGGGTTTATTACAACGGATGTTAGAGAGGAGACGAGGCAACGGCCAGATGGAGAGAGACAGCCAGCGAGGTGCCCTGTGCCGAGCCGGCACGGCCAGGGGTGAGCCTGAGGGGGCGGTGAAGGATGGAGAAGACAGACAAGAGAAGGAAGCTGGGGCTCGGTGGACGCTGCTCTCGGATGGAGAGACAGCGCCCGGCCTGCAAGCCGAGTCTTCATTTTATACCAGATGCCACGAGGCAAAGCAAAGGCGTGATCAAGATGGTTACAACGTTCTCGGGGGTTTCGAATCCGCTCAATCACATGCACCTGATCGAGCTTTGTTTACTCGCTGCCCCTCCCGCAGCCCACATCACTCAGCCACCTGGGACCACAGGTTCGGACCATGAGGTCAAGCTCACAGCCACAGCTCATTACTCCAAGGCTTGAACCTGTCCAAACACTGTAGCGGCTCCCCAACAAAGGAGCTCTGTCCGCGTGGGGCCGGGACCTGGCCCTGCTCCGGGGAAGCCCTCCGGCTCCCCCACGGGGGGCTGTCCCAACCCCAAGCTCCCAGAGTTTTATGGAGGCCTCGTGACGTGGTAGACAGTAGATTAAACTGTTGGCCGTTGGTGACGGATTCAACCTCCTGTCTCTCTCCCTGGAAATCGGGGGCGGGGGGGGGGGGCGGACTGAAAGTTCCAATCCTCTACTCACGGTCAGTTCCCCGGGCAACAGCGCCGATCTGTGGGTGCTTTCCAAAGCCACCTCATCACCATAAACCCCGCTGTGGTGCAAAGGGACTCGTTATGAATAACGAGACGCACATTTCACCTTCTGGGATCTGAAGGATTTCAGGAACTGAGGACCAAAGGCCGAGGACTGTTAACACAGAAGCTCCCATCGCTCTGATGGCAAAGGGGATGCCAAGGCTTTGGGGTTTGTAAGCCAGGAACCCTGGACGAAGACCAAATAGCTGAGAAATAGTTCAGTCATCTGAATGACCAAAGACATATTTCTTATGAGTCACCACATTGCACACTCATTATGGAGTGACTCCATGTGGGAGAGCTTCGACCAGCTGCCCCCTCCCCCAACCCCGGGGCAGTTACCTGACCGTCTGTGCAGCCCATAGGGAGGTGCCTGCAGACCGGGGGCCAGCCCAGAGCAGTCGGCTCTGTCCAATCGAGCCAGCGCCGTGGGTGGGGTTGGAATCGAGTTGGGGACGTAGCCTAAGAAGGTGGCTGGAAACTTGGCTAAAACGGGAAGGAATGACCACGCCAAATGTTGGCAAGGATGTGCAGCCACCGGACCTCTCGTACGTGGTTAGTGGGAGTGTAAATTGGTAAAACACTTTGTAAAACGGGGAGAACCGACCACACCTAACATACATGGACCCTGAGACCCAGCAACTCTATCCCTAGGAATATACTCAACAGCAACGGGCGTGTGCACACACTCACCAAGAAATCCATCGAAATGGCCATCCATAGAATGGGTAAATATGAGGTCGAGCCTTAGGAAACGGTCTTTTTTGGGGGGGGGGGCGGAGATAAAAAGGTTGAAATTAGCAATTTCGTGTGATTAATCCTAACAGATTGTGGTATGTCCATGCGATGGAATACTACACAGCCATGAAAAAGGAACGAGCTACTGCTCCATGCCATGATAGGGATGAATCTCACACACGTAGCAGTGAGTGAAAGAAGCCAATCACAAACACAAGCATCCTCTAGGGCTCCATTTATTTGAAGTTCTAGAACAGGTAGCATTCTCCACGATGCTCCACGTCAGAATGGTGGTTTCCTCCGGGGAGCCCTGATTGGGAGGGGGCGCCAAAATGCTTCTGGGATGCTGGAATGTTCTAAATGTCGATCTGGATGGTGGCTACCCAGTGGATTAGTCAATGAATCCAGCTGTACACACTTAGAATCAGTAGGCAACCTTTGCCGCAACAAAAAAAATTAAAACCTCCTGGAAAGTGGCCAGTAAACACATGAAAAGATACTCCAGAGTGCTCATCTTCAGGGAATCCAAATCAAGACCGCGATGAGATACAACTTCACACTCGTTAGGGTGACTGTTATCAACAATAAACAAACAGCACAAACTAGCCCGTTGGTCAGGAGCGGCCCGATCAGCGCCAGGTAGGCCCCTGGCCTGAGGGAGCCCTGAAGGAGTCACTGCGGGGCCCAGCCTGCTTCTTTGCTTAGTCTGACTCCCTCGTTCTCGCCTTCCTCTGCCGGTAAAAGTCCTCCACTCTGGGCGGCTCTTCTGAGCTCCTTTCTGTCTGCTACGTTGGGTGCTGTGTGATACGAATAAAGTTTTTGCTTAAACTCTTTGACATGTTCATATGCCTCCGTGTATCTTTTAACAACATGGGTTAAATACCCAAAATAATTGAAAGTAGGTACTTGACAGCCCAGCTGGCGTGGCTCAGTGGTTGAGCATCAACCTATGAACCGGTAGGTCACGGTTCCATTCCCGGTCAGGGCACATGCCTGGATTTGTGGGCTCGATCCCCAGTAGGGGGTATGCAGGAGGAAGCCGATCCATGATTCTCTCTCATCATTGATGTTTCTATCTCTCTCTCCCTCCTCTCCCTTCTTTGAAATCAATAAAAATATATATAAAATTAAAATTGAAAAAAAAGAACTTGGTAAATATTTGTACACTCATATTCATAGCATTATTATTATTATTACTAGAGGCCCAGTGCACAAAAATTTGTGCACTGGGGGGGGTCCCTCAGCCCGGCCTATGCCCTCTTGCAGTGTGGGACCCCTCGGAGGATGTCCACCCCAGTGAGGACCCTCACCCCCTGGAGGTTTGGCCAGCTTGGGTGAGGGGCTGATGGCTGCTTTCAGGCTGGCCACACCCCCTTTAGGGTGGGGGTCCCCACTGGGGTGCCTGGCCAGTCTGGGTGAGGGGCTGAGGGCCATTTTCAGGCTGGCCAAGCACCCTGGTGACGTAAGCTCCCAGCCTCTTCTTTTTTTCTTTTTTTTATTCTGGGATTTATTTACCTTCTATAATTGAAACTTTGTTGCTTTCAGTGGAGCTCAGAGCCAGGCTGCGGCAGGGGAGAAGCTTGGCTTCCTCCATCACTGGAACAAGCAAGACTCCTGCTCGCTCCAGCTCCGTGGCTGCCAGCCGCCATCTTGGTTGGGTTAATTTGCATATAGTCGCTCTGACTGGCTGGTGGGCATGGCTTAAGGCGTAGTGAAAGTACGGTCAATTTGCATGTTTGTCTTTTATTAGTATAGGATTATTGTCATCATTATCATCATTATTACCAAAGGTACAAACAACCCAAATGCCCACTGAGAGGTGAAATGTGGTGCATACGTAGGATGGAAAATTACTCAGCCTTAAAAAATTGGTGAAATTCTGACACACGCCGCACCATGGAGGAATCTTGCAGACAGCGTGCTAAGTGAGACAAGCTGGACGCAAAAGGACCAATACTGTGCGATTCCACTGTGGTGAGGCAGAAAGCATCCTCTCTCCTTGTAGGCTCTTTTGGACGGTCCATTCCTTAAACCTGCATGAGACAGGTTAACAAGAGCAAATCCCCCCTTCCCCCGTTACATACGTACGCATGGGAACCCTACATACGTGAGAGGTTCTGAGGTGTTTGTGGCATTCTGAGCCAAGGATGTGGTAAGCCGCCTTGTGGCTTCAGACGGGAGGAAGGTCCTTCGCAGGCGATAAGAGCAGATGTTCAGTCACTGCCCTGCCCTGCAGACAGCTCACAAGGAGGTCACAGTTTGATTCCCGGTCAAAGGCACATGCCGGGGTTGTGGGCTTGATCCCCAGTGGGAGGCGTGCAGGAGGCAGACAATCAGTGATTCTCATCATTGATGTTTCTCTCTTTCCTTCTCCCTCTGAAATCAATAAAAATATAAAAGCAAACAAACAAAAGTAGCCCAGGATAAGGCCCAGGGAAACACGTTGGCTGAGCACCTACTATGTGCCAAGCGCCATGCCTAGAATCCCTGCCACCGCCCACCAGGGCAATATTATTTAACCCTCTTTTCTGACCAGGAAACTGGAGCCTCAGAGAGGGTCTCACAGTTAGAAAAGCGGGGCAATTAGACTCGAGAACCTCCGGGGACCTTTGGGGTCGTGACCGGCCCGGGAAGAGGCAGGCTCGGTGCCTGGTGGCAATGCAGTCCCTTCTCCCAGGTGAGAGGAGGCCCTGGCCGAGAGGGCAAAGTCCACTCCTCCCGCCGTCAGAGCAGAAGTCCTGGCTCCCGCAGGCCCTGCCGTCCATTTGCTGAGGAGGCTTCTGGCCAGAGGGACTGCCGGTGTCTGCACAGAAGATAGCTCTCCTGCCACCTTTGCCTGGTCCCTGCGCACGGCCAGGGTCGCCCGGATCCTTCCAGAAAGTGAAGCTCTGGGAAGAGGGAGAGTGTCTGCAGGGCCAGGCGGGCAAACAGGCTGCGTTCCTAACAGCAGGAGGACCCGAGGCCAGAAAGGCCGCTTGGTGGTGAGACATTAACGCCTCCCCAAGGCCCTCCCACCCTCACCCCCACGCGGAAGAGAAGCTGATGGCTCACAACAGGGCTGAGGGAGTGGGGCAGCAGAAGCCGGGGGAACCCTGGTTTGGGAATCAGAGCCTTGTGTTTCGGTGCAAACTCTGCTACCACCCTGCTGTGCACCGGGGCAGGGCCCTTGCCCTCTCTGTGCCTCTGTGCCTTCCCTGTGCGAGGAGGGGGGTGGGGGTGGGGCTGGAGTTCAGGATTGCTGCAGGGTCACCCACCGATGGCACAAGTATTCATTGAGCCCCTGCTCCAGACGCCGGCCACACTGTGGGGACACAGAAGACAGACCCGCCTCTTGCCCTCCGGGGGCCGCGTCCAGTGGGGCAGAGCGGCACTGACGCTGTGTGCGGGCGAGCAGAGGAGCGGGGGTACGGGCCCGGCCTGGCCTCCAGGACTGGGCTCACGAGGCAACCTGCTTTCTGCCTGGCCTTGACCCTGACCGAGGGGGCTCCCCCCAGCGCTGCAGATGCCATCGCCTGTGGTCGGTCAGGACATCTGGGGGCACGGGGATGCCGATAGGGACTCCGGCCTCTGCTTCCCTGCCAGCCTGGGGTAGACAGACACTGTCGTTGTCTGAATCTAAACTCAGAATCGATCAGAAAGGGCGGCAGGGCGGTTTGCAAAAGGGAGTCTGGGAGGGTCCAGGGCTCCCCAGGAGGCGAAGGCAGCAAAGAAGCGGGTCTCACCATGGATCTCAGCCTCAGCTGCAGGCTGGCATCTCCCGGTGCCTGAGTCTAACCCCAGAGATGCCGCTGTGGCTGGCCTGGGGCGCAGCCTGGGCAGATGATTCTAATGAACTCAGCTGAGAAGCAGGGACCTGGCAGAGGCTGGGCCTACTCAAGGCCAAGGAGGGTCATTGCTGGAGGCCAAGTAGGTCAGAGGGTGCCCGCCCTGCCCAGGGGACAAACAGGCTGCGTTCCTAACAGCAGGAGGACCCGAGGCCAGAAAGGCCGCTTGGTGGTGAGACATTAACGCCTCCCCAAGGCCCTCCCACCCTCACCCCCACCTCCAGGATCGCCAGATAAAATACAGGGTGCCCAGTTAATTTGAATTTTAAAATTACTTAAACTCTAATGTAACTGGGCATCCTGCTGTTGCTTTTTCATCTGCTAAATCTGGCAGCTCTGCCGCCCCAGAGCTGGGGGGGAGTCAGAGCCCCAGTGCAGGTCCCAGCTCTGATTCTAACGTGTCCCGGCACCTTAGGCAACTCACTACCCCTCCCTGAGTCTCGGTCACCTCAGGACGCACTACCCTCCCGCCTCGGCCAGGCTGGCCGTCTCCAGGGCCGCGCGCATGACTCACAGGTCCCTGGAAAGGCATCGAGCGGCTGCAAAGGGAAGCGGGCCTCTCCCTCTCAGAGATCAGCACCGCCCTCCCGCGGGGCGATCCAGAGGAAGAGCTTTCAAGAGTCTCCTTGTCCTGGAGACGCTGGTGAACGAGACCAAAGCCGAGGGCAGGACCCGGGCCTGCTGAGCTCCAGGGGGTGTGCTGCTCACTCCTGTCTTCCCCGTCTCCTTCCCCGTCTCCTTCCCCGTCTCCTTCCCCGTCTCCTTCCCCGTCTCCTTCCCCGTCTCCTTCCCCGTCTCCTTCCTCTCCAACATCCTCGCTGCATCCAGACAACACCTCCCTCCCTCCCCAGCAGAAAGAGCTTGTGTGACATTGAGCATGTGGGCCTACAACGGGCCAGGCAGGAGGGCTAAGTCCTGAGGACACAATGGGGACCCAGTCCCCGCCCACATGGAGCTTCTGGTCTGGGAATGGGGTGGGGGTATAAGCAAACTCAAGCACTTGAGTGAATATGTTACGGCAAACCTTGGTAAGTATCCCAGGGGAAAAGACCTGAATGCGTGGGGAGCACACCAGTGATGGGGAACCTGACCTCCGTCCTTGAGGAAGTATTCTGGGAATTGATATGTAAACAGGGGTGGGGGGATCCAGCAGAGGGAATAGCACATACAAGGGAGACCCCTGAGGACAGTGTGTCTGGTGTGGCTGGAAGATGGAGGGCAGAGCAGAGAGTGGCCTGAGATGGGGGTGGACATGTTGGACAATGTGGATGGTAGAGACTATGAGAAGAATTTGAATCTTAAGCCCATTCAATGTCCCAGCAATTCCACTCCTAAGCATCTATCCAGGGAGTTCAGGAACAGACAAAACTAATCAATGGCATAGAAGTTCAAGTGCTGATTACTCCTGGGGGCGAGTGTTGACTCTGAAGGGCACTGAGAACCGGAAATGTTCTGTGTCTTCATCTGGGTGTGGTCACAGGGATATACATGTGTAGACATTCATCAAGCTGTATGTTTCTCTGTCTACATTACAAAAACAATTGGGTCTGTATCTTATTAAGAGCAATAAGAAACCCCTTAAGCAGCAAGGTTTAAGCCATGACATGACATAATCTGTTGGGTGAAAAATAGCTGAGAAGTGAGAGCAGTTGCCCTGAAGAGAAGAAAGGGTGCCCTGGACTTGGGTGGTACAGTTGAGAATGGTCAGAAGTGGGTGGTTTCAAAGATATTTTAGAGGAAGAATCAACAGGACATGATTTAGGATATATGTCGGATAAATGGGTGGATGGATGGATGGAAGAGTTGATGGATAGATAGGTGAATGGATGAATGGATAGATGGACAGATGAATAGATGGATGGATGAATGGATAGATGGATAGATGGACAGATGAATGGACAGATGAATGGATGGATGGATGGATGGATGGATGGATAGATGGACAGATGAATGAATAGATGGATGAATGGATAGATGGACAGATGAATGGGTGGATGAATGGATGGATGGATGGATGGACAGATGGACAGATGAATGGACGGATGGATGGATGGATGGATGGATGGATGGATGGATAGATGGACAGGTGAATGGATGGATGGATGGATGGATGGATGGATGGACATGTGGATGAATGGGTGGATGGAGGAATGGTGGATGGATGGATGGGTGAGTGGATGGAGGAATGGTGGATGGGAAGGTAGGTGGGTAATGGACAGACTGAGTGGAAGGATGTGTGAGTGGCTGAATGAGTGGGTGAGTGAACAGGTGGGTGAAGAGGCAAGTTGGAGACTGAGTGGGTGGGTGAATGGATAGATAAGCACCCTCAGAGGGACAGACTCTCTGCTCTCGGTACTGGTGTCAGAAAGTGCAGATGAATTGCATTAGACCAATGGTTCTCAACCTTGGATGCACATTAGAATCACCTGGGAATCTTTTTAAAATCCTGATTTCCGGGCCTCATCCTCCAGAAATGCTGTTTCTTTGTTAGTAATGTTGTGGCCCCACCCCATAACAAAAGAAACAGAATTCCCAGAGGACGAGGCCCAGAAATCAGGATTTTAAAAAGATTCCCAGGTGATTCTAATGTGCAGCCAAGGTTGAGAACCACTGCACTAGACAGTCACCACACGAGCTTCCCCTGAGACAGGTGCTTACACTTCTGTAGCTCCCCAGTGCCCGGAGGAGAAAAACTGGTTCCTACAATGCCCATCGGGGAGCAGACACTTACAAATAGGCTTGTTTAATGAGATGCGGGGATCCCCCCCATCCTCTGGGCATCGCAGTGAAAGTCCTGGTGAGACACCGGTGAACGGAGGATGAGACAGGAATGGATACGCGTCTCAGAGCCTCCCCTTGGGAGCCACCCATCCTCATCCCATCCATGCCCGTCACCACCACCCAAACACCATCACTACCTGTGGAGAGCGGCTACAGCGTTTGGACAGGTTCAAGCCTCAGACTAATGAGAGGACATGGTCCTCTCATGGCAAAGCCACATGCAAGTCCCAGCTTGGAGGGCAGAGCCCTCCCAGCACAATTATAGCCAAAGGCTGTGGTTGTATGTAAGCTTGACCTCATGGTCCGAACCTGTGGTCTCAGGTGGCTGAGTGATGTGGGCTGTGGGAGGTGCAGCAAGTGCTGCCAAAACAAAGCTTGATAGAGTTCAGGGGCATGTAATTGAGTAGATTCAAAACCCGAGAGAACGTTGTAAACATCTTGACCAGGCCCTTACTTTGCCTCCTGGAGTCTGGCTTTAAAATAAAGACTGGGCTTGCAGGCTGTGGCACTGTCTCTCCATCCGAGAGCTTAAAATAAAGACTCGGCTTGCAGGCTGTGGCACAGTCTCTCCATCCGAGAGCAGCGTCCCACCTGGTCCCAACTGTATTCTCGTGTCTGTCTTCTTTAATCCTTCACCGCCTCCCCTCAAGTTCACCCCTGGCCGTGCCGAGCACAACTACCACCGCTCCCAGCGTCTCCACCGTGATCACCACCACCATCCAGCTCTGCTGAGACCCAGGGAGTGGCGCTCAGTCAGGTGAAAGGGGTGAGCTTGTAGGCGGCCCTCTGCGGGAGGGAACAGCTTGCCTCTAGCACAGGCCTCAGCACCTCCCGGGGGCTGCTGCACAGCCATGCGGTCCGGCCCCCACTTCCCGGCTGTTGGTCCCTGTGACCCACCCCTGCATCTCATGGCAGGAGGAGCAAGGAGGCAGGGAGAGCAGCCGTTTCTGAGGGAAGAAGGGCTGCAGTCCTGCCAGGGGTGCCCCTGGGGTCCGGAGCTGGCTCCAGGTGCCCCAGCCGGAGTCACATGCATTGCCTAGACCTCAGGAACTGGCTAGGTTCTGCCCGTGGGCGTCTGACAGCTCAGCCTCCAGAGCTTTCCTCCCGCCTCCCCACGCAGGCTGCAGGCTGCGTTTGTGCTGTCTGGGTAAGCAGCGTGCCCGTAGTTGGCAGAGGCACACTTATTTACCTGGTGGGGAACTGAGGGGTTCCAGGACTCGGGGTGGGTGCCCACACCCGACAACCCCGGGGATGGGGACCCAGCCCACGGGTCTGGGCGGGGAGCTCACGGTGGCTGCAGGGAAAGTCACATTCGCTCAGGGGATTATCGCTGTGATTTCATCCAGTTATCGTACACCCTGCCACCAGCTAAAATACAGTCATTGGATCTCCCGCGGCCATGAGCAGACACTTTATACTTTAAAGCCCTGCAGCTTCCAATCCCCCCCGCCCCTCCCCAGTCCTAAGTCAGGGCCATGTTGGCTCTCCCTCCCTCGAGCTGTCACTCAATCCTAGGACGGTGGGGCA
>NW_005364180.1:353301-356980 GCF_000412655.1 Myotis brandtii
GGCCAGCTCAGGAATTCTGCAGTTGTCTTTTGGCAGCAGGCGTCACCCTGATGCAATCGCTGGCCGACCCCCCCCCCCATTCCGCAGCTGCCGGGAGCCCAGCGTCTGGGGCCGGGCACAGCTGTGCCAGCTGTCGGAGCCAGATTCCACTGCGCAGCTCGGCCGGCCGTGACTCACATTCCAGGACCAGGGAAATGCGCAAAAGTTACGCGCTGCGTTGCGGGTGCCCGAAATCATCTTGGTTTCGTCTTGCAAGATGTTCAGCTTGCAGAGCGTGGGGCAGAGGAGGAAGGGGACAGGGAGGCGGTGAGGGGAGCAGATCTGCCTCCAGCCGACACTGCCTGTCACACACCCTCCGTCGCTCTAATAACAACACTCAGCAGTTAATCAGCGCCTGTGTGGCAGCAGACGCTGTCACACTCATTAATTAGTTAACCCACACTGCCCCCCTGGGAGGAGGGGCTATGTTATTAGCCCCACTGGGACCCAGAGGGAAACTGAGGCCAGGGTGGGCGTTTGGCGCTGGGCTGAGGGAACATAGCCTGGCAGCTGGAACAGGACCAGCCCATGCTTGCCACCCGTTCTGCTGCCCTCTTGTCCTCCGCCTCCAGTCTGCTCACAGTGCTGGTGGCCGTCCCCAAAGACCCGCGGCCGGACCCGTCAGAAGCACTCGGAGGGAAGGGCAGCGTGGCCTCCGAGCACAGCGGGGCCGTGTGCTCTCAACCAGACCCCGCGGTGTCTCCCAAAGCGTCTCAGAGCGCCTGCTGCCTGCTTCCCGGTCAGGCAACGCCAGCCAGGTTTGATGGTTTTGGAACTGACGGGAGGAACATGTCCACCAGGAGGCACCACACGATTCCACTGAATGGGGAATCCGCCTGGCCCTCGGGGATCCTCAGATCACAGGAGGGGTGGGACCAGGGTCCCCGCGGAGTAGCTCCTACATGATCGCGCCCAGAGGTAACTGTAGGTGGACCCTTGCTACGATGCTTTACAACGGGATGCCCGATGGCTCAGGCCCTGAAGGATGAAGACTGAGGTCAGTCCTCAGGGCAAAGAATCCCGGCCAGGGGAGACACGGGCAGGAGGCACGGGGAGCGTGGACGAAGGAGTTAGAGGAAGGAAGTCAGCAACACCTTTCACAAGTTCGTGACCAGTTGCAAAAGCAAAGAGGGCAGCCTCTATGTGTATTTCCTTGCTGGTCGCTGAAGCTGCTAAAGAGGAAACAATGAGCCTCTCTCCCTTTTTGTTTTCTTTTAAAAATATCTTTTATTGATTTTTAGAGAGAGAGGAAAGGGAGGGGGGAGGGAGAGAGAGAAACATCGATGTGAGAGTGCAACATCAATCGGCTGCCTCCTGCTCAACCCCCTACCAGGTACCCAGACTGGGACCCGAACCGGCAACCTTTTGGTGCGTGGGACAACGCCTAACCAACCGAGCCACGCCGGCCAGCGCTCCCCTTTCCTTTTTAAATAGGAATCATCACAATTTAAAAGCACTTCTCATATTTCCCCTTTTCCCCCCCCAATACTTAGAATAGCTCTGCTTCTCAAACTTTACTGAGCATACGAATCGCCCGGGGGTCTGTTAAGCTGCTGAGATTCTTGGGCCTGAGATTCTACATTTTTTTGGTTTCTCTCTTTTTTAATGATAATGCTCAGGGCCATGCTCAGACACTTTTATTGGATTTATTGGCGTGACATTGGTTAATAAAATGATGTGTGTTTCAGGTGTGCAATTGTATCATACATCATCCGTACGTTGTATTGTGTGTTCACCACCCCACGTCAATGCCCTTCCGTCACCATGGATCGTCCCTCCACCCCCATCAACTGCCCCGTTCGGTTCTGTGTTTTCAACAAGGTCCCAGAGGGTGCCACGGCCACCCTTGGAGCAGTGAGAGTTCAAAGGCCATCTCGTTGCTGGTTTAACTTACCCTTTAATTCGGTTGTGAAAGGCCCAGATGGGATCACCATAGAACCAGAGGAGACATAAACGTCCCCTCGAAGGCCTCGGCCCTGGATCTCGAACATGACATCAAGGTCAACAGGGACCCCTGGAACGAGTTTGGTGAGGACAACATTGATTGAATAGAAGGAGGTGTGTGTGTGTGTGTGTGTGTGTGCGTGTGCGTGTGGGTATACTGTGAATTTGTGTGTACGGGGCAGCTAAGGGGAGGAATGGAGTAGACCATTTTTGGACTGGCTGTTCAACTCGCGATTCCTCCTTCTCTGAGAACTCCCCTCCCTCCTGCGGGAGGAGGCCGCCATGTTTGTACTACATGGCACCTCCTACCCTGGCCATAGCTGATTGACCACGGCCCAAGCTGGGCCATTAAGATTCTTTTAAAAAAATCTTTTATTGATTGATTTTAGAGAGAGGGAGGAAACAAGAGAGAGAGAGAGAGAGATCAATTTGTTGTTTATGCATTCATTGGTTGCTTCCTGTATGTGCCCTTGAACCTGCAACCTTGGTGTTTCTGGCCGATGCTCTAACCAACTGAGCTACCCAGCCAGGGCCAAGGTTCTCTCTTCTGGGGATCTAGACCTTTGGACCAAGGAACATTGGGTTTGACCATCTCGATTCTGATTAATTGCAATGATCTAGAAAGAAGGTCCCTAAACTGCTAACGCTACAGTCAGTCCTTAAAGCCTCGCGGGACCCCTGCCCTTCCCCAGGCGGGAGGGCTCAGCTCTGCCTTGAATCCCCTGAGGGGTCCCACCCAGTATTTGTCTCGGCCCTCACCCCCATTTTCTTTTTGTATGTAAGCGGCAGTTTGACATCAGAATCACCACAGGTGACACAGAACTCCTTCTAGAAGTAGCTCCCACCGCTTCTCCCACAGAGAGGAAGGCAGCCTGGACCGGGTGTGCAGGGAGCTCTCGGGCTGAGACCCTGTCCCAGTCCCTCTTGCACTCAGCCGCTCATGCGCCACGGTGGGTGGCTCCCGTTTGCACGGAGCTGGGTGCCCACAGTGCCCGTTTGCACGGAGCTGGGTGCCCACAGGGCCCGTTTGCACGGAGCTGGGTGCCCACAGGGCCAGTTTGCACGGAGCTGGGTGCCCACAGGGCCCGTTTGCACGGAGCTGGGTGCCCACAGGGCCCAGAGAGCATTCCCCGGCACTTCCCCTGCAGACACAGGCGACTCCCCTTTCTGCCTCTGACGAATTCCTCCTCCACCAGCTGGGTGGTCAGTGGGCTGATGAAGCGCCCTTCCTACCAGTACAAGCTCCTCAGCGCCTCCCACAGGCGTCTGCCTTGTGATGGTCTTGCCCGTGGACTGAGCTCCTTGAGGGTAGGCTCAGGTCCTGCGGGTTCGTGTGCCCACCCCCTCCCCCACTCCCCCCCAGGGGGAAGCACATCCCACGTGTGGACCCCACGCAGCACTCCCTGCTCGGAGCGGCGCTCAGGGAAGGTGTAAGTGACTTGCAGCCTGAATGGATGGGCGTGTGCGGAGAGGAACAGGACGGGCCATTTTCTGCATTTACCAGGAATCCCAAATTGACCCAGTGCCCCTTGCACCCTGCTGGGTTCCAGGGGGCGGGGTGGGGTGTGGGAAGGACACAGTGACCTGCTCCACCCCCTCCAGGAGCTCTCAGTCACTCGGGGAGGTGGAACCGGTCCCGTCCCCCCCACCCGCCCCCGTGAACCAGCCCTCCAGCGATCCTACTTGCTTTTTTGTT
>NW_005364180.1:357699-359575 GCF_000412655.1 Myotis brandtii
AGTGGGTGGTGGGCACAGCACTTGGACTGGTTTCCAGGCGCCGGCGGTGCCCCTGCCAGGGGACGAGGAAGTGCTGCATTGCTGGGGAGTGGATCGTTCTGGCCTTGGCACGGTCTGGAGAGATGGCACCTGGGGCTTGAAGCAGGGTGTCCCCAGCATGACAGGAGCTCTTGGCGACCGTGAGAAAGGGCCTGGCACCGCGCGGCGGCCGTCCTGCCACTCTGGGGGTGCAGAGGGCAGTGCCTCTGCCACCGGCCCCCTCATGCCTGCTGGGGACACTGGACTGGGGAAGGCAGGCGCCTGGGCGAAGGCTGGTGTCCCTTCTAATGGACATAAAGGAGAGACAGCAGGACATGCGTCTACCACGAGGTCCCTGATAGCGGCCCAGACAGAGGCCTGTCCAGGTCCCGGCATGGCCCTGGGCTCATGAATGTGGATCCGGCTTCGGAGAAGAAGGGAGGTGGTGGTCTCAGCAGTGATCACCGTCCATGGACAGTGGGAAACGTACAGGCCGAGGGGTGACCCGTGTCCACGGGCGGGGAGGGGCGTGGCACCCATCTGTCTGTAGTCGCAGGCCCAGCCTTCTCGGTTGATGGCTCGTCTAGGGTGTCTGGGAGTTGCCTGTCTTCTTTGATGCTTAGAAGCCTTTGGGGCCAGAGCATCGCTGGGGCCACGCGTGAAAGATGCGTCTGTAGCCCTGGGCGTGTGCCGGCACCGTGCCTGTCCCCCCGCAGGCCTTCGGGAAGCTTCCGGGGAGGGTCTCACCGGGTTGTACTTCACAGAGGGGCAACTTACAGCTCCCCCAGGGAAATCTTGGGGTGTGGAGGAAATCTTTAGGTCTCTGTGGATCCCCGGGGGGAGTGGAATCGGGCAGAAGAAGGAATGTGGTGAGCTTGGGCTGAGTCTGGGGGAGGCCTTGAGGAACCCAGGAAGGTGATGTTGAGGGTATGGGGCACTGGGGTGGCAGGTGGCGGCTCACTTGCGAAGGTGGGTGCTTGGAGGTGCTGCTGAGGTTCCTTAAAGCTGGGGCACCGCCCAGTGAGTGCACTTGGAGCCAGAAAACTGGACTTCCCGTCTCGGCGGCGCGACCTTGAGCAGGTGACTTCACCTCCCAGGGTTGTGTCACAGGGTGGTCCTGGGGGCGAGAGGGGACGGCGCACGTGAAAACCCTCCGCAGACCGCGAACGCTGCACAGGGACCGGGGGTTCTCGGCAGGTAAAGAGCCCGGGGTGGGAAATGGAGGCGTAGGATGTGACTGGGGAGGAAGCAGCCGGGAGAGCGAGAACTTGTCTTAGGGAGTTAGAGGCCCGGAGGGTGCAGGCTCTGGTGGGGGAAAAGGGGATCTGTGGACGGTGTGAGTCAGCAGCCGAGTCCCGAGCGTGGCGGCAGCCACCGTGGGGTCCTGCGGGAGTGGCGGGAGCCAGAGGAGGCGCTCGCTCGGCTGCAGGCCTGCCTCCCCGGGTCCACGCAGGGCTTGGAGTTGACTGTGGCTGACAGATCTGGGGTACCTGTGTGGGAGGGGGGCTTGGAAATGAGCATTTCCTCCTGAGAATTCCCTTTGGCTCTGGGTTCTGAGGGTGGGGGTGGGGAGCAGCCGCATCAGCAGTTTTGAGACTGTGGCCTGAGGAACGCAAAGTGGGTCAGAGCCACCAGGTGGGCTCGGGCCGTGCGGGCCCGTGAGGGAGACAGACCGATGGCAGGGGGACGGGAGAGCCTGAGGGATGGCCTCAGACACGTGGGCAAGGAGAAGGGGCGAGGGGCACCCTCAGAGGGGTCCTCCAGGGCCGACAGGTGGGGCACGGGTTCCCGGCGTGGGCCCACTTCCATCGGAAGGGCCGTCCCGGGTCCGGAAGCTGAGGGGGGCTGCCGATTGCGG
>NW_005364180.1:359769-363154 GCF_000412655.1 Myotis brandtii
GGCCGCAGTGCCCAGGGGTGGGGTAGAAGGGAACACGGCCCCGCCAGGCTGGCTTTTCCACGCTGCGGGCCTCGCCCTGCCCAGTGGCTGCCGCCTGGGCCCTGCCTGGTCTTGCAAGGCTTCCTTGGCCATTGGTCCCGGTTTGGGCGGCGGGGCTGGGAGTTCTGTCCCGCACACGCCCCACAGCGCCTTTCTCCGCCTCCCCGGGAGCTGCCCGCACCTCCATCCCTGCCTGCACGGCTCTCCTAAGCGCAAGCCCCTTCAGAGGAAGCTTCAGCCCTCCCTGCAGGGAATGCCCAGTGCCCACGCCCCTCAGCTCCCCTCCACACCGCCGCCTGTTTGTTCTGAGTTGTGGCTCAGCCTGATGGTTTGGGGCTCCAGGGCCCTCTGCAGCCACCCCTTGCCATCTGCCCGGGGTGCCGGGACTCTGCACCGCAGAGCTGGGTGGTGGCTGCGGCCGCTCAGAGAGGGGGAGTTGGCCCTCTGTGCCCAAGAGCGGAGCGGAGCCCTCGGAGTTGGAGGCCTGGGGCCTCGGCCGAGTGACTGCTCCCTGTCGGGTCCACGGGTGCTGGGTGGGGGTAGCACCACGGGGTGGACGTCGAGGGCCAGCAGCTCTCAAGCTGAGACTTTTTCCAGCTCTGGTCCTCAGTCCTGTCCCCAGTCCATGTTTCTCCAGAAGTTGCTTATCTCAGCTCGTGGCAGTCTTTCCTTCCTCGGCCCATAAGTCACGGAGCCCGGCTGCTCCGCCGCAGGGGGCCGGGGAATCGGGCATCTCCGGACAGAGGCCTCGGGACCGGAGCTGAGAGCACCAGCCCGCCTGCCACGGCTGGAGGCACGCCTGTCAGCGGAAGCCACCCCCACCCTGCCCTCCTGCTGAGACCAGAGGGGGACCTCAGGGCTTAATCACCTGTTGGCCGGGCGCCCCACCTGAGTTCCATTTCTTCCTGGAATAGCTCTGTGTTACACTCTCGTGGCCGGGCAAGTAGCGCCGGGGGAAATATCGGTGAGCGTGTGGTCAGGGGAAGATGAATCTCAGAACCGCCAGCCCAGGACCTGGAGGATGTGGTTCTCTCCCCAGGGGCCGGGGCGATCTATCTTGATTTTCTTCTTTCCTCTGAGATCCTGGCCTTGGCGGGCTGGACAGGGGCGGGCGTGTGGCAGCCGGGAGGACCCGGGAAACTGATCCGGGGGACTTCTGGCCGCTGGGGTAGGGGACCTGGGGGGCTGGCGTGGGGGGGGCCGTGTGGCCACAGGGGAGGGTGTTTGGCAGGAACGTCCAAGCCCCCGCCAGGTCGTGGCTGAGACGAGTAGGGTGGGGCTGTCCCCGCCAAAGGGCTGCCTGGGGATTGCACGTGTGTGAAGCCACGTGTGCCCGTAAGTGTGTCCGTGGGAAGCGAGGGCTGAGGGGGTGTGGAGCGCCTGGCGGTGTGGGGACCTGTGGGCTTCTGTGTCTGGCCGGCCTGGTGTTGGTGGGTGTGCGGAGGGGGCGCGGCTGGGCCCGCAGAAGCAGGAGAGGACAGTGGGAGCGGAGCGCGGATTTCACGTCTCCCGTGTGATTCTTACAAGAGGGGCCTCTCTGCTTCCTCAGTAGTCTCAGAAGGAAGCCAGGCCGGAGGCGTGGCTCTCAAACACACACACACATGTGTGCCTGCCCCACGCGCCTCCTCACGCCCCCCCGGAACTCAGCGGGCGACAGGCCCCCCTGGGCGACAGGCGGTAGCATTGGAGCCCACGGGCATTACGACGTGGGGTTCTGGCGTCAAACAGACCCAGGTCTGGGTCCCGGGGCCTTTCCGCACCTCAGTTTCCTCGCCTGTGAAATGGGGCAGTCAAACCTCCCACCAGGGTGGTGGCAAGAATGCCACGGCCTAACTAACGGCGGTGCCTGGCACGTGCCGAGGTCCTGGGAGAGCAATCGCACGCGGGACATGCCCTGCCCTCGCAGCCGGCGTCGGGTCCACAGGAAAGCAGGGACCTGGTGACCCGTGTCGTTACAGGGAGGATGCTGTCGGCCAGCCCCTTCTCGGTGTGAACTCCCCGTGCCTGCCCTCGGCACGGACGGGATCCTGCACATCCGTCAACGGAATCGGATGCAGAATAATGTCTTTGTCCCTGGGGAATGGTTCCACCCAGATACTTCTTTTTTAAAAAAGTGTTTTTATTGATTTTTTAGAGAGAGAGGAAGGGAGAGGAATAGAGAGATGGAAACATCAATGGGAGAGAAATATTGATTGGATGCCTCCTGCATGCCCCCCCGCCCGGGGATTGAACTCACAACCGGGTATGTGCCCTGACTGGGAATCGAACCCGTGACCTCTTGGTTCATTGAGTCAACACTCAACCACTGAGCCACACCAGCCAGGCGGATACCTACTTTGTGAGCACCTGCCGAGGGTTGGTCCCCGTGGGGCCGTGGCGACAAACTGGACATTCCCGAGCCGACCAGGTGTGGCTCCTGCCCTCGAGGACCTCGCAGTCCGTTGAGACGATGGGAGGAGGACACGAGGGCTGTGCTTCAGTTTCCAGAGGCAGAGCCACCGGAGGTCCGCGGAGGCGGAGTGACTGGGATGAGGGAGATCCGGGAGACGCGGGTGGTGATGCCTTCAGCCTGGGCCGTGCAGGTGACTGTGGAGGAAGCAGAGCAGTGGGGGTTGGGGTGGGGGGGGAGGGTGTCTGGGGAAGCCAGGCTCGACCGTTTGTGGTCTGGATTGAGCACTGGGTGCCGGAAATGGAAGCAATGAAAGCTAAGATTGCACAAGTGGGCTGGAGCTGGGTCCCCGAGAGCCACGACTGCAGGGCCATGGGGTGTGTGGGGAACATGGGCAGTCACTGGGGTGTCCTGGGGGCGAGGTGCGGGGTGGGGGGACAGGAGGGGAGGCCAGCTGGCGGCTAGGGCAGGTGCGGGTGAGGGGCTTGACGCTGGGCAGTAGCCGCCCGGGGGAGGGAAGGGGAGAGACCAATTTGGATGGTTATGGGGGTGAGGGGGGAGCCATGAGATTTGTCGTTGGGTCGGTAAGAGGCAGGCGAGCAGCCGGCCCAGGAGGGAGGGCCTGAGCAGGAGCAGCAGCGCCTCGGAGCCCCACCCAGGATGGGTTGCGTTGCCCACACTTGACTTTCAGTGGCTTGGCCCCCTCGCGTTCCAGGCCGGGAGGGGGTGTGGGAGTGGGAGTGGGGGCTCTCCCACATCCCCAGGAGGCCGTTCGCGCTGCCTGCAAGGCCGTCCTCATCCCCGAGGACCTGCCCAGGGATCCCCGAGTCCTCACACTCCTTCCAGGCGCTTGATCGTTTCCTCCCCAAATTATCCCTTGAAATGCCGCCTGCCTGAGTTCAGCCCAGGAGGTTGCTATTCTGGGAGGTTTGATCAGAACCCTCTCAGCACCTGGGC
>NW_005364180.1:363537-367081 GCF_000412655.1 Myotis brandtii
GTGGGCGGGACAGCACCTGCCTCCACCGGGAGATGCGGGAGGGGAGGGTGGGCCTGGGCTGTGTAAGGCGAGGCATTCAACCTGAAGAGGCCCCTTGTCGCTGCCTCTTCTGGAGCCATTAATTAATTTATGATTGATGTTCCTGGACTTACTTGAGCTTAATCTATTATTGATGTCCCTTCATTACGCACCATCCACCCTGCACCTTCCAGCACCCGGCTGCTCCCGCGGGGAGGCCGGCGAGGCGTGCGCTCTGCGGCTGCCCCTCTGCCCCCCACCCGACCCCCCAGGACAGAGGCCTGTGCCCGGGCTTTTGCCAAACCCTTTCAGGTTTGGGGGGTCTGGGAAGGCCCCGATGTGCCTGTCTCCAGGAGGCTTTGCTCAGCCACACAACAGCGCAGGAGTAACAGCCGTTTCCGAGTGGCGAATGTGGAGGCACTAAACCAGCCGCGTCCAGAGGGGCTCATTCCGCCTGCAGCAGGCCCCCCTCCAGCCCCCGCCTCCAGGAGGCTCAGAGAGGCGAGCTACCTGCCCCGGGACAGGCGAGTAGGTGGGGAACCGGGCCTTGTACTCTCTCCTCTCCCAGCCACGCCTCTCCTCCAGGCCCCACACAGCCCACCTTTCCCATGATGCCCTTCTTCCCGCCGCACTGACTTCAGGACTGGGACAGGCGAGTAGGTGGGGAGCCGGGGTATGAACTCTCTTCTCCTCTCCTCCAGGCCCCACACAGCCCACCTTTCCATGATGCCCTTCTTCCCGCCGCACTGACTTCAGGACTGTCCTCTCCAACATGGTGGGGGTCACAGCACCCGCATCCCCGAGGGGGTGTGTGATGTAAAATGTCGGTGGCTCATTCCCTTCACTCATGCGCATCCTCACGGAAGACGAACAATAACGGCAAAACGGCACTTTACCGAGCACCGAGGCCAGGCGCCGTGCATGTGTTCGCTCACTGAGTCCTCGAAGCCACCCCGAGAGGCGGGACACACGCGCCCATTTTACAGACGAGGTTGAGAAATGAGCTCCAGGCACTCGGCTGGGGGCGGCGGGGCCAGGCTTTGGAGCCCAGCAGCCACGAGGTGCGGGGTGCGGATCTGCATCCCTTTCCCTCTCCGTCTCCTTGGCCTGTGTGTTCGTCAGATGTCTGTGTAGCTCCCCAGCTTTCACCGTTCTGGCCTGAAGAGCTGGTGTCCGCGGGGCCCCCTCCTTTGCTGTGGGGACCAGGCGTGCCCACTCACACAGGACGGTGATTTTAGGGAGACAGTGAGGCAGGTGAGGGTGCTGGGCCCGGGTTTTGGCCCTGGCTCTGCTGAGCGACTTCAGATGAGTCACTCAGCCTCTCTGCGCCTCGGTGGCCCTGTGTGTGTAACAGCAGCCATGATGCTTGCTCCCTCCTGCACGGACTGTCCCCGTGCTCCAAGGGACGCGGGGGGAGACGCTGATAATCAAGGACCAGAGCTGCTTGTGTAGGAGACTCCAGAGCTGGCGCAGGGCGAGAGGCTCAGGCACCTGGACCCAGGCCCTCTGAACCGCCCGGACAGGCCAGTGGGCCCGCGGCTGCCAGGTGGCAAGGACACACTCGAGGACCCTGTTGCACCCAGAGCTGGGCAGGACGTCCCTAGAGTGAGTGCCCGGCCCCAGCCTGGTACCCTGTGGGCTGGCCAGCGCCTGGAGGCAGTCCCTCCTACTCTGGGTCTGGGGCGGGGGGGGGGGGGGGGGGTAGTGCAAGGGCCGCCTGGGGTTGTGGGCCCCTCACACCTCTCTCCCCCACTCGCCTGGGCAGCCTGACTAGGTGGGTCCAGGCTGGGTTTGGTGAGGACGAACAGCTCACCACGCAGCCGCAGGGCATCCCCTCATCCCTCTGAACGCACGGGAGCCTGGGGAAGGGTGAGCCACGGCTGCTGTTCTGGAAAGCGGGGTGGGGGGGGGGGGGGAGACTGGCGGTCGCTCCGTGGCTGGGTTCCCAGGGCGTTGGCTGGGGAGCCTCTGCTTTCTCATCAGCTTCACTCCAAGTGCGTTTCCGCGCAGAGCTGGGCCTGGGGGGCAGGACGCTTGCTGCTGGGACCCCACCCCGCAGCCCCAGGCCCCGGAGAAGAGGGTAGAGGTCGCCCTGCCGGTGGGGGCGAGGCCCGCCTGGCTTGGCTGCTGGAAATCTGTGGCCGGGCTGCTGTTTGGTGACGTTTTGTTTCGCTTCCCAAGTTTCCGCCTTCTGCAGGCGGGATGACATCAGGCCCGCCGGCACGCCCTGCAGCCGCTCCCACGGCAGCCCTGGCCCACGCTGCCTGGACAGCTGTCCCGCTGCAGATTCCGGCCGCCCTGGGCCCCGCAGCGGAGGGACTCCCGTGGCCTTTCCAGTCTCAGACGCCAGTCACACCCTGGGGCCACCTGCAGGCAGCACCTGCCCGCCCCACCCACTCAGGGCTGTGCCTCCAGGACCAGACCACTCCGGTCCCTTGGGTCACCCTCTTCTATTCGCTCTCCCGCTCTCTAAACCCAGCCTGGCAAGGCCTGCAGGCGTGGCCTGCAGGCGTGGCCTGTAGCGGAGAGACGGAGCTTCGCAGAGCCCACGGCTACTTGGCAGATCACTTCACCCCCCTGCGCCTCAGCTTCCTCATCTGTGAAGTGGGGATGTAGCGGGGTGTGGCATACTGGCCCTCGAGGGAGATGCCACCCCGGAAACCTGCCGGTGCCAGGAGCGCGCAGGCTCTCCATACATGTTCCCTGCTGTTATTAGTCCCCGGAGTTGCTTCTGTGACTCTTCTCTTTAACCCGGAGGTTAAAGAGCTAAGCTAAGAGCCCTCCCTTTCCCGAGGCGGCATCTCCTCTGCAGCCAGGCAGCCCCTGCACCACGCCCACCCGCCAGGCCCGGGGCCCCCACCTCCCCTCCAGCTTCTGGCCTCTCCTCAGGCTGGCAGTGCCCTCTGGCATCTTCCCCTTCCTTCCTGCCCAGCCCTCCCTGAGGCCGGCCCCTGGCCCCAGCTCCTTTTGGTTTCCTTCCTTTGGCACTTCTTCCACTCGCTGCCTTCTCTTTGTCCACCTTTTCCTCCCCTGAGGCCTTTGGGGGAAGCCCGTGTCTTTCCTCGGAGGCTCTCTGACCCTCCTGTGCCCGTGGGAAGATGGCCTGTGGGTCCGATTGTGCATGGCCAGAGGGGTCAGGACGTGTGCTCACAGCCAGGAACCCCGGCATCCTTGGCGAATCCAGACCCCCCCTCCCCCCCTCCCATCCTCTCTGGTCCTCGCCGGTCAGGGCAGCTGCTCCGGTGGCTGCAGAAGGCGGCCAGCCAGCTCTGCCAAGGGGGCCTGGCTGGCGGCCACGGGAACCCAGCCTGTGGGGCACAAAGCCCCAGCTGAGGCCTGAGGTCCCAGGTTCAAGGACATGCCGGAGGAGAAGGCCAGAGGCGGCCCCAGCCCCAGGGCACACAGCCACATCTGGAGGCGCCTTCCTCCTGGAAGTCAAGGAGTTTTTCTCCAGAGGTGGTTTGGGTTGCGGACCTTTGAAAGGACCCTTCCTTGGGCGGGGGCCCCGACTGTGGAGAGGACGGCT
>NW_005364180.1:367197-368420 GCF_000412655.1 Myotis brandtii
CCGGCCTCCTTCCCGGGGAGCTGGCCCGGCCCCGCTGGCCCTCAGCTCCGCGCCCGGGCTGGGAATAGTACAAGTTCCCACCTGGCCCTCAGGGAGTCCCCGGTGATGGCTGACAGGTGACAGACAGCGTACAAGGTAACAACAGCAACACCAGCAGGCTCTCCCTGGCATCCCTCTCTGCCAGGCTCGCCCTCAGCGCTCTGTGCGTAGTAACTCATCTAACGCAAAGAGTAGTGACAGCTCCTGCTCCGTGGGCACTCCCCGGGCTCCGGGCTCTGTGCCCAGGCGGTGCCCACCCACCCGCCGAGGGAGGCATGCGGGTTCTATAGCAGGAGACCGGCCAGGACCTCAGCTTCCCTGGAGAATGGAAGGAACCTGCTAGAAGGTTCCTTCATACTTGCGGCTGGCAGGCTGGGACGCCGGCCCCCACTGTCCGGCCCCTGCTCTCGGGCGGCTTCCTCCTCGGTCCCCCACCTGGTGTCGGGTCTGGAGACCCTGCCGATCCCAGGAGAACAGGTTCCTCCGAGAGGAAGGGCCCTACCGCCGAGAGGTCTGTCCCTCTCCACGCACAGGCCCGCCTGTGGCTTGTGGCCACCTCCTCAGACCTGGCACCTGTCCGGCCGTGGCAGGTGGCTTTCGGGTGCACGCCGCTCATTCCTCTCACCCCACATGCCCCCGCCAGTCATGCCGGCTGCAGGTTGTACCCTGCTGCCAGCCTGCGCGGCACAGTCTAATAGATGGCTCACGGCGGGCCTGCTCTCGGAGCCGCCTTTTCCGTCGCTTGGCCCTTAGAGAGCCGGCCCCTCCCTCCCCCAGGTGAACCCATTGAGCCGGCTTCCGGCGGCGGTAACTAAGCCGGGCACACAGCCCACCATCTGCTCAGCACTTTGTAGAAGTTGGAGCCCGTGGGGTAATGAACTCCCGTCATAAAGCAGCTGGAGCCGTGCGCCCTGGGATGTATAAATTATAGGCGCCTCTGAAGTTGTAATTGCACGTGGCAGCGGCTGGGCGGTTGGAAGGGGCGGCCCGGCCGGCCATTCCCCGCTTCCTTCCAGGAGGCGCGCAGACCTGAGTCTGGCGGCGAGGAAAGAATGTCCTCAGACCAAACCCAGCTCCGGTTGCTCTGCCCGGTTCCCAGTTCCCACTTCCTGCCCTGGCTGCGGGCTCCGGAGGCATGACCCCCAGGCCCTGCGCCCTGTCTGTGCCCGGGACGGGACGGGCGG
>NW_005364180.1:368659-378647 GCF_000412655.1 Myotis brandtii
ATGATGCGTGTCAAGGACGCAGCCTGGTGCTTCTTTAATGGGGACACAGGTCACCTGGGGACTTACCAATGCCGATTCCGCTCAGGCAGGAGCCCAGGTCAGCTCCTGGTGACGGGGCTCACCGGCCACACCTGGAGCGGCCGGGGCAGGCTTGAGGCCTAGGAGGAGCTCACTCAGTTCTGGCTGATACCCATCCAAGTGCCCATCGCCCGCCTGCCCACACCTGCCATGGTGCCCACGTGAGTGAGTTCCACGCTCCCAGTGTGGGCCATGAGCCAGCACAGCAGCGACACCTGAGAATGGGTTAGAGATGCAGAACCTTAGGGTGCCCCAGCCCGAATCAGAACCTCAGGGAGCCCCCAGCCCGAATCAGAACCTCAGGGAGCCCCAGCCCAAATCAGAACCTCAGGGAGCCCCCGGCCCGAATCAGAACCTCAGGGAGCCCCCAGCCCGAATCAGAACCTCAGGGAGTGGAGCCCAGGAACCTGCAGCTGGACCGCTGTGCTCGCTCGGGTAGAAGCCCTGCGGCCCGTCCTGAGCCTGGCCTCTCTGAGTGTGGGCGGTGTCCCCAGCATCAGGATCTCCTGGGATTGGCTGAGATGGGACTCACTCAGAATACAGGTTCCTGGGCCCTACCTTGGACCCAGCCAGAATTTCTGGGTGGGGCCTAGGAATCTGCATTTATCCATTTACGTCTGGGAGTCCATCACTGCTTGAGAGCTGCGGGCAGGACCCACTCCATACTCCCCCCCCCCCCCCCCCCCCCCCCATAAAGCTTTGCCTCTGGGGGTGCAGATGGGCACAGGCGTCAGGAGCCCCAGGCTCCAGCACGGTGCTGCCTGGGGTCCCCCCAGCTGCTGGAATGTTCTCAGCGAGAAGAGGGGCCCCAGCAGGGAACTGTCGCGTAAACTCACGCACGCCAGGCACAAGGACAGCTCCAGTCATGAGGGAAGAGGGGGCTGGAAAAATGTTCAATGGAGAGAAGTGTTTACCTTCTCGAGCTCAGTGAAATGGAGCGGTAGGTGTGGGGTGACCCCGTGTTTGGACAGAGGAAAAGAAAGGCCGGACAGATGTGAACAGTCCATCGTTTCCCGGAGGGATCCTGGGCGTTTTCTATTTTCTTTCCCTTTCTCGCTCTCTCTCCCCTCCCCCCCGCTCCCTTAGTGTCTATTTTCTAAGGAGAAATAAGAAGGAAAAAGCAGGCATAGCTGAGCGTGTCAGGTCACAGGGGCCCGTGGCAGGCCCAGCCTCCCAGACAGGCTCCTCTCGCTCCACCTGCTGCTGGGGTGACCTTCCCCACAGTCCCCCCCCCCTCCGGCTGTGCCTGCTGCTCCCCAGTCCCTCACACTGTTCCCCCTACTTGTCTCTCTGCATTGAGTTTTCCCTGGTGATGGCAAGGGTACCTCCCCCCTTTAACAACAGAGGAAAGGGGGGGGGCGGGCAGCCGAAGGATGGGGAGCCCCCGAGCTCGCTAGCCTCTGGGGCGGAGTTCAGTTTCCATCAGGGCGTCCCCTAGGCACTGAACCTACATTCCGGAGTCTAGCCTCGGAGGATGTGCTCGGAGGTGGTGGTTGAATGAATGAGGCTTAGAAAGCAGCCCCGGGCAGGGCAGGGCGGGGCGGGGCAGGGCCCATGGCTGTGTGACCTTGGGCATGTCAGCGTCCCTCTCTGGGCTTTGGGTCTTCATCTCTGAAATTGAGGGAGTCAGGGAGGCTTGAGCTCTGGGTCCCCTGGGCCCTTCTAGCTTTAATCTCCGGGGTGTCGCATACCTTCTCCCTCGGCCCCCCTTGCCGGTGGCCTAAGCTACTTGTGCTGTCTAGGAAGAGCCCGCCTGTCTGTCCCTGCTGCCCGGCGAGAGTGTGTTCAGAGACAGCTGCTCGGGGCAGGGCCCTCCGAGCAAGGTGAAGGCGGAGCAGGAACACAAGAGGCGCCAGGTGCAGGGAATGAAACTCAGCCGCCGGCAGTGGGGGGCTGGGGGCACCCGTCCCTGGGTCTGATCCTGGCCCCCGTGACCTCTTGGCGCTGCCGGCGGTTGGGTGTCTGCTTTTCATCTTCTGCCCAGAGCTGCCTCTATCGCAGGCCCCCTGCCTGGCTTTGTGGCTGAGACCCCATTCCCCTCAGCCTCAGCCGCCCTGCGCTGCAGCCCTTCGAGCTGCTGTTTCCCAAGGAGTGGTTCAGTGGGGGAGGAGGGGGGGTCCGTTCGAGCCATTTGCTTTAAAGCCATTTCCAGAAACCCATGGGATTTGTGTGGTCACGTCTTTTCAGTCTTCTCTCTAAGTAATGGATGGGCTTCTGGGTCTCTTCCCCAAACACCTTCCTTGCCTGAACCATAGAGAGGGGGGTTTCAAACCTGAACTTGGAGGGGCTCTGGGTATCTGTCTGGGTAACACCAAGCACGTGTCTACCTGTGGTGCCGGGGAAATAGCCAGACTCTGTGCACTCATGAGTGTGTATTTTACTGGCCCGGGGGCTCCACAGAAGCCAGCTTTCCTGCACCCCAGAGGCAGGAGCTGGGAGGGAATGATGGTGCTCAGCACAGAGCCCGAGAGGGCAGAGGTGAGGGGGCGGCCTCTGTGCTGGCCGGGATCAGGCCCGTGCACAGGTGCGTCTTCCTCCAGGGTCCTGACAGGCCCGTGCACAGGGGCGTCTGCCTCCGGGGTCCTGACAGGCCCGTGCACAGGGGCGTCTGCCTCCGGGGTCCTGACAGGCCCGTGCACAGGGGCGTCTGCCTCCGGGGTCCTGACAGGCCCGTGCACAGGGGCGTCTGCCTCCGGGGTCCTGACAGGCCCGTGCACAGGGGCGTCTGCCTCCGGGGTCCTGACAGGCCCGTGCACAGGGGCGTCTGCCTCCGGGGTCCTGACAGGCCCGTGCACAGGGGCGTCTGCCTCCGGGGTCCTGACAGGCCCGTGCACAGGGGCGTCTGCCTCCGGGGTCCTGACAGGCCCGTGCACAGGGGCGTCTGCCTCCGGGGTCCTGACAGGCCCGTGCACAGGGGCGTCTGCCTCCGGGGTCCTGACAGGCCCGTGCACAGGGGCGTCTGCCTCCGGGGTCCTGACAGGCCCGTGCACAGGGGCGTCTGCCTCCGGGGTCCTGACAGGCCCGTGCACAGGGGCGTCTGCCTCCGGGGTCCTGACAGGCCCGTGCACAGGGGCGTCTGCCTCCGGGGTCCTGACAGGCCCGTGCACAGGGGCGTCTGCCTCCGGGGTCCTGACAGGCCCGTGCACAGGGGCGTCTGCCTCCGGGGTCCTGACAGGCCCGTGCACAGGGGCGTCTGCCTCCGGGGTCCTGACAGGCCCGTGCACAGGGGCGTCTGCCTCCGGGGTCCTGACAGGCCCGTGCACAGGGGCGTCTGCCTCCGGGGTCCTGACAGGCCCGTGCACAGGGGCGTCTGCCTCCGGGGTCCTGACAGGCCCGTGCACAGGGGCGTCTGCCTCCGGGGTCCTGACAGGCCCGTGCACAGGGGCGTCTGCCTCCGGGGTCCTGACAGGCCCGTGCACAGGGGCGTCTGCCTCCGGGGTCCTGACAGGCCCGTGCACAGGGGCGTCTGCCTCCAGGGTCCTGACAGGCCCATGCACAGGTGCACCTGCCTCGGGGGTTCTGAGGGGCTTTTGTGTGGGGGTGGGAGGAGGAGGAAGAAAAGAACAAGTGAGCGGTGCTTTCTCCCCTCCTTCTGCCGGGTAGTCAACTCCTGCTCAGCCGTCAGCGCCCTAACGGCAGCCTTCTCCGTTGCCTGGGCTGAGCAGCTGTCGGGGCCGTGGGATCCGGCGTCATCACTCTGCGCTCTGGCCCGAGGATGGGTCTCCCGGTCATTCTGTGCTGTGAGCGCTTCCGGATGGGCCGTGTCATCTTCACTGACATCCGCAGGAGGTCCTCCTTCCGATCCTGTGAGTGCACCTGAGGCCTGGGCTGGCACTCCCAGACCCGGGCCTGCTCTCCCCCTGGCCTTGGCGCCCACCCTCCCCTCCCTCTCCTCACCTGCACCTAGAAGGGGGTCCTACCTGGGCCGGAGTCAGGCTGGAAGGGGATGGAGTCACGGGTGGTGGCACTCAGCGGGCCAGCGGTCCTCTGCCACCAGCGGGATCCCGCAGGCCCCCTCCCCACCCCGCAGGCAGCCGCTGCAGTGAGGTGGCCGCTAACCGGTCTGGCGGGTTTTGGGGACCTGGCTGGGTTTCTGGAGGGACAGGATGTCCTGTTGGGAGCAGCCTTTGTGCCTGTCCTTTCTGTGCCCCTTGCAGGCTTTCAGGCCGGTCCCCTCCTGGCCTGCGCTCCTCCCTCCTCACAGGGAGGGCCTTCACCCTGCGCTTCCTGGGGTCCAGGGAGCATGTAGTGGGGGTGCCTGGGCCGGAGACAGAGGCTGACCGAAGCCCAGGGGGCACGGAGGCGCTGGGGTGACGGTCCCTGGGCAAGAGCTGGCAGCCGTGGTGAACATGCTCCCACCTCCCCCACTGACAAGGGTCAGGCCCAGAGGCCCAAAGAGGCCACAGAAGCAGGCGCAGGCCCTGCCGCAGCCTCTCTTAGGGCTCCTCCCACTCCCACGGCCAGGCCCCCTCGCAGGGAGCAGGAAATGGGGGTGGGGGAACGGGTGTTCCTCTCACCCTCTGCTGGGAGGGCCCGGTGCCCCACTCCGTAGGTGTCAGCGGAACTGTCACCCAGCGGCGGTGCCGGGATTCCCCGCTGACTCACCGGCCTGGCTGCGCTCAGCGAGGCAGGAGTGGCTGTGAAGGTGTCTGGGTGGCGACAGGACTCCCAGGGAGGGAGGCCCAGAGCCTGGGAGGGGGCTGAGGGGCCCAGGCTGGCTGGGAGCAGGGCCCACAGAACTTTTAGCGTCCCCCACTCCTGCTGCCTTCCCCTCCCCCCCCCCAGACCTTTAACACGGGGCCTTAGCACCAAGGGCTGCTCCCTGTCTCCCCGGAGGTGCCCCCCCCCCAGGGTGAAGTGCTTTCCCTCCAGAGAACAGAGAAGCCATTGATCCCCGGGTCCACAGACAGGGCCCCGCTGTGGGGGGCTGCGAGCAGGAAGTGGGGCCCAGGACCCCTGGGGAGAGGGACAACTGTGGGCTCTTCCCTGAAGGATTCACACCCGCCTGTGCAGTTTGGGCGCCGTGAGCCGGCAGCAGGGTGGGGGTGTGGATGCGGAGTGGGCTGGGGGAGGACGAGCAGACAGCAGTGTGGATGCGGGCTGCAGGCAGGCCTGCGGAGGTGGCGGCAGAGCTGTGTGGGCGCCCTGAGTTGGGGAGCGGTGGGGTGTATGGTTCTGGGTGGTCGCCCGAGTCCCTGCCTTCCTGTTGCCAGTGGGAGGGAGAGTCACCCTGACCTCTCCAGGCGGGAATAGCCGGGGCCGCAGCCCCCCGGGTGACACCAGGGCCCTGACATGGCTAGGTCTCAGCAGGCCGACTTCTGGGCCCTCCCCACCCTCCTGGCCTGGCGAGACGCAGCGCAGCGGTTTCTGTTGGCAGGGGCCCCGGGGCAGCTCCCGGGTCTCTGATGAGGAGGCTGCCTGGCCCCCTGCAAGCATGTCCGGCCCCATTGGCCACACTGGTCCCTCCAGGAGCAGGCGCAGGGCGGGGCAGCTGGGGCAGGAATGCAGCCCGGGGGCCCCGCCTCTGAGCGACGGGACTGGGGGCCCAGCCAACAGGGCAGGCCCGCGCCCTCCGGCTCTCGGCGGGCCCACTGCTGCGGTCAGGAGCGCTGAGGCTGACCGCTGGTCCTGAGTGGCAGCTTGAACAGGCGGCATGGGGGCGGGAGTCGCCCTCCTGGCAGGGCCCCCGCGCCGCAGTCCTCCAGGCAGGACTGTCCGTAAGGGACAGAGGACAGCCCCGCGGGAGCCGCTGTGGCTGGGCCAGGTGTCTGCATCCTTGGCTTTCGCCTTCCGTCCTAAAGTGAGCATGTGTGACGCCGTGGCCAGAAGCTCCCTTCTCACCCGGATGTTCTGTGGTTTACGAACCCCCCAGCTCTAGAGGGCGGGACGGGGCGGGGGGCGGGGGAGCACCTTCTCCTGATGGACCCCGGTGGCCAGCGCCTGTGCAGGGAGGGGCAGGGGGGCGTCTCCTCCTGCAGCCTGCTTTCTCCCCGCTCCTCCCTGGGCGATGAGGGGGAGGCCATGGCTGGGGTTCCTGATACAGGGCCTCTGGCAGGTGGTGGGTGACCTTTATTATCCTTATGTGTCATCATCACCGTTATTGTGGAATCGGCTCCTCAGAGCCTGTGGGGGGCCTCCTGGAAGAGGCGATGAGGCTCATGGCCTCGGCTGGCATCCCGGCCCCAGGTCTGCTTGGGAAGCGGAGCACAGGGGTCTGGGTGGGCAGGAGGGGCCCCGGCACCTCCCTGGCTTGGCTGAGCCGCCGGCTCCCATCTGCGGAGGGGCGGCCCGCCCTCCGCGCGTTGGCTGGGAGACCTCAGCGCTGAGGAGCGCGTGTTCTGCAAACATCTTGCTCGCGGCAGATGGCAGCGCAACGCCCTTTCTCCCCGCAGTTCCGGTGGCACTTCCCTGTGCCCGCCCTCCTGTTCACTGTGGATCTGCCTTTGGCGATGGGGAGGCCGTGGTGCCGCCTGGGCCTGGTGAGGCTGGGTGCTCAGGCCGTGGGCAGCGTGCAAAGCAGAGAAGACCTCGAGCCCCACCTGCCTCGTCAGGGCAGCGCCGTCCTGCCCGGTTCCCACGCGGGTCTCTGGCCGGACGGGCCAGCCTCGTGATCTCAGAAGAACAAGGGAGCCGGTCCCCGGGCCTGGGTGACATTTCTTGAGCAGCTGCGAGGCACCGGGCACTGTGCAGGCTTCCAACGACACGGGCAGGGGTGCTGCCCTGCCCTCGGGGCGGCTCCCAGGCTAGCGGGGAGCCAGGGCTCCTGGGGCAGGAACGGACGGTTGGCAGCTTTTGGAGGCTGAGGAGTTCCCCGGAGAGCAAGCGTTCGAAAGGCTTTCTGTGCAGAGACGGCCCAGGCAGAGGCACTGAGGCATGAAGAGCGCTGGCCCTGCAGAGCACTCGACTGTGGCGTGAAGGGGAGCAGCTAGAGGCCACGCTGCCTCATCAGCTGGTCCCACCCCAGGGTGGGGTCTTCGAGGAAGAGACACCGCTCCGCTGGCTGCATGAGGGGCGGGGTCAGCCTGAAGCAGAAGCCCTGTGTGGGGCCCATGGGGCGCAGGCCTTGCTCAGCTGGAGGGAATTCTAGGACCTGGCTCATGGCTGCCTTGGGTTTGGGGGCAGCTGGAGTAGCCGCTGCTGGTGGAGTAGCTCTTGCTGGTGGAGCAGCCTCTGCTGGTGCAGCTGCAGCTCAGAAGTCTCCCCTGGGGGCCGGGGCCAGGGGAGCACAGAGCGGCTGAGTGAGCATGCCCCGGCAGGGTGTGGTGCCGGCTTCCACAGGGCTGCCCTGTGCTGTGGCCTGCCCCGGCTCCACCCCACATCTGTGTGACACTGGACAGAGCATCCCTGTATGGAGACCGTCACCGGTGCCCAACTCCGCGCTGTGTTCCCACACGGGCCCGTCCCACTTAACCTCCGCCAGGGCCGTCCACGTGGGCATCCCTGGCCCCAGGGTCCCTAGACTTGTTCAGAGTCGCCAGCCAGGATGTGGCCAAGCAGAGGCGCCAGGCCCAGGTTGGCCTGACCCTCCCAGCGGCCTCCGGCAGGGGCACATACCCTGTCCCCAGAGAAGCTCAGTGCAGGGGTGGGGGCGGCCCCCAAGCCTGGAAGCCTGGCGCCCTGAGGACTTAGGCCCCGCCTGTTCTCCCATCGCTGCCCCCCCCCTCTGCTCACTCTCAGGCTCCTCCCTGAGGGAGGAGGGAGTGGGGAAGGCCAAGTCATTCCCCCCCGCCCCCCGGGGGGGCCGTGACAGCTGCCGGAAAGGCCACCCAGCAGCCGAGTGCTGTCCTGCAGGGCAGCGGCCCAGCAGAGCGAGGCCCGGTGTTTGCTTTTCTCAGCTCTGCGTTTGCTCTGCCGCCCGAGCCTGGCTCCTTGTTTGCCCAGGGACTTGCCCTCCAGGGAGCTGGGTGGGGCTGGGCCAGGGTGGCAGGCAGGTGGTCCCCTGCTTTGGGGCTTCCAGCTTGTACGGAGGAGGGGAAGGAGGGCCGGGCTGCCCGTAAGTGCCACACCCTGTGGTCCCCCGAGCTGCCCCAGCAGTGCCGGGCTTCGCCCACGCAGGCCGTGTGACTGCAGCGCCGGGCCCGGCGTGCCTGGCATGCCAGAGCGGCAGTGGCAGCGGCAGCTGGATGGCCGGCAGGAGCATGGAGTCCCCAGAGCCTGTGTTGAGCACTGGCCCCGGGGCGTGGGGGTGAGGGGCGGCATCAATGGGACGTTTGTGTGCAGGGGCAGAGGCGCACACGGCCCCAGCCCCGGCTCATCTGCTGCTTTCTTTCCTGGATCCGTCCGTGGCCCGCCCCTCCCAGCCAGGAGGGCTTGCCTGTCCACCAGTCCTGCCTGCCCCTCCCACCACCCCCTTTCAGATGAATCAGCCCTGGGCACTTGACCGTTTCTTCTCCGGCCCCTGGCCGCTCGGCCTGCCCTCCTGGGAGTGGCCTCCAGCATCCTCTCCCTGGTCCACGGAGCTCCCCGCTGGCCAGGGAAGTGTTGCCAGCTCCCGGAGGCCCGGGCCTGGCCCTCAGGGCGGATGGGAGCTGATTAGGTGAACAGAGGCCAGGGTGGGGGGGCGCGATGCGGGGACCTGGTGTCCAGGGGAGAGGGAGCCCGTGCCCCCCACAGCTGGACGGGACGCTCAGGGAGAGGCCTGCGTTGGCTGGGCAGGGACCGCAGCCCCCCTGCAGCGCCCCCCTGTGGTCAGTTAGCATCTCTGAGTGGCTCTGGGCTGGGAGGGCAAGCTCACTGCGCTGGCGTGGTCTCTCCACCACTTGGTGGTTGTCAGACAAGCTGCGGGGACAAGCAGGCTGTCGCCAAGAGGCGGTGCCGTGCCCTCCAGGGGCACAGAGCTCTGTAAACAGAGGGCAGCCTGGAGCCTGTCATCGCTCGGGCCTGGGGCTGCTGCAGGAGACCGCGTGGGGCTGGTGGACTCAGCATCCCGCTTTGCGGGTGACGACGCTCCTGTTCGTGCCGCCTTTAATCCGCGTCACTGAGGTGTTACCAAACCCTTTCATGGGCATGGGGGCCCCGAGAGGCCGTGTCCTGTCCACACCTAGTAGTGGCCACGCCCGGTACAAGCCTGGGTTCCCCGACACCGAGCCCCCCGCGCGCCCCGTCTGCCCCGCAGTGAACCGAGGCGCTGACGGGTAAGCACATGGATTCATCATCGTCCCCGCGGCTCCCTCCGCCTGTGCTCTCTGAGGAGCTCTGGCCCTTCCCAGACGTGATCTCATGTGTCCTCCGGGCCCTGAGCGGAGGCCTGTGCCGAGGGCGATGGGAGGGCTGCCAGGGAGCGGGCTGGGGTGGAGACCCAGCCCGCGGCCCCTGGTGGGAAGATGCTGGGGGTGGCAGGCCTCTGGGCGCCACCTGCTCTCCTGGCCCCTGGCTGTGCAGGTGGGAGCGGGAGGAGGGAAGCTGGCGGATCTGGGCGAGGCCCCGGGGGCAGGAGGGTGGAAGCCCAGGCTCCGTCCTCAAGGGAAGTGATCTCACTGCTGAGGCTTTTTCTAGTGCTTTCCGCCTGAGGAGCCTCCCGCATGTCTTTGGCCTCAGCATCCTGCTTTGCAGGTGATAACGCTCCTGTTTGTGCCGCCTTTAACCTGCGTCACTGAGGTGTTACTAAACCCTTTCACGGGCATGGGGGCCCCGAGAGGCCGTGTCCTGTCCACATCTAGTAGTGGCCACGCCCGGTACAAACCTGGGTTCCCCGACACCAAGCCCCCCGTGCGCCCCGTCTGCCTTGCAGTAAACCGAGGCGCTGACGGGTGAGCACGTGGATTCATCATCGTCGCCCGCGGCTCCCTCCGCCTGTGCTCTCTGAGGAGCTCTGGCCCTTCCCAGACGTGATCTCATGTGTCCTCCGGGCCCTGAGCGGAGGCCTGTGCCGAGGGCGATGGGAGGGCTGCCAGGGAGCGGGCCGTGGCCG
>NW_005364180.1:378943-382710 GCF_000412655.1 Myotis brandtii
GGAGGAGGGAAGCTGGCGGATCTGGGCGAGGCCCCGGGGGCAGGAGGGTGGAAGCCCAGGCTCCGTCCTCAAGGGAAGTGATCTCACTGCTGAGGCTTTTTCTAGTGCTTTCCGCCTGAGGAGCCTCCCGCATGTCTTGTTTGTTCTCCCTACATTCCTAGGAAGTTGGCAGAGAGCACGTCAGGGTCATGGGAGGAAGGACCTGGGAGACAGGCCCCTGACCAAGCGCCCCGCCCAGCAGCCCAGGAGGCAGCCGCTGGGCCCGTCTCCATCGTCCGGAGAGGAGCTGAGGCGCAGACTCCCGAGGTCACGGGCACGTCCGTGACGGGTTGGGGTGTGAACGTGGTTCAAGTCGGTGCCCTTAAAACACCGGGCCATTTCCTGCCCATCCGCCTCCCGGGCGGCCGCGGCGGCGTCGTCCGTGTCTCTGGGCCTTCGTGGGATGGTGACCCGAGGCGGAGGCTGGAGGTCTTGCACGCTGGGCGTCCAGGGGGGATAGAGAGTGAACCCCAGGGAACTGGACATCACTGGCCACACCGTATCTTAGGGAGAAGACGCTGAGGCTCTGATGGGAGTCACTTCCCCGGCCCTTCCTTTTCTTCTTACTGACAGCCTGGCTGAGCCTCGCCGAGGCCCCTCAGGGCCCGGGCTGCGGGCTGTGGGCCCACAGGGCGCCCTGGTATAGGGAGAGGCTGGAGGCCGGGCTGTGGCCCCACAGGGCGCCCTGGTATAGGGAGAGGCTGGAGGCCGGGCTGTGGGCCCACAGGGCGCCCTGGTATAGGGAGAGGCTGGAGGCCGGGCTGTACCTGGGAGCAGGGCCCCCTGTGCTCTCCCGGGGCGGGGCTCCCTCCCTGCAGCAGCGCACTTTCTGGCTGTGCAGGTGGGAGCGGGAGGAGGAGGGAAGCTGGCGGATCTGGGCGAGGCCCCGGGGGCAGGAGGGTGGAAGCCCAGGCTCCGTCCTCAAGGGAAGTGATCTCACTGCTGAGGCTTTTTCTAGTGCTTTCCGCCTGAGGAGCCTCCCGCATGTCTTGTTTGTTCTCCCCGCATTCCTAGGAAGTTGGCAGAGAGCACATCAGGGTCATGGGAGGAAGGACCCGGGAGACAGGCCCCTGACCAAGCGCCCCACCCAGCAGCCCAGGAGGCAGCCGCTGGGCCCGTCTCCATCGTCCGGAGAGGAGCTGAGGCGCAGACTCCCGAGGTCACGGGCACGTCCGTGACGGGTTGGGGTGTGAACGTGGTTCAAGTCGGTGCCCTTAAAACACCGGGCCATTTCCTGCCCATCCGCCTCCCGGGCGGCCGCGGCGGCGTCGTCCGTGTCTCTGGGCCTTCGTGGGATGGTGACCCGAGGCGGAGGCTGGAGGTCTTGCACGCTGGGCGTCCAGGGGGGATAGAGAGTGAACCCCAGGGAACTGGACATCACTGGCCACACCGTATCTTAGGGAGAAGACGCTGAGGCTCTGATGGGAGTCACTTCCCCGGCCCTTCCTTTTCTTCTTACTGACAGCCTGGCTGAACCTCGCCGAGGCCCCTCAGGGCCCGGGCTGCGGGCTGTGGGCCCACAGGGCGCCCTGGTATAGGGAGAGGCTGGAGGCCGGGCTGTGGCCCCACAGGGCACCCTAGCGCAGGGAGAGGCTGGAGGCCGGGCTGTACCTGGGAGCAGGGCCCCCTGTGCTCTCCCGGGGAGGGGCTCCCTCCCTGCAGCAGCGCACTTTCGGGAGGTGGACACAGGTCACCCTCCTACCGATGCGGGGAAGCCGGGGTGCAGGCTGGGGGGCAGAGGGGGGTGAAGAGGAGCAGCTGTGGGTGAAGCGGAGCCCCTCAGGCAGCAGGACCTCCGGGATAACTGGTCAGGGTCCGGGCTCCGCTGCTCACTGTCACCCCAGGCAAAGCACCCCACACCCCCTCCTGCCGCAGTTTCCCCTCCGTGAGGTGGAGACACCCTCCTTCTCCCTGCCTTCACCCACAGCATGGGTGGCAGTGCTGCAAGAGAGCAGTGCAGCTGGGCACGAATGGGGTGCGGATGGGGCCTGGATAGGGCATGGATGGGGCCCGAATGGGGCATGGATGGGGTGTGGGTGGGGTGTGGATGGGGTGTGGATGGGGAGCGGATGGGCACAGATAGGGCGTGGATAGGGCGTGGATAGGGCGTGGATAGGGCGTGGATAGGGCGTGGATAGGGCGTGGATAGGGCGTGGATAGGGCGTGGATAGGGCGTGGATAGGGCGTGGATAGGGCGTGGATAGGGCGTGGATAGGGCGTGGATAGGGCGTGGATAGGGCGTGGATAGGGCGTGGATAGGGCGTGGATAGGGCGTGGATAGGGCGTGGATAGGGCGTGGATAGGGCGTGGATAGGGCGTGGATAGGGCGTGGATAGGGCGTGGATAGGGCGTGGATAGGGCGTGGATAGGGCGTGGATAGGGCGTGGATAGGGCGTGGATAGGGCGTGGATAGGGCGTGGATAGGGCGTGGATAGGGCGTGGATAGGGCGTGGATAGGGCGTGGATAGGGCGTGGATGGGGCCCGGATGGGGCGTGGATGGGGCGCAGATGGGGTGTGGCTGGGGTGTGGGTGGGGCGCGGGTGGGGAAAGGGCCCAGGACAGGAGTCAGGACTCCGGTCCCCAGGCTGTGCTCAGACATGGCTCCTCCTCAGACAGCAGGGACCCCGTGGGCACCTGACCTTCTGCTGGTCCTGGGGACACAGCAGGGAAGAAGGCAGGTGGTGAGCGGGCAGCGTTGGCGAGGAGGCGGCTGGCCGCAGGGGGGTGATGTCAGTGCAGAGCACTCGGTGGGATGACTGGAAACGGGGGGGGGGGACCCCTCGGTCCCAGCTCCATCCCCTCCCGCGTGGGTTTGCGTCAGCTCCGCGATCCCCGCCGGGCTCGGGTCCCTGGGTGTGGTCATATTCACGGTCAGAGCGAAGGAGTTGTGTTCAGGGGAACTGCCTCCACCCCAAGCCCATTAGGGGGGCCCCTCGGCTGTGGGAGCAGAGCCCAAGGACCACCCCTGAACGGTGGCTGCCGGACGGACACCTGAGGGCAGGACTGGGCTGAACTGGAACTCGGGGAGCACGTTCTCACGGCGCCCCCCCCCAAGATGGGGTGAGCCAGGGCCTGTCCCTTCTGCCCTGCCTGCAGGGGGTGCTCCAGGAGCCTGGGGGCACCAGGGCGGATGCCAGTGCGGCCCCTCGGCCTGTCCAGCCGCAGGGCCCCTGGGTGCGGCGTCCTTGCCAGCGCCCTCTCCCTTGCTGCCTGCCCACCTGTCACCATCGCCTGCCGGCCTCCATCTGGGCCCCCACTTCTCTCCTCCCTGGTGCCCGCCTCGGCCCGCAGTTGTCCTCAGGCCCCGGACTCTCAGGCCCCACCAGCCTGTCCGCCGTGGCCCCTCTGCCCGCCGGCTGCTCTGCTCCTCGCTCCGGCCTCCGTCCTCCGGGGCCCTCCCACGCCCTCCCACAGAGGTGGCTCTTTACTCGCTTATCCTTCAGGTCTCGGCGCCTGCTCCCCATCTCCAGGCAGCCCCCCTCCCCGCCCCACTCAGGCTCTGATGGGACCCCCTGCCGAGCACACATCACAGAATTGTTCATATTGTTCATTGTTGTCTGTGAAGATGAGCTCGAAGCCTCTATTCTCGGCCTCTGGGCTCCGTGAGGGCTGCCTTGTCTCTTTCATTTATTGCCGGGACCCCCGGTGCGCAGCGGGCACTGTGCTTATGTGTTGATGGCTGGAGAGCGGCTGCAGGCGCGAACGATGGTTAACTAGACCTCACCTG
>NW_005364180.1:382819-383043 GCF_000412655.1 Myotis brandtii
GGGCCAGGCTGGGTCTCGGAGGAGGGGGCTCACTCGGCAGCCCGCCCCCTCGCCGGCCCCTGTGTAAGTAGAGTATGTCCCAGGGAGGCTGTCGGTGATGACGGCGTTTGAAAACCAGGTCACCTCTAGCGGGGACCACGGGCCTGAGAAGGCGGGAGGGGGGAGGAGCAGTGGCTTGGAGCTTCCCCTCCCTGGGGTAGAGCTGCCGGAGCTGGAGGAGGCAG
>NW_005364180.1:383487-385510 GCF_000412655.1 Myotis brandtii
GCCCTCACCCCACTCCTGCGGAGACGGCAGGTGCCGTCACGCAGCCTCGCCAGGCCCCGGAGGAGACCAGGTGCCACCTTCTGCCTGGCAGGCGCCTCCGCCTTCGCCAGTCTGGCCAGGACCTTGTCTGTCTCCTCGGCCCCTGTGGGCATCCCATTAGCACTCGGCGCCCGGGCTGTGCCCTCTCTCGGCGGCGCTGTCTGCTCTTGCTGAGAGGTTCATGCCCTGGAGCCGCAGGGGTGAGCGGAAGGCCTGCAGGCACTTAATGGGGCCACGGGGCGCACTTAATGGGGCCGCGGGCACCTTCCCCAGGCTGGCTGGGAGGAGGTCCTGCCAAAAACCTGTTACCTCCCTGGAGTGCCACTCGACTGGAGGGCAGCGTCCCAGCCCGTGGCCCCCGGGACTGTGCAGGGCCTGTGGCCTCGGCTCCACCTTCTCCACACCAGGGAGCAGGCTGGGAAGAAGTGGCAGCATGACAGAGCTGGGCCCGAGCCCTGGGGGTGAGCCTCTGGGAAGGAAGGTGACGTCAGGCAAACGCGAGTCCAAGGTCGGCCTTTACCGACCAGACGCCGATGGGCCCGGCGCTCCTGCCGAGGCATGAACAGGCGGAGGATGGCGTTCACCGGGGGCCTGATGGGCTTCCCCATCGCGGAGGCCTGGGCCCCCCTCCTGGGCCCCCCCTTTTCAAGCCTCTGTTCCCAGGTCCTCCAGGCCCCCCCCTCCCCCTTCTGAGCGGGAAGGAAGCAGGAGAGGCCAAGGCTTTCTCTGTGGAGCCTCCATGTAGCAGAGCCTCTGAGGCAGGTGCACAGGAGGGTGCCTCGGAGTGGGCTGGAGCCTAAGGCCGTGTGGGAGGGGCCCCAGCTTGGGGGGCAGGGGGCTGAAGTGAGCGGGGCCTCTGGATGCGGGAAGGCTGCTGGGTGCCTGGCTGGTGAGCAGGTAGGAGGCCAGAAGTGGGCTCGCCTGCTGCAGGGACCAGAGGGGCAGGGCGAGTGGAGCGCTTTGTAGCTAACGGTCAGAGCTTTAAACCTTATTTAAGGAGCATTTAGGAGCCATAACGTGCTCTCGAGGAGGGGGTTTATTTAATTACAAATGGAAACCGTGTGTCCGCGTGAACAGTGCTACCAGCCCCCTCCGCGCGGGCCCTGCGCTCGGCACTTTGCAACTTGGAGCTCACTGCGTCCTCAGGGCAGCCCTGCCGGGAGGCGCCGCCCTCACCATCCCGTTCAGAGACGGGGACGCGGTGGCCGGTTCGGCCTCGGAAGTGGCCTCTCCACTGTCCTCTGACGGTCGCGTCCCATCTGCCGAACAGAGGCACAGGCCTCTGAGCCCGCCTCCTGGGAGCCTGTGGTCGCTGTGCTTGGCCCAGCTGGTCCTGTTCAGGGGTGGGAGGCACGGGGCGGTCCGAGGGACAGAGGCAGCCGCTGGCCGCCCGTCTCCAAGCTCCTGACTCTGTTTCCCGTGACCCCTTTGCCTTGTGACTCGGGCCAGGAGACACGTGTAGCGCGGGCTCTCCTCAGCCACCCTGAACTAAAACAGCAGGTGCAGCTCTCAGCGCCGGGCCAGAATGGACCTGAGAGGTCAGCCTGCCCAGCGCCTCTCGAACATGGTGCCGTATGGAGACTGTTTAGTTAAACGCGATGTCGCAGGGACCGCCAATGAGTGCCACAGGTGACAGCGGCTCTGCCCGACACCTGCCCGCCTCAGCTCTGGCCGTCACCCCTCCCCTGCGGGGCCCCAGGTTCCCAGGAACCCGCTTTGAGGAGCACAGGCGAGGGTGGCCCCCAAGGGCGGGGCCGGGCCTGCACGCCCACCTCCACCCATGTCCGTGGGGACAGAGGATGTCCGCCCTTCCTGTCACATACGGAACGGCAGACCTCCTCCCCTGGGAAGGAGCTCCTGTTACGAAGTCACTCGATCCCTCCCGGCTTCTGCGACGCCCAGGGGATGGTCAGGGTGAAACCCAATCGCCCGGGTGGCGGGCCTGTGCCCTAGATGGCCGTGCTGCCCGGCCAGGCGGCCCCTC
>NW_005364180.1:385528-385779 GCF_000412655.1 Myotis brandtii
TGCTCCCAGACCCCGAGGCCCAGCCAGCATCCCGGGAGGCGCAACAGGACAGGACCCTGATGGCACGGGGTACGCTGGGCGTGGGGGCGGGGCTTCCCCGAGGGGAGGTGCCAGGCCAGCTGTGCCCACGTAGCAGCCTCATTAACGGCCTCGTTAGGGGCCCTAATGAAGTGGAAGGTGCCAGTTCCTCCAGGAGGTGTTGCCAGCACCCGGACAGGGAATCTCCTCTGGGGAAGCTGTGGGAACTGCAG
>NW_005364180.1:386051-388126 GCF_000412655.1 Myotis brandtii
ATTCCCGTCTCACTGGTCGAGTGGATTAAAGACGCAGTCAGGGTGGGCTCAGCCGGCCAGGGGGGCTCCTAGGAGATGACGCCATCCCTGCCTGAGAAGGTAGGTCAGGGCGTTGTGCAGGTCGGCCAGGGTGAGGGCAGGGTGAGGGCAGGCATGGGTCAGCCTGGTCACTAGAGACAGACAGCGGGGCCTTTCTGTCGGGGAGCGTTGACCAGATCACAGAGATTAGTGCCGCTGCCACACCTCTGGGCAGGGGCTCCGTGCGGCGAGGAAAAGGTCTGCGGCCCCCTCACCCAGGAGAGACCCAGGTTAATAAATAACGGTGATGCCACTAATACTTTTCTATGAGCTGAGTGTTCGCTGCGCATTGTTTCATTTACTTCTCATGACTCCCTGTGAAGTGGGTGCCTTCATTATCCCATTTTGCAGATGAGAAAACTGAGGCTCCGAGAAGGGAAGGTCACAGACAACTAGAAGTCAGGGACCAAGGCTCGAACCCAGGGCCGAGGAAAGGCAGCAGTGAGTGCCTTGGACGGCCACCACTTCCAGGCCTGAGAATGCAAGAGAGGAAGGGTTCCCGGGGAGATGGGGGTCAGGGCGTGTCAGGGCACGAGGGGACAGGAGAAGACCACGGGCGGCACAGGCCGGACTCAGTCCGAAGAGAAGCAAACGCGGAATGGGTGCCTGCCTGCGCCTGCCCGTGCCCTCCCCATGCCAGGCAGGACGGAATGGCCCGGGGCTTGAGACTCAGGCGGCCGGGCAGTGCCCTCTGCGCTGCGCCGGGCACCTCCGCCCTCCACTACAGCGTGAGTGTGGGACAAGGCCCCTTCCTAGTTCAGGAAAACAGCCTCCAAGGGGAATTCAGAAACCAAGCCTGGCCTGGCAGGACCAGGGAACCCTTTCTGCTATCGGAAACAGGTCCGTGCCAGCCCCACTGAGCGAGCCCGGCAGAACCCCCCGGACGGAGGCTCTGGGGCACGGGAGGGCCCAGCCTGGCTGCCAGGGCAGGTCCTGCCGCCCGCCCTCGGCCCTTCCTCCTCATTCCCGGCAGCCAGCCGCCCTCCTGGAACAAGCGGCAGGAAAGAAAAGGCCCTGAGTGATTCCTGGGGAGTTGGCCGGTGGCAGTGGCAGGGCCAGTGGCAGGTGGCGAATTCTCCTCGTTGTGGACGAGCGGAAAATACTTCGCGTGAGACTCGTGAGAAGTGGTCGGTGGATGAGGGGCACAGGAGTCCCACGGCCTGGCTCTGCTGCTCGCTGGCTGAGTGCCCTTGGGCTGGTCACATCACTTCTCTGGGCCTCAGTTTTCCCATCAGTAAAAAGAGTAGCACTTACCACGTAAGGTTGTTAGAAAGATTAAAGAAGGTGATATTCATGAGCTGCTTGCTACCGTGCCTGGTATGTAGTAACGCTATATAAGAATTTTTTTAAAAAATAAGCAGGTGACAGATTAATTGCTGGAGCTGTTTCTGTGTTTTGCCCAGCGTGGCCGCAGGCATGGCCCCATGAGTGGGGGCTGCTCCCTTTCGTCCTCTCCTCGGGACTTGGTGCCCGGCCCCCGGGTTGCTCTTTTGTGGAGAGACCTGGCTTCGGAGCCTGACTTGGCCCTCACTCACTCGGTTATTTGACCTCTTGGAGCCTCAGTTTTCCCATCTGTGATATGGGCACAGCCATACCCCCAACAGGGTTGTCGTGAGGGACGCAGGAGGGGCCTCCCCGGGCCTCCAGGCCATCCTGGTGGGGGTTGTGGGGAAGCTGCTTGTGAGTCCAAGACCCCGGGGGCAGCGGGGAGCACGTGGCAGTGGCGTCCCCTCCTGCCCGGCCACACCAGGCACACGGCTGCAGTCCGCGGCCAGGGTACGTGAGGACCCATCTGTAGCTGAAATCCGGCCCCGGCCGCGGGCAGGCTCGGCTCTGCCTTCTGCTGCGGCACAGCTGATGCGAGAAAAACGACAGCTTTCGGCCCCTAACTTGGGCTGCACGCGCCCGGGCACAGGCTGGTGGCACATGTTGTCCCGGCCCACGCCCGCTCTCTCTCTGCCGCCTCCCTCGCAGCCCACTCCCTTCCTGTGACTTTG
>NW_005364180.1:388332-389796 GCF_000412655.1 Myotis brandtii
CAGCCGGCCTCGGCCTCACGGCGGCTCTGCCTAGCCTTGGCCACGGGATCTCCGGGCAAACGTTGTGCCCGTCTGAGCCTCAGTTCCTTCCTCCGTGAGGCCGGCGTAATACCCCTCGGAGAGTTTCACTCGGCGCTCTCTCCCGGCTCCACGGCCCGTCACCCTGAGACACACCGTGGACGTCCCCTGGGCTCAGTTCCCTCGTCGGCAGAATGGCCCGACACCCACACTCCCCCACACTCGCCCTGAGGCCCTGCCTCCTCACCCCACGGGGGATGCTTGCAGCCGGGGCCGGGGCTCAGAAGCCGGCACTCAGCTGCACCTGCTCCCCAGAGGCCGCGTGCAGTGGCTAAGACACAGGCTCCGTCCGGCCAGGCTGTGTGACCGGGGCGGCCCCTGCACCCCGTCTGTGAAATAGGGTGCGAGCAGTGCCAGCCACGAGTGGTTACGGGGATGGCATGAGTTATGTCTGGGAAGGGCTTAGCCACGGCCCAGGGCATGGTGGGTAACTGACCAATGCATTCACGGGTGGCACAAGGACAGGGTCCCCAACTTACAGGTGGGCTGAGCTGTCCCCACCCCCGTCACCCTGGGGCCCCTGGCGTGTGAGCCCCTCCCTCGGAGAGAGGTTGCCAGCCCTGCGGCTAAGAAGCGGAAGACAGGGGTCCGACCCCAGCGAGACCGGCGCCCGGGACACTGTTGAAGAGAGAGGCGCCATCTGCCCAACCGTGTGGGCAAGCGGGCCTGTTGGGGCAGCCACTTGCCCAGCAAGCTGCCCGGGGCCCAGCTCACTGCGGTCAATCCCCCCTCCGTCAGATGCCCCCCCAGAGTAGATGTGCTCCAGCACCCGGCACAGAAACACTCGGAACGAGACAGGCCGAGGGGGCCCGGCAGGCAGCAGGGCCTGCCCCTGTCACCGTTTGGGGAGCACCTTCGGCTTTCAAAGCACTTTCCGTGGAATTGCATTCATCCCGGGGTGGAGTCCTGGGCCCTCCCTTCAGGGCAGCAAGGCTCAGAACCCCCGCCCCCATCCCAGAGTGAAAGACCCCTGCAGACCCCCCAGTTTCCCTTTTCCCTTTGGCCGCCAGGAAGCCCGGAGTCTGATGAGAGTTTTAGGTGCAGTTACGGGGCCTTTCTGTCCGGCCCGTGTGTAATGGGCTCCAGTGGATCTCCCCAATCTTCTACCTTAATTGCTTAGTTTCTGTCCTGAGATGTACTGATTTTTAGATTTACGCTCTGCCTTCTCATGGTTTGTGGTCTCACAAGGCGCACACAGCGTTTGCTGTGGACACAAACAAACACTCACATTTGTTAACTGACAGTAGGACAAGCCAGTCCCAGCGCCTCCTCCCTCAGAAGAGGAAACTGAGGCCAGGACGGGCGGCCACTCTCTGGCCTGGGGACGCGGCTCTTGGTCGGGGACGGGCAGCTCTAGGGCGTGGCTAGACCCGGCCGGGTCACCGG
>NW_005364180.1:389852-393035 GCF_000412655.1 Myotis brandtii
AAGGTGGACTGGGGCCTGGAGGCTGGGCCGCAGAGCGATCGGGGTGGGGAGCGGCCTCCCTGGAGCGGGAGCCGCGCAGGTGGCTGAGATCACCCAATGCGCTGCCTTCTTGCAGATTGATCGCCAGCGAGGGAGCGTGTGGATGCTGCCGGCCCGGCCCCGAGAGCCATGCGTCTTCGAGAGCGTGAGAGAGCGGATCCCAGCGCAGGCTCCCTGGGGTGACACTGTTCATGGTGTGTCTCTCGGGAGTGGAGTGGGCGTGCGGGGGAGGAAGGCGGGGCCTCGGGGACTCTCAGCAGGGAGAGCCGGGCCGCTGGGGCCTTTCTGCGCCTCGGTTTCCTCACATACGAGGGGATGGCTGGCGTTCCTGCGTTCGGGGTGGCATCCCTGTGCCGCCTGCTCAGCCCCCTGCTCCTCGGGAGGGAGCGGGCGGAGCCTCTGGGCCTGGGTCCCCTCGTTCTCCAATAGCAGCCCCTGGACGAGCCGGCGTTGCTGAGCGCTGCCCGCGTGGCAGGTGCTGTCTGATGCCCGTGTCCGAGGCACAGGCTGTCTTAGCCCCATTTGGTAACAAGGCCCGAGGCACGGAGGTTACGGGATGTGTCGGCGGCCACGCGGCCGGTGCATGGAGAGCCCGGACTCAGACGAGGTCTGTGTTTATTTATGTATTTATTTATTTACTAGAGGCCCAGTGCACGAAATTCGTGCAAGGTGCTCGGCCCTCACAGCCCTGGCTTCGTCTAGAAGGTCGACCGGAAGGTCGTCTAGAAGGTCGTTTGGCTGTCCAGTCTAATTAGCATATTATGCTTTTATTATTATAGATTATTTTAATATACTTTTATTGATTTCAGAGAGGAAGGGAATGGGAGGGAGGGATAGAAACATCAATGATAAAAGAATCATTGATCGGCTGCCTCCTGCACATCCCCTATTGGGGATGGAGCCCACAACCCGGGCACGTGCCCTGACCGGGAATCGAACCCAGGACCCTTCAGTCCACAGGCCAACGCTCTATCCACTGAGCCACACGGGCGAGGGCCACAGTCTGTACTTAGAGCGTGTGGCGTGAGAGTGACGCTGGCACCGCGTCGCTGCTGTGAGGATGGGAGGGTCCAGCCCAGGAGGCTCACGGCTGCCTGCACCTGGCGGTCATCCCTTCAGACTCCACCTCCCGCCCCTCCCCGGGCCCAGGTGGGGAATGTCCTGGGCTGGCCTGGGAGCTGGAGGGGGCTCTGTTGGGGTCTCTCGCAGCACATCAGCCTGTCCCTGTGGGCACCGGGGACTGCGGGTGAGCCAGGGGACCTGCCGTCTCCCCCGTCCCAGAACCCTGCACGGGGCCACCTGGAGGGAGGACACAGCCATGCCCTCCGCCCTCCCGGGACCCCTCAGTTCCTGGGACCCACTGCCAAGGGGCTTTTCTCCCTGAAACCTGTTCCCAGGGCCAAGCCCAAGGGGACCCTGGGATGAGGGGACAAGGCCCAGTGTGGGGTGCTTGAGCCAGCAGCCCCCAAGCCCCTGGTGAGGGGGTGTTACCCAGGCAGGACTTACATCTGCTCAGTCCAGACCTCCCTCAGGCAGAGCCAGTCATGGGCGGGGCAGCATCCGGTCACAGGTCCCCCTGCCAGGAAGTCTCGGGGTTCTGTTCAGTGACGTCACCACAAATAGAGGCTTGGGGTCTGCCAGGGCCAGTGCGAGCCCTCCAGGGGCGTCATTGCAGCCAGTTCTCCCTACAGCCTTCCGAGAGGGGGTCACCCCACTTTGCAGAGGAAGACCGAAGCCCTAGGGTGGCAGGGGGTCCCCCTGAGCAGGCTGGGGAGGCATTGAGTGGCGTGTTTCCCAAGAGCCAAGGGTGTGAGCTAAGGGGGACCCTTATGCCAGGAAGGGAGTGCCTCAGGGGGCCTTGGGGTGCGTCAGGGCGAGGAGGGGGGTGCGGGGCAGCGGAGGGAGGCTGCGCTGAAGGGCCCGAGAGCAGGTGTGAGGATGAAGGACGTGCAAGGCCCTGGCCCCCGGGGCTCTCGGCCGAGCTGGGCCAGGGATGGGCAGCAAGAATGGGCGAGTTTCCTGTAAGACAGTGAGTCCAGGGCTGCACTGGAGTGAGGGGTCCTGGGACCCCCTACAGGGCAGCCTGTTTAGCCTGGGGGCTGTCAGAGAGGGTTTCGAAGTGGAGCTGACCCTTGGCGCGTCTAGAAAGACGCCTAGAAAGATGCGTTGGGTTTTCCCTGGCAGGGGAACTGGGATAAACAAAGCACAGAACCCTCCAAAGAGGTGAGTGTAGGGAGCAGCAAGCTGGGGGGGGCAGCCCGGAAAGTGAGGGGGCGGCCGTGTGAGAGGGGCTGGAGCACCGCCCCAGCCAGGAACCCGCTGGCTGAGGGCAGGACCTGTGCTGGGGTCTGTCCCTACTGGTTGGGGAGTATTTTCCAGCTCCAGGACTCAGAGAGGGCAAGGCACCTGCCCGGCATTGCACAGCCTGCCAGCGGGTGAGGCGGCCCTTAGCCAGGGCCTGGGGCTTGGACTCGCCCCTGCAGGCCACGGGGCGGCAGTTTGTAAAGCAGGGGAAGCTCATGTGCATTTTAAGAAGACTTTGCATTTGCAGGAAGAGGAACTCCCAGAGCGGCTCACACTTAACCCCGGGGCCTGAGTCCCCATCAGAGATGGGCCTTTGTGGATGGGGCCACTCCAGGCCTCCCACTCAGACTTGCCTGGGCTGGGGGCTCAGCCAGGGGCACGAAGCTGGCGCCATGCCTGCCCTGGAAGTGCCACTGGCCTGGGGCTGGGAGAGGGAGGCTGAGTGCCCGCCGCCCGCGGAGGTTGTTGGAGGGCAGTGACCCTGTGCCCCGGGCGGGCGGGCGAGGAGAGCAAGATGGTGCACGGCGGCCCCAGACCAGGAAGCGGCCTCTGTCCCCCCCGCTTCCCCGCCCCCCCCAGACATTTCCTCCAGATGAAATCACATCCCCACGGGGAACAGACCCGCATTGTGAAGCGCAGGGGTATCCAGAGAAAGGACGCCTTTCAGGCCCTTAAAAATAGCAGCCCCGAGACACAGGGATCTGCAGGGACTGGCCTCGTCCCCGCCTCCCCCGGCAGCGAACAGGCCCATCACCCGCACCCAGACCACGGCCTGCGGGTGACCAGCTGGAGAGTCGCTGGCCCAGGCAGGGGAGGGGCAGCTGCCCAGCAGGGTTTCGC
>NW_005364180.1:393343-394236 GCF_000412655.1 Myotis brandtii
CCACGGGGCCGTGGTTCGGTGGGCCCTTCACAGACCTTCAGCCACCTGCGCAGGGCCGGGAGCCAGGCTGGCCCTACCTCTCCCACCTGAGCCAGGGAGGCCGTGGCCGTGTGCACGCGTGGGGCTGCGTGTGAGTTCGGGGGGGATGCGACGATGGCACGTGTGAGTTTAAGGAGTGTTCGTCCTTCTAGACTCCACGAGGTGGAGGTGCGGGGGAGGCCATTGGGAAGGGTCCCCGGGGTACACCCAGGACAGGAAGTCTGGGCTGCTAGCAGGGGCGGGCCTCACCTTCAGCTGCTGGTGCTGCCCGGGGAGGGGTCCTCCCTCCACCCGAGGGCTGGTGCTCCCCTCCCTCCACCAGGGCCGTCCTGATTAGAGCAGGGGGCGGAGCTACAGCGCCTGCTGGGAGGCACCGGCTCCTGCTGGCCCCAGCCCTCCCAGTCATTCCTTCCGAGTGAGGGGGGCCCTGAGCCCCACCCCACACTCCACCGGAGACCAGAGGGGCTGTGGAGAGCTGGTGGCAGGACCCCAGCTGTGGGCAGCTGTGTCTGGCCCTGGCCTTGCTGCCACCCCCGGTGTCCCAGCCCCTCCGGTCCCCTCCTTTCTAACCAAAGCCGGTGCTGCCGGCCACGTGTCACAGACACACCACCGGAGCCCTAGTCCCCGGCCCCCCCAACCCCCCCACCTCGTGGCTCTGTGCTCCCCATCCTTCTCCCTGCTTCCCAGAATCCGCGCTCCGGCTCCTCCTTGGGAGAGTGGGATGATGTCACTTCCTGAGGGTGGGGGGCTGAGTGATGCTGGTCTCCGAGGACACTCGTTTTCCCAGGAGCCGCCATGGGGAGAGGATCCGGTGCCATGTAAGCCTCTGCCGGCCGGGGCAGCTGTCCGCCGGC
>NW_005364180.1:394265-395725 GCF_000412655.1 Myotis brandtii
TGCAGCGGGGGTGGCCCTGCACAGTTGGACGCAGGCCCTCCCTGGAGTCCCTCTTCAGAGCCCCTGGACCAGCCCCCGTGGGAGCCTCCCAGCTGCTCCTCCACGCTGGTTCCCCGGCCCTAGGGATGGGGCCCGGATTGCTGGGCGCTCCTCCTGAGCTTCCCTCGGCTGATTTGAACTCTAACTTCAGAGTGAGGACCGGGCAGTAGAGGCGGCTTGGCTCAGGGTGGGCACGGGAGGGTGGGTCACTCTGCAGGGCTCACCCGCTGCCCCTCCCGCGGAGGCGCCGGCTGCCTCAGGCGTGCTCTTCACCCTGAATCTCAACCATGTCCTTCCCTACCAAGAGGGGTAGCTGAGGTTGGCAGTTCTTCCCGGTGGGTGCAAAACCAAGGCATGGAGCATGCTCCCAGGGCTCCGGCAAAGCAAGAAACTTGAAGACCTAATTCAACATACGTTTACTGAGCACCTACTATGTGCTGGGCCCTCCCACCTCCATGCTTGCCACCTGCCCCGAGGCCTTCAGCCTTCTACCTGCCCTGCCCGTCTCATGCTGGGGGACAGGCTCCTGCTTGACCTGGGGAGCCCCCACCCCACCCCGGAACTGCGGGCACGGGGCCAGGTCAGGGCGGGGGAGCTCCCTGATCTCCTGCAGGGAAGGCAGGGGGTGAGCCCAGGCCTTGCATGGGGCTGAGCAGTTACTGTTGGGGTCACCCCAGGGCAGAGCTGATCCCAAGGGGCAAGTGCCAGTCTCAGGGGCTGGAGGGCCCTCAGGAGTAGAGCGAAGCCCCTCTGGCTTCTGCCAGGCTCCCAGCTCCCAACAGGAGGTGCTTGAGACATACACCCCTTAGGTGACACCCACCCGGGGTGTGGGGACCCCACCGGGCCACCTCCAGCCCTGAGCCCAGCACCGGTGCCCCGAGGCCTTCAGCCTTCTACCTGCCCTGCCCGTCTCATGCTGGGGGACAGGCTCCTGCTTGACCTGGGGAGCCCCCACCCCACCCCGGAACTGCGGGCACGGGGCCAGGTCAGGGCGGGGGAGCTCCCTGATCTCCTGCAGGGAAGGCAGGGGGTGAGCCCAGGCCTTGCATGGGGCTGAGCAGTTACTGTTGGGGTCACCCCAGGGCAGAGCTGATCCCAAGGGGCAAGTGCCAGTCTCAGGGGCTGGAGGGCCCTCAGGAGTAGAGCGAAGCCCCTCTGGCTTCAGAGGGCCTTTCTGCCGGCTCTGGGGGTGGATGGGGCAGAGGTGGGTCCTGCCCAGAGGGGGGTCAGCACCTCCGGGGCCTGGAAGCCTCTGGACTTGCGGGGGGGAGCGGAAGAGAGGCCTGTGTCGCTGGGCACACCTGGCCAGAGTGTGGTGGCCCTGGGTGCCTGTGGCCCTGGGTGCCATGGGGGCCGGGCAGCCACAGGGCCCTCTGCTCTCTTTCAGGAGGTGAGCGCCAGGCCTGCTGAGCCTCCGCTGA
>NW_005364180.1:396608-398126 GCF_000412655.1 Myotis brandtii
AGTCCAGGCTCGGGGCCAGGGAGGTGTGCAGGCTGCCGGCCCCTCTCACACGCGTGTCCCCAGGTTTGTGATCCTGTCCGTGGTGCTCTTCGGCCTGGTCTACAACCCGCACGAGGCCTGCTCCCTGAACCTGGTGGACCACGGCCGCGGCTACCTGGGCATCCTGCTGAGCTGCATGATCGCCGAGATGGCCATCATCTGGCTGAGCATGCGCGGGGGCATCCTCTACACGGAGCCCCGCGAATCCATGCAGTACGTGCTCTACGTGCGCCTGGGTAAGGGCCGCCCGCTCGGTGGGGGGCTGCTCCGGGACCCCGGCCTGAGGGCCACGTCCAGCCGGCTGTCTGTGCCGCGAATAAAGTTTTATTGGAGCCCAGCCACGCTCATTCATTTATGTGCCTCTTGTCTCCGCCTGCTTTTGGGTGACAGCAGCGGAGCGGAGGAGCTGCCATAGAGAGTGTACCCCAAAGTGTGGACTGTTTGCTCTCTGGCCTTACAGAGAAAGTTCCCCGGCCTTGTTCTAGGCCAGTGGTCGGCAAACTGCGGCTCGCGAGCCACATGCGGCTCTTTGGCCTCTTCGGCGGCTTTGTGATCCTCCCCAAACACCCCGTCCTGGGAAGAGCCCTCGGGGGCCTGGACCAGCCAGTTCCCAAGAGCCCCCCCCACCCCCCTCGTGGGCTCCCCCATCGTCCCTGGTGAACATTCTATGAACTGCGGAGCCCTTCCCTCAGGTTCGCTCCGGGAGGAGCTAGTGTTAGTCTCCTTTTACAGATGAGGGGTCCGGGCCGGGGTGCACCCGCTCCCGCAGGGGTCAGAGCTGAGATTGGACCCCAGCCTGTCTGGCTCCAGAGCCTGGGTGTTGCTGCCACACTGTGCTGCCTGCGGAGCTGGGGCTCCTCGCTGGGGTGGGTGCCCAGCAGCGGGGGGCAGGGAGGCTCAGCGCCCTCTCTCTAGCGCTGGTGAGTCGGGGTGTCCCAGCGCCTCCGCCTCCTGCTTCTCCTGCTGCCCCGCAGGGATGGTCGTCTGCAACTGGGTGGTCATCCTCAGCGTCTGCATCACCGTCCTCTGCGTCTTCGACCCCACGGGCCGCACCTTCGTCAAGCTGAGAGCCACCAAGAGGAGGCAGCGCAACCTGCGGACCTACAACCTCCGGTGAGTGGCCAGGCGGCCCCGGCCCCTCGAGCGGCCGGCTACAGGGCCTCCCCCTCCTGCCTCAGGCGCCAGAGGCCTCTTCCTGGGGAAATAGCAGCTTCCCTGCAGTGAACACTCATCTGGTTCTCACACAGTGAAGCAGGAGACCTGGTCACCCATTTCACAGATGAGGAAACAGAGGCTCAGAGAGACGAGGCGACTTGCCTGAGATACGTCTGATTCCAGAGTCCATGGGAGTGATTCTAAAATCCTGAAAGGGCAGGGAAACGCCTCTTCGCCATCACCTTTCCGGTCTCCTTCTCAGGAGCGTCGAGGCCCGAGGCCACCTTACAGCAGGGCGAGCGGAGGGGACAGCCACACTGCCAG
>NW_005364180.1:399523-400538 GCF_000412655.1 Myotis brandtii
GAACCTAGACAGAACATGGCAGGAGAACCTGGAGAAGCTGGATGGAGAACCTAGCAAGAGAACATGGCTACAGAACCTGGCTACAGAACTTGGTTGGAGATCCTAGACAGAACTTGGCTGAAGATCCTGGAGGTAGAACCTCGCCATGATGATCACCTGAACGCAGCCTCCGAGTCCTTCCTTCATCATCCGACTCCATCCACACCTTTGGGGACCCCTGGACCCGCTGGGGTTGGACCTCAGCAGCCGGCTGTGAGCCCGGGGCTTGGCCCCAGGCTTAGCCTCTCCCTGCCTCTGTTTCCTGGTTCATAAAGTGGGACCAACGGTGGTCTCTGCCTCACGCCGCTGTCATGAGACATAAACGAGATAATAGGTACAAAGTGGTCACAGCGCTCACGCTGGCGCGTGCTCGGTCAGTGGTAGCGTTGTTATCATTGTCCTCGTCTGTGATGCCACTGCCAGTGATAGCAGGAGGCGTGTGGAAGCCGAGCCAGTCGTATAGCTGAACTAACAGCAGCTCCAGGGGGTAGCTGATACCATCACCCCCATAACACGGAGGAGGAATCTGGGCCCCGAGAGGGTAGGGGACTGGCCTGAGGTGACTCCGCGGGTCCGTGATGGGGCTGGGACCAAGCCCAGGCAACCTGGTTTTAGAGCCCTGGCTCTTACCCGCGAGGCTGGGCTGCCTCTAGGATTGAGGGGCTGGAGGAGGTCAATCAAGGAAGGCTTCCTGGAGAGGGTGCGTTTTACACGGTGTTTCTGTGCCGTGGGAGAGAGAAGGAGGGCGGGCACCCAGGGTCACAGTCACTCTTATTTATTGAAAGGAAAAGAGGGGTTTCCCGGGTCCTGTTCATTGAGCTTCTGCCAAGGTAGGCCCTGCCTTCTCCACCGTCCGTCCTCCCACCAACCCTGGGGCAGCTGAGTCCCATTCTGCAATGGGAGTAGAAGTCCCAGAGGCAGGTCCCTTGCCCAGGTCACGTGGGTGGGCACAGGCTGGCGCAGCACCTCCAGCCCC
>NW_005364180.1:400831-404846 GCF_000412655.1 Myotis brandtii
GCAGGAATCTTCGCCCGACCCTCCTGCCTCCACGTTCCGCTCCCTCGGGCCTCCACGTCAGCTCAGCCCTGCAGCCAGAGGCACACCCAGGCCCGGGCGGCCACTTCCCAGCCCCAGATGCCAGGCCTTGGACAGGCCCCAGTGCAGCTGGCGACCAGCACCCGTCCCTTCCCGTCCCGTGTGCTCGCTCTGAGCACACGCCCCCGCCTGACCTGGTTTCTGGGCTCCTGGGGCCCCAGATAAAAATCTCCTCTCCGGGACTCGGTGTAATTGCCTGTGGGGCCCGGGAGGGCCAAGGCCTTTGCAGATGGGGGTTGGCAGCGGCTGGCGTTTTAGCCGGAAAGTCTTCCCGCGACCTCTGGGCCTGTGTGGCGAGTAGGAGGCCACGGAGTTCCTAGGCCCCGTCCTGTTGCGGTTTCTCCAGCCCTCGGTGGGGCTGGGCAGCAGGCCCTGGCTTGGCTGGTGTGCCCACCCCTCAGGCTGTCCCCTCCCCTCCCTCTGCTCTGAAACCGGCAGCTTTTCTTAACAGGGACGGGGTCAAGCCCGCCGACCCTCCATCCTCGTGTGCATGCAGGCTCGGGGGTGCACACGAGCCCTGCTGTGCTCCCCACAGGTGAATTCAGCTTCCGGGAGTCAGGCAGCTGTTTGAGCCCCTGGCCTTTCTCCTTCCAGTGCTGTCTGTGGGTGAGGGCCGGGCGGCGGGTGACTCCCTGGGAGCCTGGACCTCCGATCTTTGCTGAAGGAATATCGGTCCTCCCTTCACTTTAGGGAGCCCCAGGGCGGAGGAGTGCTGGTCTGTGGACTTGTTCCGTCCGGATTCCGTGTCTGTCTCACCCGGGTTGGTCTCTGCCGCCTGACTTAACGCATTAGGCCACACCTGTCCCCGGCTCCGTCTGCCCCCTGGTGGACACAGACAGTACTGCAGCGCAGTGATGGCCAGCACTTTCCTCAGGCCAGAGACCCACCCAGCAGGAAATTCTCTCCGAAGCTTTGAAAACCCCGTTAGGCTAGAAAGGGTTAAAAACACATGCTGCCCCGGGAGCCAGCTTGGCAGCATGCTTCCCCTTGACCGAGCCCCTGGCAGGGGGGCGCTGGTCTCGGGTGTCAGCCTGTCCGAGTCCCGTCGGGCTGGCAGGTCCCGGAGCCTGCAGCTCCGAGCACCCTTCCCAACCCCTGGAGGGCCCCAGGCTTCCCCTGGCCTGTGGGACCAGGGTTGGGAGCAGGGAGCGGAGCCAAGAGGCCAGGGAAGGAGGGCCCCGGTCACTCCTGACCTCGGCTACGTGCCTCCATGCGTTCGGGGCCCACGCCTTCCCCGCTGGGCCACCTCCCAGCGGGCTCTGACGGGGCCAGCAGGAGAGCACACGTCACAAAAGCAGCCAGTCCCTTCTTGCTCAGCCTGGAGATGCACGTTTTTAGTATCGGATCTGTTATCTTTATGCTCAAAACAGACCGACTTCCGGGCACCCAGCACTAGAAGGGTCCCCGTGGGTAACTGGCCGTCGGTCTGCCTTCGGATGCGGGCTCCTGGATGTCTGCCTCCCCATCCGAGCCGCCAGACCTGGGAGCTGGCAAGGGGGGGGGGGCGGGGGGGCGGCGTGGCCCAGGCCAGCCGTGCAGGGAGGGCTGGCCCGCTCTCCTCTGCTGTAACACATCCAAGGGGCCAGGAAGTTCAGAGCCTCATTCAGCCCTTAGACTTCCCCCAAGTACAGAGAATGTATCTGAAACCCTTTTTTAAATTAAATTTAATTTAAAAAAATATTTTTTTATTGATTTCAGAGAAGAAGGGAGAAGGAGAGATAGAAACATCAATGATGAGAGTCATCAGATCAGCTGCCTCCCGCATGCCCCTCAGTGGGGATCGAGCCCACAACCCGGGCATGTGCCCTGACCGGGAATTGAACCGTGACCTCCTGGTTCATAGGTCAACCTTCAGCCACTGAGCCACGCCGACCGGGCTGAAATCCTTTGGAGGGGAAGCAGATCTGTGGGACAGGTTGGGGCTCCCAGCTCCGAAGCCCCCCAGGCATGCGGCGTTCAGTCTGCCTAGGCCGTGGGCGCACCGCCTTAGGCCAGCGGGAGTCCCCCCAGGGGACAGCCAGGCCACTGGCCACCCAGCTTTGGCTGTCAGGGAGCCCTTCTGGGGGGTCCTGGGCTCAGGCCACCCTGTGTTCATAATCTCTGGGCCCTGGGTCCGCTGGGCCAGCCCCGTGGCCTCACACACACTCTCCACCTTCGCAGGCACCGGTTAGAGGAGGGTCAGGCCACGAGCTGGTCGCGTCGGCTCAAAGTGTTCCTCTGCTGCACCCGGACGAAGGACTCGCAGTCAGTAAGTACCGGGAGGTCGCGGCCCGGGGCTCCGCCTGCGCTGGCAGAGCGGGTGGGCAGGGCTGGCGGAAGGAACTGGGTTTTGAGCCCTACTCCCGGGGGCAGCCTGCTCCTGGGAGCCCCTCCGCGTGTGAACAGCTGGCCCCTTGCTCTGTTGAGGGAACAGAAAGACGTGAAGGTCTTTCACTGCCCCCCCGGGAGCTGAGTCTAGTGTAGAAGACATCCTCCAACAGCAGGCGACCGGAAGACAGGAAAGCAGCGCGAGCAGCTGCAGGCCCCTCGGAAGGCCCTCCCGCTGGAGCCGTGAGTGCTCAGCGTGGTCCAGGCGCACAGGCGCTCTGAGGAGCAACCCGAGGGCAGACCTGGGGCCGGGCCAGCGGGGGGCGGTCCTGAGGCCGAGCTCCTGGCTCTGGTGGGGCCCTTGGCGATCATCTATTTCCACCCCCCGATTTGCAGATCGGGCAGCTGAGAGCCCCGGGAGGCGGGTGGCTTGCTCAGCTCCCACAGCCAGTTAGAGGCAGAGCCAGGCTCAGGAGGCGCCTCCTCCCCGAGCAGAAGCAGGTGGGCTCCACGGAAGCCCCAGAAGCCTTGACAGGCTCCTTCCCACCTGCAGTCCCCGGGGAGCTGCAGCGTGAGGGGTGAAGTGTAAGGAAGCCCCCCCTTCCCCCCGAGGTTCTCTGATGGGTGGGGAACACCCCCACGGGCCTAGGGGGTCGGAGGGTCACAGCCCGGCACCTGGTGCTCAGCAGGCCATGCAGGGGGCAGGGAGCAGCCCCCTGGCAGATGGGGTGCAGCCTGCCAGGGCCCGTGAGGGGCCCACGTGGCGTCAGGGCTGGTGCTGGAGGCTGGGGAGAAGGCGGAACATGGCAGGGGCCCGGGGTCAGGTCCAGGGCAGGGTTTGCTGCGTTGTTTAAAAGCTTGAATTGGCCGGGCTGGTGTGGCTCAGTGGTTGAGCATCAACCTGTGAACCAGGAGGTCACGGTTCGATTCCCGGTCAGGGCACCTGCCCGGCTTGTGGGCTCCATCCCCAATGTGGGGTGTACAAGAGCCGATCAATGCTCTCTCGTCATTAAGGTTTCTATCTCTCCCTTCCTCTCCCTTCCTCTCTGAAATCAATGAACATATATTTTTTTGAAAAATAACAATTAAAAAAATAAGAACTTGAGCCGGATGCCAGCGTGGAAAGCCAGGGGCGTGTATGTAACGTCCGCGTGTCTGGGTCTGCAGGGCTGCTCGCTGGCGCCGAGTCATAGCTGGAGCCCCATTCGGCCCGTTCAGCGTTGGAATTCGCAGTCCTTGATTTTTCTTTTCTCGCGAGTGCCAGACACTCCAGGGCGAAGCCCCACGAGAGAGAACCGGTTGCCACGCGTTGGCTCCCACCACAGCCTCTCGCAGGTCAGGGACGAGGTTCCGGACTCCAGCTCAGTGTGAGGCAGGAGGAGCCACAGGGCCGTCCCGTCCCAGGTCCCGGGACAGGAGCTTGGTGTTGGCTTCTCTGCAGGAGAGAAAGGCCGGAGGAGGAAGCAGTGTGCAGGGCCGTGCAGGCCTTGGTGCCTGGCGTGTGGGGAGAGAGCAGGAGATGCTCCAGCTGGCGCCTGTGCGGGCGAGGCGTGAGTGCCCTCGGAGCCCAGGCCAGGAGGGCCAGCGTGGAGATGCAAAGGCCCAGTCTGCGGGGCCAGGGCAAGGCCCC
>NW_005364180.1:404877-408827 GCF_000412655.1 Myotis brandtii
CTCCCGTCTCGTGTCCTCTCTCCTGCTGCCCCGCCCCCGCCCCGCCCCCCCGGACCTCGTAGGATGCCTACTCGGAAATCGCCTACCTCTTCGCCGAGTTTTTCCGGGACCTGGACATCGTGCCCTCTGACATCATCGCTGGCCTGGTCCTGCTTCGGCAGCGACAGCGGGCCAAACGCAACGCCGTGCTGGACGAGGTGAGCGCCCAGCCACCACTCACCACTCTGCTGAGCCACCTCCCTCCGCTGGGCCATGTGGGCTGCTTCCCAGGCCGGGCTGCCACAGGGACTTCCGACCGTGGAGCTAATGACCGACACAGCCTGGCTTCACCTCTCCATCCCCCCCCAACACACCAGCCCCAGGGAGCATCTCCCAGGCGCCCAGGAAGAGGTGGGGTGATGCTTAGATTGGAAGGGGAGCAGCTGGAGACAGGACAGGACCTGGGCTTTTGGAAGCCGGGCGGGGCCACGGCAGAGCTAGGAACCACGCACTCCTTGAGCCCTTGGGAAGCAGGCGGCGTGCAGAGCGGGCGCCTAGCCCCCTTTCTCAGCGCTGGGCCCCGCAGCTGCCTTCACACGCCCGTCTTTCAGGCCAACAATGACATCTTGGCCTTCCTGTCGGGGATGCCAGTGACCAGAAACACCAAGTACCTCGACCTCAAGAACTCGGTGAGTCTGAACCTCCCCACCCCACGCTGTCCGGGTCCCTCTCTCCCTCTGCTGGAGGGACCCGAGCAGGCCACCTGCTCCAGCCTGCCCCTGAGCCCCCCGAGGGCACCTCCTCTCGGCCTCGCCCCCGTCCCCGTCCCCCGGAACCTCCCCCACGCTGGTTCTGCTGCGTCCACTTGCCCACACGCCGGATGCCCGGCCCTTCACAGAGGGAGCGGCTACTGTTGTCACTGTCATTGCTGTCGTCATAAAAGACAGCTGGCCTGGCCGGCGTGGCTCAGTGGGTTGAGCGTCAACCTGTGAACCAGGAGGTCACAGTTCGATTCCCGGTCAGGGCACAGGCCCGGGTTGCGGGCTCGATCCCCAGTGTGGGGTGTGCAGGAGGCAGCCGATCCATGATTCTCTCTCATCATGGATGTTTCTCTCTCTCCCTTCCTCTCTGGAATCAATAAAAATATATTTTAAAAGTAAGTAAAATAAAAGGCAGCTGCCGTGGCGCTTGGGTTTCCAGCTTCCGGTGGCAGAACCTCTCCCAGCGCCTCTGGTGGAGAGCCAGTCAGTGTGTGTGGCACAGGGAACAGGGCGTCCCTGCCATCAGCCGGCTCTGCCCCCCCACAAGCCAACTGGCTGTGCGCCCGCCCCCAGTGCCGTGACCTTAAGCGAGTCCCTGACCCCTGCGCCTGTGCGTGGACGGCCTGGGCACCCCTTCTGCCCGGAGCTCTGGTGGCAGGGAAGTGAGCCACCTGAGACCGGCTCTCAGCACACAGTGGTGCCAGTCCGGGCGCTGCCAGCAAGGATTCATCCTGGCATCTGAGCCCCTGGGAGAGCTCGGGTCTCCGTCTGCCCCACCCCCAAAGCAGGCCTGTATCCCCTGCGAAAGTGCTCGGCCCCGAGGGGCAGGGGCAGGCATGAGCCCTAGTGCTGGGGTCCCGCCTGCGCCCGGCAGAGGCCGCCGCCCGCCCCGCAGCCTGGGGCTCTGAGGCAGGAGGGTAATCAGCTGGCCCAGGCTCCTTCCCCCTCTGGGCCCTGACTCAGGACCTTTCCCACCGCTCAGGGCTCAGGGTGACTCATCCCCACTAACGTTGACGAGGCGACTGACTCCCTTTCCACGCAGGAGTCTCCCAGCCCCGGGGCAGCCAGGACACGGGGCGCAGCTTTGCTCTGTGGGGACACTGGTGCCTTCTGCCTCCTCCACCTTTGGGGTTGACAGCAACAGCCCTGGCCTTAGACATGGGTTTCCAACTGGCACCTTTCTCCAGAGAGACCCCAGTCTGCCCAGAGAGGTGCCAGTCTGCCCACAGAGATCCCAATCTCCCCGCCTGCCCCTTTCAAGCCAGTGACTCAGTGCATCAAGTTAGGGAGTCGGCCACTTGTCTGGTCACCTAGTATCCAGGGCTGGCCCCGCTGCTCAAGGCCCGGACACCCCCAGCGGAGGGCCCGGGGCCTCTCAGGGTTAAGTTTCCCTTCCCAGGGCCTGGCTGCCGAGGGGGCTGATGGTCACTCCCCCTCCCCCTCTCTTCCCTCGCTGGGAAGCTGGGCACGGAGATCGGCCAGATGCCCCGAGTGCTTCTCTGTCCCCAAAACATTAATTCTGAGGCTGGAGCAACAGGACAGGTCCCGGGAGGATGCGTGCCCTGGTTGCGTGGAGATAATTAGGGAAAAGCAATTATCATCTGGAGGAGCGGTCCCTCCTCCAAGGAAGGGGGGGGGGGGGCGGAGCCCGTGGCCCGAGGCTGCGGTGTGAAGGTCAGGAGGTGACCAGCTGCCCCCTCTCTTGCAGCAAGAGATGCTGCGCTACAAGGAGGTCTGCTACTACATGCTGTTCGCGCTGGCCGCCTACGGCTGGCCCATGTACCTGATGCGGAAGCCCGCCTGCGGCCTCTGCCAGCTGGCCAGGTCCTGCTCGTGAGTACAACCCCCCCCCCGCCCCCCCCCGCTGCCCACCTGCGTGAGGGCTGGGCTGTGAAGCTGGGCCTGGCCTGCCCCCCGAGGCTGCGCTGCTTCTCCTCTGTGCCCTCTCTGGGCCTCGACCCCCCCAGCTCGGCATGAGCCCTGGGAGGGAGCAGGTGGCTGTGGGATCCCACGGTTTCGGGTGTGAATCTGGGCTGTGGCCTGGCACGGGGCGTGGGGACTCTCAGGTGCACTGAGGGGGTCACCCGTGGCTTCCGAGACTGGGCTGCACCCCGTTTTCTCGGCAAGGCCTCCCCGCCTTGGGAAGCGTGTAGCGGTCGAGTGAAGACAAACGTTCTTACCGACATCGTCAGCATTCGCTTCTTCATGAAACCGCAGCTGTCATCGCAGACAGCGGGCAGGCGCGGTCACGTGCTCGCCCGGCTCTCGGCTCATCCTCTGGGCGCTGGCGCCCTCTGGTGGCCAGAGGAGCCGCTGCACCCCGCTGGGTGCCTAGCTCTGCTGCTCACACCCTTCACTTGCGGGGAGCCTGTGGGGAGCCTGTGGGGCGCCCGGCCCTGTTTGGGTGCCGGAGACAGAGCAAAGCCTAGTGGCCTGTGGGGAGGTCAGACCACGCGCGCGGGAAGCAGAGCCCGTTGGAGCAGATGAGCGGGAAGGCGGGGTGTGGGAGCCCCCGGGGCAGGCGGCTGTGCTGGGGGAGGGGGCCGGGGTGGACCGCACCCTAAATAACATCGCAGCCGCGGCCCCAAGGAAGCGAGGCCACACAGGGCCCAGGAGAGTGTGTCAGGCGGAGTGAGCCGTGGGTGTGGGGACACTGAGGCAGGAACATGGCCACACGGCTGAGGGAGGCCAGGAGGCCATGTGGCCCGCGGGGAGTGGGGGGCAGCGGCCCAGAGAGCCAGGCCAGGTCTGCAGCGCCCCGGCCGCCGGGAGGGCCCGGCTCTACCCTGGGCAAGAAGGGCAGCGTTGTCCGGTTTGGGGTGAAGTGACCCTCGGCTGGTCTGAGTTATATCGGAAAGGGTCACTCTGAGAAGGAAGGTGGGGGCTGAGGGAGATGAGGGGGACACCCCAAGGCAGAGGTCAGGGTGGCGGGGAGCAGGCGCAGGGGTGGAGGCGAGGGAGAGCGGGCAGAGTCCAGGTGGATCTGCAGGGGGAGCGAGCCGCTGTGCTGACCCCTGGACATGGGCTGTGAGGTGGGGAGGGGACCCCTGTGCCCCGAGCATGGAGCTGAGGGAGGAGCAGCAGGGTTGGGGGACAGCGGGGAGCCCTCGGGGCCTGGGACCTGGAGAGGCTGAGACCCTGTGGGCGGGGGATGGGAGCACCTGGGCATTCGTGGGCACAGGTGGCACCGAAGCCCGAGACTGGGGGAGG
>NW_005364180.1:409119-409494 GCF_000412655.1 Myotis brandtii
CGGTGAGGGGACGGGCGAGGAGGCTGCGGTGAGGGAGATGGTCCCGGGGAGAGGGCACCCAGGGACGGAGGAACTGTGGGTCACAGGTCCCCTGCTGCCAGGGGCCAAGAGGGCAGCCTGGGACCTGCCCCGTGGAACTTTGCAAGGAGCCTGGGAGGGTGGGGCTGCGAGAGCGGGTTCCAGGGGGGGTGACGGGGGAAACTGCTCTGTCGGGGTCCCTGCCCTGAGCCCCTGGCACCCCCCCCAGGTGCTGCCTATGCCCCTCTCGGCCGCGGTTCGCGCCTGGCGTCACCATCGAGGAGGACAACTGCTGCGGCTGCAACGCCATTGCCATCCGGCGCCACTTCCTGGACGAGAACCTGACAGCGGTGGACA
>NW_005364180.1:409898-410204 GCF_000412655.1 Myotis brandtii
GGCACCCGCTGCGTCTGGCCCCAGCCCAGGGCTGCTCGGGCTCACGAGCCGCCCTCCTCCCAGGTGTACGAAACCCCCTTCTATGTGGCGGTGGACCACGACAAGAAGAAGGTGGTGATCAGTATTCGGGGAACCCTGTCCCCCAAGGTAGGCTGCCCGCGGCTCCCTGCCCACCACGGGGGACCCCTCAGAGCCCCTGAGGGATGCCGCTTCCCTCTCCCTGTCCTCAGCCCGCCCGCGCCTGTCCCCTCTCCCCAGGACGCCCTCACGGATCTGACAGGTGACGCCGAGCGCCTGCCCGTGGAG
>NW_005364180.1:411745-413494 GCF_000412655.1 Myotis brandtii
GGTCCCGCCCCACCTGAGCCCTCTGCTTCCCTGCAGTGAGGACGCCATGGAGTACTCCAAGGAATTTGTGACGGCCGTGGTTCTGGGCAAAGACCTTGTCCCCAGGCGAGTCACTACTTCTCTCGCTCTCAGCCGGGCTGTTCCTCCCTCCTCGGGGTCTCACTGGGCTCCAGGGCTCCCTCACTCAGATGCCTGTCTCCCCGACAGACAAGGGGCGCCAGAGCCCCTTCCGTGCCCTCAGGTGTCCGAGCCTGGAGGACCCACCCTGCCTGGCTCGGCCCTCTGTCCACCCTGCGACCCTGACAGCCTGGCCTTCCTGTTCCAGGGCTGGCATGTGCCTGTCCCGCTGCCCCCGCTGCCCCTCCCCCGTGCCTCTCCCGACCTCTGGCCAGGCCAGGCTGACGCCCCCTCGTTCCTCTCCCAGGATCGGCCTGTCGCAGCTGGAGGGCTTCCGCAGACAGCTCCTGGACGTCCTGCAGCGGAGCACCAAGCCCAAAGTGAGCCCTCCCTCCCGCCTGGGCCCCGGGCTCCGGGCACAGCGGCCTAGCCACACGTGGCCAGACTGGGGTGCGGTTGGTGCCAGGGCACCTCAGGTCATCAGAGCTCACCCCCCGCCTGCCCTGGTACACGTGGGGAAACTGAGGCCACGAGCGGGCAAGGGACTTGCTTTGGTCACACAACAAGTAGTAACTGAGTCAGTGTTCCGCCGCGGGCCCTGGGTCCCGGCTCCTGCCCCACAGAGCTGCCCAGGGTCGGGAGAAAGCAGCCCCACTCGGGGCTTCGTGTGGGACAGAAAGGCCCCTCCCAAAGCCACCCGTGGCTCCCCGACTCCGGCAGGTGGGTGCTCCCCCAGGGTCGGTGCAGCTCGCTCCAATTTTCCACTGCGGCCAAGCGAGGTGACCCGCCCCTCCTCACCCCTCCTCGGGTCTCAGAGGACCCTGTGGCCAGGCAGGGGCGGGAGTGCTGGGGCCGCGGCCTGGACCAGCGGGTCCTCTGTGCCCCCAGCCCTCATCCCATTTGCCGTCTCAGCCCAGGTTGGACTCTTCCCAGCCTCGGTGCCCCTGGCCCTCTGGCAGGCGGGACCAGGGCCAGGTACCAGGGTGGGCCGGGCAGTGACGTCTCAGTGACGGTGTCTGCCTGGAGGAGCTTGTGGGGCTGGAGGTGGCTGTCCCTGTCAGACCCCGTCCTGGGCACTTGTCGGGCCTGGAGTCGGGGCTGGGCACCAGCCCGAGGCAGCCAGGCCCGGCAGGTGCAATCCCTCCCCCTCGCCGGGCCCGTTCCCCTCCCGCTAGATCAGGGGCAGCTGGTCCTCCAGGGCCTTCCCCACCCGGAACCTCAACAATGGCTTACGTCTGCCCCTGACTTCTTGGCGGCCGCCATGGCTGCCGTCCAGCTCAGACACGGCCTCTTCAGATGGGCACTGTCCTCCCCTCTGCCCGTGGCCACCCCAGCTCCCACCTGTCACCTGTGAGCCCTCCATCGGAGCTCCTCCGTCCCCGCCCACCCAGCCATGCTGCTCAGCTGGCCCCGTCTCCCCCTCCCCCTGCAGTGGCGAATCATCGTGGGAGCCACGAAGTGCATCCCCAAGTCGGAGCTGCCCGAGGAGGCGGAGGTGACCACCATGGCCAACACGCGGCTCTGGACCCACCCCAGCGACCTGACCATCGCCCTGTCGGCCAGCACCCCCCTCTACCCGCCCGGCCGCATCATCCACGTGGTGCACAACCACCCCGCGGAGCAGTGCTGGTG
>NW_005364180.1:415050-415636 GCF_000412655.1 Myotis brandtii
GGCCAGGGCCGGGGCCGTGTCCTCCAGGGGAAGGGCTGGGAGACTGATGGCCCCGGGCACCCACAGTGGGGGACGCCCCCGCCTCGGCCCCTGGAAGAGGAACAAAAGGCCGGTCCAGAGCAGGACTCCAGGCTCCTCTCGTGTCCCCGGGGGCAGCCCCCGCCCCAACTTTTGGTCCATTTACAAGTGGATGCCATGGAGGGGTCACCCTGAGGCCCTGCCAGCTCACACGTCAGTGGTCACTGGGCATCACCTCTGGGATGAGGTGCGGACAGCTGTGAGCAGGGGCGGGTGAGGAGAGAGAAAAGGATGGGCAAGCACTTGACTTCTCCTGCTCGGATAGAGGGCTGGGCCCGGGATCCTCCAGCCCAGGCTTGTGAGCTGGGTCCTGCCGGGGGTGGAGCAGGCATGGCCCGGTCACAAGCACGGAGAAGGCTGTGTAGGGGCCGGGGCTGAGGTCACGGTCAGCTTCTCCGGGCCTCTGTTGGGGGTCCATGTTCCTAGCCAGGCTGGGAGTCGGGTGGGGGTGGGGCTGAGGGCGAGACCAGAGCCAGGGTCAGGGATGCAGCCCTGCTGGCCAGGCGGG
>NW_005364180.1:415846-416062 GCF_000412655.1 Myotis brandtii
GGCCAGGCCCCTGCCCCCCTCAGCGTCTCCCCGGCCCCGTGCCCCTCAGCTGCTGCGAGCAGGAGGAGCCCACATACTTCGCCATCTGGGGCGACAACAAGGCCTTCAACGAGGTGATCATCTCCCCGGCCATGCTGCACGAGCACCTCCCCTACGTGGTCATGGAGGGGCTCAACAAGGTGAGCCGGGCGCCGGGCGGGACCCTCACCCTCAGCG
>NW_005364180.1:416147-416471 GCF_000412655.1 Myotis brandtii
TGGAGCTGCCCCCCGCAGACCACCGGAACAGCAGCGCCAGGTGATCCTCGCCCAGCCCTGGCCCGGGGTGTGCAGGGCCCGAGTGTGCTCTCAGGGCACGTGAGTTCCCGGGCACGTGTGTTCCAGGGCACGTGTGTTCCAGGGCATGTGTGCTCTCAGGACTGCCACCCGCCCACCACCACCAGCTCCCGTCCTGCCGCAGGTGCTGGAGAACTACAACAAGGGGAAGACGGCCTTGCTCTCTGCTGCCAAGGTCATGGTCAGCCCCACCGAGGTGGACCTCACCCCCGAGCTCATCTTCCAGCAGCAGCCGCTGCCCACCGG
>NW_005364180.1:416655-419152 GCF_000412655.1 Myotis brandtii
TGTGCTCTCAGGGCATGTGTGTTCCCGGGCACGTGTGCTCTCAGGGCACGTGTGCTCACGGGGCACGTGAGTTCCAGGGCACATGTGCTCTCAGGGCACGTGTGTTCCAGGGCACATGTGTTCCAGGTCACGTGTGCTCTCAGGGCACGTGAGTTCCAGGGCACATGTGCTCTCAGGGCACGTGTGTTCCAGGGCACATGTGTTCCAGGTCACGTGTGCTCTCAGGGCACGTGAGTTCCAGGGCACATGTGCTCTCAGGGCACGTGTGTTCCAGGGCACATGTGTTCCAGGTCACGTGTGCTCTCAGGGCACGTGAGTTCCAGGGCACATGTGCTCTCAGGGCACGTGTGTTCCAGGGCACATGTGTTCCAGGTCACGTGTGCTCTCAGGGCACGTGAGTTCCAGGGCACATGTGCTCTCAGGGCACGTGTGTTCCAGGGCACATGTGTTCCAGGTCACGTGTGCTCTCAGGGCACGTGAGTTCCAGGGCACATGTGCTCTCAGGGCACGTGTGTTCCAGGGCACATGTGTTCCAGGTCACGTGTGCTCTCAGGGCACGTGAGTTCCAGGGCACATGTGCTCTCAGGGCACGTGTGTTCCAGGGCACATGTGTTCCAGGTCACGTGTGCTCTCAGGGCACGTGAGTTCCAGGGCACATGTGCTCTCAGGGCACGTGTGTTCCAGGGCACATGTGTTCCAGGTCACGTGTGCTCTCAGGGCACGTGAGTTCCAGGGCACATGTGCTCTCAGGGCACGTGTGTTCCAGGGCACATGTGTTCCAGGTCACGTGTGCTCTCAGGGCACGTGAGTTCCAGGGCACATGTGCTCTCAGGGCACGTGTGTTCCAGGGCACATGTGTTCCAGGTCACGTGTGCTCTCAGGGCACGTGAGTTCCAGGGCACATGTGCTCTCAGGGCACGTGTGTTCCAGGGCACATGTGTTCCAGGTCACGTGTGCTCTCAGGGCACGTGAGTTCCAGGGCACATGTGCTCTCAGGGCACGTGTGTTCCAGGGCACATGTGTTCCAGGTCACGTGTGCTCTCAGGGCACGTGAGTTCCAGGGCACATGTGCTCTCAGGGCACGTGTGTTCCAGGGCACATGTGTTCCAGGTCACGTGTGCTCTCAGGGCACGTGAGTTCCAGGGGGCACATGTTCTCAGGGCACGTGTGTTCCAGGGCACATGTGTTCCAGGTCACGTGTGCTCTCAGGGCACGTGAGTTCCAGGGCACATGAGTTCCAGGGCACGTATGTTCCAGGGCACATGTGCTCGCAGGGCACATGTGCTTACACGTGTCCCGTGCACAAACCGAGCCCGCACGCTCACACAGCTCTGCACACACATGCCGGAAGGGGCGAATTTGTCCCCTCTGCTCGGTCTCTCTGCCTTGCTGCCACTGCCCCCAGCCTGCCATCTTGAAGCCCAGACGGGCTAGTGGGCATCTAAGATACACGGCCCCCTGGTCACAAACACATCGGTTCACTCAGACCCGTTTAGACCCAAACAGACGGACACCCAGGCGCTCACGTACATCACCGTGTGCGGTTAAGTACAGGCACTGAAGCTGACACGGGCAGCTCTAAGCGCACAGCTCCACGCAGACAGTCCCGTGTAGGACACACCAAGACAGAGGCCGAGAGGCACACATGAGGACACGCTTGGACAGGCAGCCCTGCACGGGGATGACAGACTGCGCCTGCGCCCAGACCCAGTCACACAGACACGCGTGGCAGGTGACACGTGGGCAGCTAGTGCATACACTGTACATACACGCAGAGCGTGCACACAGGCTCCCAGACACCCCCCACAGTTACACACACTCTTTGGGGGGTCTGCCTGCCTCTCTGGGACCCTTTCTGCCCAGGGCGGCCCCGATGTGGCCAAGAGGCTGATGGGAAGGGTGATCCGCTGGTCCCCGGCCCCACGAGGTCCCTGGCATCTCTCCCCGCCTTCCGCGCATTTCCTGAGGCAGTGCGTGCCCAGAGGAGGGGGGTGTGCATTCACAGCTACAACTGCTGCACCCCTTCCCCACCTTCGTTCACTCCCTGCAGCGCATTGGCCCAGAGGCTCCAGGGCCCCGCCCAGCAGAGGGCGAGGCAGGAGGCACTCCAGTGGGGGTGGGGGGGAAGAGCTCTGGGAGGGGCACAGGGGGTCCCCCATGGTGCAGTGGAGCACGGCTTCCCCCAGGGCCTCCAGCCAGCAGGGCGCCCACCCTGGCTCAACCCAGCGTCAGCCCTTTTTCTGTCTTGGGTTCTCGTGAGTTTTCTGTTGTTCTTTTTAAAGGGTCCCTGCCCCTAATGGTTCAGTGGCGGCTAAATGAACTTGCCCCTCGGCCCCTCCCCAGGCTCCCTCCGGCCAGGGAGCTGAGGGTCAGCCTCTGCGCCCCTCCTGAGTCTCGCCCCTCCCTGCCCTGCCCTCTGCAGAAGCAAGTCCCAGTCGGAGATGAGCCTGGAGGGCTTCTCAGAGGGGCGGCTGCTGTCCCCCGTGGCTGCAGCCGC
>NW_005364180.1:419999-420403 GCF_000412655.1 Myotis brandtii
CGGGCGCCTGGGGGACTCGCCCAGCCCGCAGGTGCTGGAGTTCGCGGAGTTCATCGACAGCCTCTTCAACCTGGACAGCAAGAGCAGCTCCTTCCAGGACCTGTGCCGCATGGTGGTGCCCGAGAGCCCCACCAGCGACTACGCCGAGGGCCCCAAGTCCCCCGGCCAGCAGGAGATCCTGCTCCGAGCCCAGTTCGAGCCCAACCTGGTGCCCAAGCCCCCGCGGCGCTTTGCGGGCTCCGCCGACCCCTCCTCGGGCATCTCGCTGTCGCCCTCCTTCCCGCTCAGCTCCTCGGGGGAGCTCATGGACCTGACGCCCACGAGCCTCAGCAGCCAGGACTGCCTGGACAAGATCCGGACTCCCAGCCCGCCCGGCGGGGCCGGGGGGCAGCAGGAGGACCTGG
>NW_005364180.1:420872-422737 GCF_000412655.1 Myotis brandtii
CAGGCCCGGCAGCTTTGAGGAGAGGCCCCAAGGGCCAGTGCAGCCTCAGGCCTGGGCACTGCTGCTGAGCTGGGGGTCCGTGTCCCTACCTCAGCCTAGGACCCCCAGAGCCAAGGCAGCTGGCAGCTGGGCCCTCCAGACAGGGGAGGGGTGAGGAGTGGGGAAGAGCCCGGGGCCCTGCCACCTGCCCCCCCCAGGCCTCCTGGCACCCCTACTCCAGCACAGGCAGTGGCATCCTGACTCCCTGCACTGCCCTCTGGCTGCCCTTCCCCACATATTCTCATCTGTGGTCCAGGCCGGCATCTGTCCTGGCCACCCCCCCAGATGTGGTGCCTGCTGGCCAGCCCCTGGGTGACCCCCACGGGGGCCTGCAGTGCTGTGTATGTTTACAGAAGCTGCTGGGCGGGGCTCAGGGTGTGTCCTGAGCTTGCAAGCCCCCCCTCCTCAATCATGTTCAGTAGCCCTCTGGGCAGGGCAGGGGCCTGGAGGAGGGGGGTCAGGACCGCCCCTTCTCTCCTCAGCGTCCCTCACGCTGACCCCTCTGTCGATGGGTCCTGGGCACCCAGGCCCGCCCGCCTGTTCCTTACCTCCCAGCTCGTCTCCACCCCGGGTGTCCTGGTCATTCGAAGGATGGAGGGCACAGCTGGGTCCACCCGGGCTGCTGAGCTAGTGCCCTGGGGGGAAGGGGCACCCCCAACCCCTCTTCCTTTGAGGGTCCCATGCAGCCCTTCCACATCACCGCCCCCCAAGCCTCAGCAGCCCAGGCCCTCGGATCTGAAACCAAACACTCCCACTCCCCTCGCCCCTCCTCGCTGGCCTGGGCTCTCGCCTGGGCTTCCTTCCTTCCAGTCGCCCGTGTCCTGTTGGCAGAAAGTGGGACCAAGAGCGGGGCCTGGTGGCACCGGCTCGCTGCTGGGTCAGGGGCTCTGGGGTGGCCTGGCGTGGCCTGGGGCCCCCCCCTTGAGCACTTCCTCCCCTCGGGTGGAGGGCGCAGGGGAGGTGGAGACCGGGCCTTCTCCCAGAGGCTGAGTGGGGGCTGTGCATGCTCGCGTGGGGCACGTGGGTGCATGTGCATGGGTGCGTACCGTTCCTGAGGGAGGGGCCGCGGGGGTGCCCACCCGCCGGCCTGCCGCCCCTCCCCCACCTGCCAAGAAGGCAGCCAGTGACCGTGATGTGGCCGGGACACAGGGTGAGCGCAGTTTTGGACGTCACCTGTTCTGGTCTCACCTGCTGCTCAGACCCCTGATTTGGAAAACATGTGCCAAGGCGAGAGCATCGCTGTGCCTTCGTCTCCCCGGAGGCATAACCCTCCCGCGCACCCCGGCCCCGCCGTGGCCTCCCGTCCGCTTGGCTCCCCATCCCATGATCACTGGTACCTTGGGCCTGTGCCATGACCCTGACCCCACTCACAGCTGGGACTGGCCCCGACCCTGCCCTGGAACCCCTGCCCACCCTGACCGAGGGGCACAGAGACCTGGAGGGAGCTGGGCCCCCCGCACTCTGTGACTCCCACTCCTCGCAGGCTCCCAGCCCCAGCCCCTGCCCCTGCCCCTGCCCTGCTGGAGGCCCGCTGCTGGCATAGCCTGGGCCCAGCACAGAAGCAAGACGAATCAGTGGCCCTCCGAGTGCAAAAGCGGACCAATCAGAAATCAGAGTAACATTCCCACGAGCACCCTGGCCAATGGCAGGGAGCCATTCGGTCTGGCCTTTCCGCTCCTCCTCTGCCGAGGTGGGCCCGAGACCTCTAAGGGGCGTGGCGCCCACCCATGCCCAGGACTGAGCCATCAGGGACAGACTCCCGCCCCAAGGCTGCAGCCACACAGGGTTACAGGCTTGGGGCCGGGGCAGACTTGGACTCAGCCCTG
>NW_005364180.1:422812-425834 GCF_000412655.1 Myotis brandtii
CCACATCACACTCGGGGGGTCTGAGCCACCCCCCTCAGCCCAGCTCGGCTCAGCTTGACCCCCACTCTGTCCCCCAGACCTGCAGCACAAGCTCTCCCGGCCGTGCGCTGGCCTGACCTCCCTCCGGGGGCGGGGGTGACCGGTGACCTCCATATGCAATCGATAGCGAGCAGCCGGGCCCCCGCCCCGCACACGCACTCCACGTGCCATTCTCCCGTGACATTTTTGTACTTAATGTATGAAAGATCCAAACTAATATTGCTGTACAAAGGAAAGACGAATTAATATAGCCTATTCTATAAATAGATCTGTATATACAGGGCTCTGTACATTGTATAGACTGTGTATAAACTGGATGTAGAAGCGCGCTGGCTGCCTGCGTGACCTCTCTGCCCAGCGGGTCGGGGGGGGGGCTCGTGGCTGAGGCCAGCGGCAGGGGGCGGGGAGGGGGGACATGCGGCCCTCACTGCTGCCCAAGCCCTGACCCAGGACCGCACTGAGCGGCCGAGAGACCAGAGGGCTTGGAGCCCTGTTTGAAGGGGGCCCTGCCCTGTGAGATGGTGCCGGCGGCCTGTCTGACCCCCTGGGAAGAGGGGTCTGGGGCTCAAAGAGGGGAAAGCAAGCTTCTCAGGGCCAGGCTGGTGCCACCCCCTCCCCCCAGGGCTGAGAGTTAGGGCAAAGGACGGGGACTCCACCCCCCCCCCATCCAGGTACGCAGGGGCCCCTGGAAGTCTTTCCTGATGGCTCCCCCGGGCGCGTGCAAAATCCCTGGCCAGGCCCGGGGAACCGGCCATCCTGGCTGCGGGACAGTAGGACTGCAGGACCCGGAGGGGAGGCACCTTGGCCTCCTGCCAGCCCCTTGTCCCGTCCTACCCGCTCCACACACCAGGTGGCGCTGTTCCTCTGGTCAGTCCCACCTCCAGGGGCAGTTGGGCCCAGGCACTGACCCAGCTAAGCTTTGACCCAACCTTGACCTTCTCCTTTTCCTTACACTGTGCACCCTCCTACCCTGACCCTTGAGTCCAGAGTGACCCTACTTGGTGGTGGGGGCGGGGTAGGGGGTGGGCAGAGGGATAGAACAGTGCCTGTGTCACTTAAGCCTCTGAGCACAAGAGGAAACGAAGACTAGAGAAGGGCAGAGACCTGCTCAAGTTCACTCAGGTGGTAAGGTCAGACCTGGACCCAGAACCCAGACCTCCCAGCCTGGGACGCTGGCCTCCACCCTCACCTAATGGTCTTCAGAGGTTCTTCCCACCCCGTGGTCTCATTTGGTTTGTAAAATGAGCCTATTCAATTAGTGGGGCAGAAGCAACTGGGGGCCAGAGAGGTTCTGTGACTTGCCCTCGGTCACACAGCAGAGTGTGGCATAGGGAGGGGTCTCAAGGGGGTCAATTCTGGGAGAGTCTGGGGGAGGCACGCTGCCTCCCAGTGCCCACTCAGGACACTCAAATGGTCTCACCTGGGAGGAAGGTGCGCGAGAGCTTAAGGGCCCCCAGACCCAGGTGTGCCCTCTCACCCTAGTCAAGGGAGGCCGTGCCCCTGGCCTCACTGGCTGTCTGTGTTCCAGCTCCCCGCCCTTTGGGCTTCCTCTGTCAAATGGGTGGAGGCCAGGGCTGTAGGGCCCATGGAGGCCAGGAGGCCTGTGGGAGGGAGGCCTGGCCAGTGCACTGAGCCCCACCCTCTCCTGGGCTGGCCTCCAACTGGTTACTCATTAACCCTTAAGTCCCCGCCTCCCTTTCCCAGGGCTGCCTTCTGTCGGCTGCCTCCTCCTGGCCCTGCTGCTGGGGGCAGGCCAGCACTGGGTGCTGCGGCCGGACCTGGAATCGTCGAAAGTACCATTTATCGATCGCTTCCCTGGTCCTTGGCCTGCACTGTGAGGCGGGAATAAGGGGCTGGTTTACAGATGAGGCTTCTAAGGACCGGAAGGCGGGCCTTGGAGGATGGCGGAGCCGGCCACCAGGGACAGCGCATCGGCTGGGCCTCGGCTGAGTTCTGGGTCCCTCACTCACTGTGGCCGGGTGGGGAGAGGGTGCAGGTGGGGACTCCTCTCCATGGACAGGCCCCTCATCCATGCAAGGATGCAAGGCTCCCTGGGGTGCCCTCACGAGCCCCAGCCACTGGCCTGCCCCCCTTCCCCGCCCCCCGCTCTGCCCCAGCTGGGTGAGTTGGGAGATGGTAGCTTTAACTCTTGACCGAGCCCTCAAATCTGGGTCATTCCAGCCACCCCTTTTCCCAAGCCCAGAGCTGAAAATCCCCGGACAGTTGCTCAGTGGCCTCATGGAGTCGGGAGAGATGGCGGGGCCTGAACCCCTAGCCAGGCCAGCAGCCACGGGATGAAGGGGAGGCTCCATCCTGCCCCATCCCAGCTCAGGGCTACCCGAGACAGTAACCCAGCCTCAGCAGGTGGGTGCTGGGAATAAAACACCCGCGTCTCCCCATACCCCGCCCTTGATGACCAAGACAGCGGCCAGGCTCAGCTCGGGGGACGGCCCTTCGACGGACATGCTGGACCATGTGGGTGGGGGCGGCTTATAAAGAGGCTGGTTTTCTGGTTGGTCCCGGCAACTCCTAAAACAAGTTCATTTTTTAAAATCGCAGGGCGTAGCTGGGTGTCTACTTCGCCCGCAGGCCAGCCTGCCGGGTGGGGGAGAGCCTGGGGGAGAGGCAGAGCGGAGTGGAGAGTAGCCATTGTCCTCAGGGAGGCTGCGGAGGGAGAGAGACCTCTGGGGTGTATCGGCCGGCAAAGAATAGGCGCCTCAGTGTGCCCCCCCGCAGCCTGCCCTGCGGGGGGAGCGCACACAGCTGGGGCCGCCAGCAAACCCGGTTCTATATATGTAAGCGCAACAGCCTGCGCCCCTGGGACAAAACCTCATTGTGAGGCACCCGCCGCCTGGGCGCCCCTCCCCCAGCCCCAGAACTGTCATAGCATTGACCCTCCTCGGTGGCCACCACGGGCCTGCTGACTGGGCCACATCTGGGGCTCAGGCACCGGCCGCCCCTCCCCCCTGGCTGGTCACTGAGG
>NW_005364180.1:425910-428227 GCF_000412655.1 Myotis brandtii
AGGCTCTCACCCCAGCCCCTCCGGGCGGCCCAGCTCGTCCCCACTCTCCTGCTCTGGGGGCCACCGGCTGGCAGAGCCGAGAGCTCCAGGCTGGCGAGGCTGGCACCCTGACCTGCGCCAGGTCCTCCCAGCCTCGGGCCGCAGTTTCCGTCTCGCTGTGTGGCAGGGCGGTGAGGTGGATGGTTTCAGCTCGGACTTGCAGAGCCCGAGAGGCTGGGAGCGGAGCGGAGCCCTTCCGCGGCGACATGATGCGCTGGCTCTGAGATTCCGGAGTCCCGGCTGCCGAGGCCCCAGGGGTCGCGGATTTCGAAGTTTGAAGATGCCGTTGTCCAGCCGGGCAGGCATGGTTGGTTCAGTGGCTAAGCGTCGACCTGTGAACCAGGAGGTCATGGTTCAATTCCCGGTCAGGGCACAGGCCCGGTCCCGGGGGTGTGCAGGAGGCAGCCCATCCATGATTCTCTCTCATCACTGATATGTCTGTCTCCCTCTCCCTCTCCCTTCCTCTCTGAAATCAATAAAAAAATATATATATATTTTAAGAGAAAATGTCGTTGTCCATTCATTCAACACGTATCTGTTGAGCACCTACTGTGTGCCAGGTATGTGCTTGGTGCTGAAGCTACAGCAACGATCAAGCCAGAACAATCCCTCCCCCTCACAGGGCTTCCTTCCGACCTAGAGCAAGAACAAGCACTCAATGAAACTCTCACGGCGAGAAGGAAAGGCCTCGCTAGGGGCTGGAGGCAGGGTGTCAGATGTGGGAGCTGAGCCCTGACTGCTGAGAAAGAGCCAGCCATGCGGGGACAAGCATGAGGGGAGCTGGAACAGCATGTGCCCAGCCCCCGCTGCAGGTGTGAGTGTTGGCGAGGAGGCCTTGGCGGCCGTGACTTAGTGAGCGCCGGAGAGAAAAGTGGGCGCCGAGGTCAGGGGTGCAGACGGGGGCAGACCCGACGAGGCCTTGGGAAGCAGGGCAAGGGGGTTCGCTATTGTTTGGGGTGCAGAGGGAAACCACGGGTTTTGGCAAAGGAGTGACATGACCTGATTTAGGTTTTTAAGAGGTGATCTGGAAGGGCTGTGGGGATCCGTGAGGAGGGGGGCTGTGCAGGAGGCAGGAGAGATGAGGAGGCCCCCAAAGGTGGAGGGAGGGGATGAGAGAGGCGGGTTTATCTAGGACTCCCCGGGAGGTAAACCCTCCGGCCTCACCCTACCACCCGGGGCAGCAGTGACAGAGGGCAGCTCCCAGGGTCGCCAGGGTCCGGCTCTGAACGCGGGCGTTGACCTCATTACCCGGAAACGCTTAGACCAGTGGTCGGCAAACTCATCAGTCAACAGAGCCAAATATCAACAGTGCAACGACTGAAATTTCTTTTGAGAGCCAAATTTTTTAAACTTAAACTATATAGGTAGGTACATTGTTATTAAAATTCAACTTCAAATTCATGGTTTTCATCTTCCGTTTTTCTTTGCTGCTTCTTTGTAGCCATCTCAAACAGGGCATCTAAAAAAATGTTTCATTTTCTAATAATAAAGCCACCAACACAAAATTCTTATATTGATGACAAAAATACCTTAGGGGGTGTGCAGGAGGCAGCCAATCAATGATTCTCTCTCATCCCTGATGTTTCTATCTCTCTCTCCCTCTCCTTTCCTCTCTAAAATCAATAAAGATATATATTTAAAATAAAAAAATAAAAACGTCCTCAAACTGATTGAGGTACGTTCGCTGAGGTTGACCCCTTCCAACTCTCCCATCCACACTCGTCTTGTATACTTGTTTCGTCTATCTCCTTTCCGAAAACCGACTTCTGCACATGGGCCACGAAGTTTCAATCGCACTGTACGTGCATGCCCACACGTGGTATTTTGTGGAAGAGCCACACTCCAGGGGCCAAAGAGCCGCATGTGGCTCACGAGCCGCGGTTTGCCGACCACTGGCTTAGACCGGTGCCGTCCAATACTGCAGCCACTGGCGACTACTTAGACCTGAGCCTATTACAATGAAACAGAACAGAAACGTCAGTTCCTCAGCCACCCAAGTAGCCACATCTCACGTGCCCAGTGGCCACATGTGGCTAGTGGCTACCAAACTGGCCAACACAGGGGACACTTCCGTCATCACAGGGAATGGCACCAACGGCGCCCCCTCGCATGGGGCTTGCGGTCACTGCGCCTCGGTTTCCTCGTCTCTAAGGCGCACAGCACAGGGTCTGCCTGGCCGCGTACCCGGCTGTGGTCGTTACTGCTGGTCTGGGGTGAGGAGAGGAAATGGAGGGTGTCTCCGAGGTTTGGTTCTGAAAACCTGATTCAGAATCCTGCG
>NW_005364180.1:428913-430855 GCF_000412655.1 Myotis brandtii
GCAGGGCGCCCCACCTCGCGCTGGGAACCCCCTCTGACCTCCCCGGGGACCGGGACCCCGACTGTGCCTTCACCTCTGGGAACCCCGGATGTCTGCTCTAGGCTGGGGGCCCCTGCAGTCACTGGCCACCTCCTCTGAGCTGGGCTCCCGGCTCCCGTCCCCCACCCCAACACACAACTTCTTTGGAGTTTGGAGTTGTGTCCCCTTCCATGCTCGGTCCTCCTGCGTGCCTTCCAGGACCTGCAGACCCCCTAACCCCCCCAAATTCGGATACCTCCAACCCAGAGTCTGGGGACCCCCTACTGTGCTTTTCTGGAGCCTCACCCAGGCCGGGACCCCCAGAACACTTGCTGGAATCTTCCATGTCTCAGGCTGGCACCCCAACCCCTAGCGTTCCCCCCAGAGGCTGGGACCACGGCCCAGAGACGCGCCCACTGGTGTGCCTTTCGGGTTGCCCCCCCCCACACACACACACACATCAGCCCGGTGCCCAGACCCCAGGGACCTTCCCACTTGCTCCCTTGAGTCTGGGACCCCCTTCAAGACCGCCACCCCCTTCTGCAAGGATGCTCCCTCCCGCAAGGCTGCGGTTCCCCTCGAAGCAGCTCCCCCTCCGCTGCTTGGGGCTGGGACCCCCCCACCCCAGAATGCCCTCCTTGGGCTGGGACCCCCCTGAGTTGGTGTCCCTACTGCCAGCCCCTTCCACGCGGAGACCCTCCCAAAGCTGTGACCAGCATCCTGCCAGCCGCCCCCCCCCAGGCTCCTCAGGACTCTGTTGCCCCCCCCTCCTCCCTTGTCCCTGGAGCTTTGCCTGCTCTGACCCCACCCCTCACCTTGACCCTGTCAGGACCCTCCCAGGGCTGGGGTCTACACACACCTTACAGTATTTCTCCTCCCCCAGGGATCTGCCCCTCGGGGTGCTGGGTTCAAGAGGGATGGGGCCGAGGGGGGCGGGGGCCGAGGTGCAGGCTGGCGTGTCCCAGCCCACCCTGCGGCTCAGACCCTCACAGAGCATCTGGCCAGGCCCTCTCCCCGGTCCCTAAGCCTACACCCTTCCCCTCCGCGCATTCAGAACCCAGAACTCAGCGATCCAGAAACTTCCATGGGTGTGAACCTGCCCCCGGGAGGCAGGGGTGACCCAGGGGGCACTGTGCTGGGGCCACTAGGCCACTGGGCCACAGGGCCTGGAATCAGGACCCCAGTTTCAAGCCCAGTGCCCAGATCCCAGGTCCCATGAGGGAGAAAAGACGGCCCTTCTCTGCCTCAGTTTCTCCCTCTGGTGACTTGGGGGCGGCAGCCTCTGCCCCCTCCTGCTTGCTGAGCAGGCCAGGCACGGGCACCCCAGGCCTCAGGCCTCCCCTGCTGGGATGCTGGGCGCTCCGACACCCCTGGCCCCCAAGCCATCACGTTTCACTGGAGTAAATGGAGGCGCTGGGCCCTTGAGAGTCCTGGGCGGCCCCCCATCAGCCCCAGGGGTTCTCGTTCTCCCCCAGACACTGTTCACCCTTTAGGAGCCTTCGGGGGGCTGTATGGGGGTGGGGGTCCCTGGGGAGGCAGGGAGAGGAGACTAGTCCTGGCTTGGAGGGTACGTTTTGGGGGTGCCCTGAGCCTGCCAGTGCCCGTGGGCCAAGCCCCCTTGCTGCCTGCAGATACCCCCACACCTCGGGGCCCTGGCGGAGGGATGGGCCCGGCTGGCCTGGCTCCCTGGCTCCTGAGCCAAACCTTCCCTCCTGGCTTGGGGTGGGGGGTGGGGTGGGGGCTGACGCCACGGCTCAGCCATGCGGCTGCCTGGCGGGAGGCTGCGCTGCTCCCTCCAGAGAGATAAGAGGAGACTCAAGAATGTCTGTGGGGAGCAGGGTGGTGTGGGCTGCCCGTGGGGAGGGCCCGGGGAGCCGGGCTGGAGTGTTCCCAGAGGCCGAGACGGGGAAGGAGGGGTGGGCGC
>NW_005364180.1:430948-432625 GCF_000412655.1 Myotis brandtii
GGGTGTTAGGGAGCTCCGGGCGGGGCCTGGGCGTGCTCGCGGGCGTACGGATGGACGTGGGGGTGGGGGGGGAGCTGTGCTTCTGCGCCTGTGCCGTGTTCGGAGTGTGTGGGAACAATGTGTGCCCGCACTCGGGGCTGGGACACCCGAGTTCTCCCCGGTCCCCGCGCGGCCGTGGCCTCTCCCCTGGGCAGTGGGTACAGGGGCGGGGTCTGTGCCTTCTGCTCTGGGAGCATCGGGTCCCGCATCGGGCATGGCCCACTCTCTAGGCACATCAGGCGTACGTCCTGGTCCTGCCCGTGTGGGTGGGCCAAGCTGTGCCCGCCGGGGGTGGTGGGCTGAGGGCTAAGGCGCTTTGGGCCTCGGGTGGGAGGCTGGGGCAGGGCGGCCCCTCGAGGCTGGTACAGCTGGGCCCCCGTGACCACCCTGCTAATCCCCTGGAGGGAGGCTGCAGTCGCCCACAGGCGGGCGGGGGGGGGGGCCCCAGGGGACCTCCGGGCAGGATGCACTGGCTCCCAGCAGGTAACAGGGCTGTGGTGGCAGCTGGGGCCTTGAACTCCCAGAACCTGGTTAGGGACAGGGGCAAGGCAGCGCCGGAGATCCCAATAGGACCTTAGAGGTTCTGGTGAAGGCTCGGCCACCCAGAGCTGTGTGACCTTGTGTGGGACTCTCGCCCTCTCTGGGCCCCTTTCCCCACCTACAGGACAGGAGGGGGTGGCACAGAGCTGATGGTACCTTCAGCTCTGATGGGCCTTGTCTCAGCCCAGGAAGGAGGGGGGGGGGGGGGGGCGGCTGGCCCTGACTTCAGGGGCGCGTGGGCTTGAGCGAGCAGCCACTGCCCCCCGAGAGCAGGCGGGTGTGGAGGAAGCCTTGGAGACCGAGGGGAACCTCTGAGAGGTTGGGGCCTCCACGCAGCCCCCGGTCCCCGCCAGGGCTGGAGGTGGGAGCTGAGTGCTCCCCCTCTTTGCAGACCCGCCGGGGCGCCTGGCCTGTGACTCCTCCTCTCTGGCCTCACGTCCCCTCCTGGCGCGGGCAGGTGTGTTGGACCAGCGATGGGACTTCCCATGGGATTCTTTTTAGCCACCAAACAAAGACAGATTCTTTTTTTTTTTGCCTTTGTCCTCTTGATGAGATATCTAGACTGGAGACAGGGCCCCCCACCCTGCCCCCTCCACAGTCCCCCAGAGCACCAGGATCCTGGTTGGAGAGCCACCCTTCACCCAGCCCTGGGGTGGGGGCTGGCACTGTCCCCCCTTTCCCAGGGGCCAACAGAAGGGGGGTGGCCAGTGTTAGGCAGAGCTGACACCAGCCCCTGCTCTCTCCCCTGCCGCCAGGGCCGTGGGGGAAGGAGGGTGGCCCTTCTATGGGGACCGGCACCTCTGCCTCCAGAGAACAGGAGGAGGCCTCGGGGAGACCACCTGTGACTGTAGGAGAGGACCCCGCCTGGACGGGAGGCTGGGGCTGAGCTGGGGGGAGGGGGTGATGGGTGGTACTGCGCCCCCAGGAGCAGGTGGAGAGGGAGGCGGCCGAACCCCTGACTCTTAAGGAGATGAGATGAGCTGCCTCCTAGGCCCATCCAGGACCCCGGGGGGGGGGGGACTCCTGTCCCAGCCCCACCTCCCTGGGTCCTGAGTGCAGCTGGAGGGGAAAGGGGGGGCCTGACTCATCCCCTGTCCC
>NW_005364180.1:432659-435704 GCF_000412655.1 Myotis brandtii
CAGGGAAGCAACAGTGGCTGTGTGAACAAAGGCGGGGGGGGGGCACCCCAGGAAGCAGCCCTCCAGGAGGGCCTAGGGGAGAGGAGCCGCTGTGCCCCCCCCCCCCAGCTGGCCCCGGCCCTCTCCTGAGTCTGGGGCCTGGCGGAGGGTCCCTGGGTCTTAGGCGGGGCCACGCAGGCTGTTTGGGAGAAAGACCGGCCGCTCTGGGCAGAATGGCCTCCTCCTGGGCACCTGGCCCCCACTCCCTGGCTCCCAAGGGCTTACCGGACTTGGGGGGCCCTGACAGCAGAGGCTGCTGGGAAACAGCCCAACGGGGCCCCTGATTGGCTGCTGCCCTTGGACTTTGCCCTCCCGATAAGGAGGAGCAGAAATCATTAACTGAATCATTAACGGGACGGCCCCGCCCCACCAGCCGCCTGCCCTTTCTTTCCACCTTCCTCCTCCTCACTCCCTCCTCTGGGCCTCAGTGTCCCCCGCCTCCCAGCCGGGTGTGTATAGGGGGGCCCTCCTCTCCCACCCCAGTCTCCAGCCCCTGCTGCCAGTGTGTGGGGGTAGCCCCTGGGTTGGGGCCGGGGTCGGATGAGGTGATGGTCTGAGCTCTCACTGGGTGTGCTGCGGGGTCTGCTCCCCACGCTCCTTCTCCACACCTGTTTGTGCCTCCATTTTCTCCTCTGTAAAATGGGAGTGCAGTTGTGGTCCCAGCGCCTACCTCTCAGGGTTCTGATTGGGTAAACGGGGCCTGTGCGGGGCCTAGGACAGTGCCTGGCAGAGTAACGCTCCACAATGTCAGGCTGGATGGCGCGTGCGGTCCCGCAGGCAGGCTCACGGGGCGTATGTCCTCCCTTGGAGGATGTATTGGTCCACAGGGTAGGCTGGGGCCTTTGGCTGGCGCTGTGTGCCTTGGGAAAGCCCCTCACCCTCTCTGGGCTGCTTTTTCTAACGAGGAGACGGGTCGGCCTTGTTGCCCATGCTCCCGGATGGGTCTGGTCCTGGTGCCTGCTCCTGGCTCCTGGCACCTCCAGCGAGGCCCACCGACCCTTCACCTCAGAGATTTGGAACTTGGGGATGGGCAGGCGGGCCAGGGGGAGGGGCTTGACGTCCTTTGTCTTTACCTGCCGCACAGGCCCGAGGTTTTGCACATGTTGTTTCCCAGGAACCCTGGAGCTCAGTGGAGGTGCTGGTGGGTCCCCTCATTTCCGAGAGGGTGGCTGAGGCAGAGAGAGAGGTGACGTGTCCGGCTCACGCGGGGTGGCCACCGCGGAGCTGGGACGGGGTCCTGGGTCTCCTGACCTGCAGCCACTCACAGTGGGTGCCAGCCTGGAGCGAGGCAGGGCGTGCCCGTGCCCAGCGTCCTGACCAGCGCTGATGGCTGTGCTGGTGACTTCTGCCGCCCCGCACCCTCTGGGCCCCTCACTCAGAAGGTCAAGGTTGTATGATATAAACAGTGAGACCCCAGGAGTGCCAAGGCCTGGAATAGGGAGGGAAGAAAGGGCAAAACCCGGGCCCGGGTCCCCACTGGCCTGGACTATGGGCCGGGGGCTCCAGGGAACCCTGTCCCCCTCCTCCAGGCCGCATCAGTGGGAAAGTTCCTCCATCGGACCTCTCCCCCACCACCCCCGTAATGCATCACCGCAGCCTCCATCTCCCTGTGGAGGTTGAGGCCCTCCCTCCCTCCGGGGCCTTCGCTCCCTCCCCTCTTCACCTCTCAGGCCCCTGTGCTCTTCTCCCTCTGCGGGTCTCCCTCTGGGGTCTCCCTCCTGGGGCCTGGGGCTGGGGTGGGAGGAGGGCGATCCCCACCCCCTGCCCTGCAGGGGCTGCCTTTGTCAGGGCGCTGGGGGGTCTTGACACCGAGTTTGCTCGGTTAGATCTGGCTCCAGCTGGAGCCGACGGGGAGGTGTGTTGGCCTGGGCCTGCCTTTGGGTCCGTGTGCATTTGTGTGCACGCGTGTACACGCCTGTGCCGTGTGCTGAGATGTGAACATGCACAAGCATGCTCGTGCCCCAGGGCCTTTGCACTGGCTCCCACACCTGGAATGCTCCTCCCAGATATCCCTGTGGCTCACCTCCTTTACATCTTTGCTCAGCGAGGCCTGCCCTCACCTTCCTACTTAGACCTGCAGTTTCTCCCCGCTCTCCGGGCCCCCAGCCCCTCCCCCAGCTTTGTTATCTCGGAGCCTCTGTCACCTTCTAAAACGCTATGGACTTTGCTGACCTATCATGTGGCTCTGCCTCCGGAATGTCAGCTCCACGTGGGCAGGTCTTGTTCATCTTGTTTACTGCTGTCCCTGGCACATGGCAGATGCTCAGTAAATAGTTGTTGGAATGAATGAGCACGTATGGAGCATGCTGGGGTGTGAACCTGTGTGTGTCAGTGTGGGAGGGGTGTGCCACCGTGTATACGTGTGTGTTCGTATGTACACAATCATGTGCGTGCCGGTGGATACCTGGCTGGGAGTACACCCTTGCGCACACACATGCGTGTGGGATACGGATGGAGACGTGCCCCGACCCCATGCTGCAGGGTCTCTATCCCACCTTTGTGGCCTGTCCGTCATGGTCCCCGTGGGAGAGGGCTGGGGGCCTCAGGCAGGAACTAACGCAGCCCTGGGGACTCCAAGGGCCCCTCAGGGCATCATGGGGCGCTAAGGGCTGGGGATCCCCAGAGCAAAGCAGAGGCCCCTGGGACTAATGCGGGTTCCCTCAGAACAGGTCGCAGCGGTCTGCGGCCCAGGCTGCAGGCGAGGGTGTGGGTGCTCAGAGGGGTGAGCTGCACCCCCGGGAGGCATGCAGACCTCTGGGTCCTGGTTGTGTCCTGGTCTCTGCTCTGTCGCGTGGCCCGTGGTGAGGAGCTGAGGAGACGCCCAGGGGCCTGTCCCTAAGGCAGCTGAGCTCAGAGGCCCTGGAGGCACCCGCACTGACCGGTGCCAGCCAAGCAGGGGCAGTCTCAGCGCCACCGGCCACAGAGGCTGACCACGGGGAAGGAAAACTCGGTCCTGGGGCGAGGCACGGTCGCAGGGGAGGACCTGCGGGAGGGGTGGGGCCCGCT
>NW_005364180.1:452096-460617 GCF_000412655.1 Myotis brandtii
TGTCCCCCCCCCCCCCCCCCAGCTGGCCCCGGCCCTCTCCTGAGTCTGGGGCCTGGCGGAGGGTCCCTGGGTCTTAGGCGGGGCCACGCAGGCTGTTTGGGAGAAAGACCGGCCGCTCTGGGCAGAATGGCCTCCTCCTGGGCACCTGGCCCCCACTCCCTGGCTCCCAAGGGCTTACCGGACTTGGGGGGCCCTGACAGCAGAGGCTGCTGGGAAACAGCCCAACGGGGCCCCTGATTGGCTGCTGCCCTTGGACTTTGCCCTCCCGATAAGGAGGAGCAGAAATCATTAACTGAATCATTAACGGGACGGCCCCGCCCCACCAGCCGCCTGCCCTTTCTTTCCACCTTCCTCCTCCTCACTCCCTCCTCTGGGCCTCAGTGTCCCCCGCCTCCCAGCCGGGTGTGTATAGGGGGGGCCTCCTCTCCCACCCCAGTCTCCAGCCCCTGCTGCCAGTGTGTGGGGGTAGCCCCTGGGTTGGGGCCGGGGTCGGATGAGGTGATGGTCTGAGCTCTCACTGGGTGTGCTGCGGGGTCTGCTCCCCACGCTCCTTCTCCACACCTGTTTGTGCCTCCATTTTCTCCTCTGTAAAATGGGAGTGCAGTTGTGGTCCCAGCGCCTACCTCTCAGGGTTCTGATTGGGTAAACGGGGCCTGTGCGGGGCCTAGGACAGTGCCTGGCAGAGTAACGCTCCACAATGTCAGGCTGGATGGCGCGTGCGGTCCCGCAGGCAGGCTCACGGGGCGTATGTCCTCCCTTGGAGGATGTATTGGTCCACAGGGTAGGCTGGGGCCTTTGGCTGGCGCTGTGTGCCTTGGGAAAGCCCCTCACCCTCTCTGGGCTGCTTTTTCTAACGAGGAGACGGGTCGGCCTTGTTGCCCATGCTCCCGGATGGGTCTGGTCCTGGTGCCTGCTCCTGGCTCCTGGCACCTCCAGCGAGGCCCACCGACCCTTCACCTCAGAGATTTGGAACTTGGGGATGGGCAGGCGGGCCAGGGGGAGGGGCTTGACGTCCTTTGTCTTTACCTGCCGCACAGGCCCGAGGTTTTGCACATGTTGTTTCCCAGGAACCCTGGAGCTCAGTGGAGGTGCTGGTGGGTCCCCTCATTTCCGAGAGGGTGGCTGAGGCAGAGAGAGAGGTGACGTGTCCGGCTCACGCGGGGTGGCCACCGCGGAGCTGGGACGGGGTCCTGGGTCTCCTGACCTGCAGCCACTCACAGTGGGTGCCAGCCTGGAGCGAGGCAGGGCGTGCCCGTGCCCAGCGTCCTGACCAGCGCTGATGGCTGTGCTGGTGACTTCTGCCGCCCCGCACCCTCTGGGCCCCTCACTCAGAAGGTCAAGGTTGTATGATATAAACAGTGAGACCCCAGGAGTGCCAAGGCCTGGAATAGGGAGGGAAGAAAGGGCAAAACCCGGGCCCGGGTCCCCACTGGCCTGGACTATGGGCCGGGGGCTCCAGGGAACCCTGTCCCCCTCCTCCAGGCCGCATCAGTGGGAAAGTTCCTCCATCGGACCTCTCCCCCACCACCCCCGTAATGCATCACCGCAGCCTCCATCTCCCTGTGGAGGTTGAGGCCCTCCCTCCCTCCGGGGCCTTCGCTCCCTCCCCTCTTCACCTCTCAGGCCCCTGTGCTCTTCTCCCTCTGCGGGTCTCCCTCGTGGGGCCTGGGGCTGGGGTGGGAGGAGGGTGATCCCCACCCCCTGCCCTGCCAGCCTGCAGGGGCTGCCTTTGTCAGGGCGCTTGGGGGTCTTGACACCGAGTTTGCTCGGTTAGATCTGGCTCCAGCTGGAGCCGACGGGGAGGTGTGTTGGCCTGGGCCTGCCTTTGGGTCCGTGTGCATTTGTGTGCACGCGTGTACACGCCTGTGCCGTGTGCTGAGATGTGAGCATGCACAAGCATGCTCGTGCCCCAGGGCCTTTGCACTGGCTCCCACACCTGGAATGCTCCTCCCAGATATCCCTGTGGCTCACCTCCTTTACATCTTTGCTCAGCGAGGCCTGCCCTGACCTTCCTACTTAGAACTGCAGTTTCTCCCCGCCCTCCGGGCCCCCAGCCCCTCCCCCGGCTTTGTTTTCTCAGAGCCTCTGTCACCTTCTAAAACCCTATGGACTTTACTGACCTGTCATGTGGCTCTGCCTCCGGAATGTCAGCTCCACGTGGGCAGGTCTTGTTCATCTTGTTTACTGCTGTCCCTGGCACATGGCAGATGCTCAGTAAATAGTTGTTGGAATGAATGAGCACGTATGGAGCATGCTGGGGTGTGAACCTGTGTGTGTCAGTGTGGGAGGGGTGTGCCACCGTGTATACGTGTGTGTTCGTATGTACACAATCATGTGCGTGCCGGTGGATACCTGGCTGGGAGTACACCCTTGTGCACACACATGCGTGTGGGATACGGATGGAGACGTGCCCCGACCCCATGCTGCAGGGTCTCTATCCCACCTTTGTGGCCTGTCCGTCATGGTCCCCGTGGGAGAGGGCTGGGGGCCTCAGGCAGGAACTAACGCAGCCCTGGGGACTCCAAGGGCCCCTCAGGGCATCATGGGGCGCTAAGGGCTGGGGATCCCCAGAGCAAAGCAGAGGCCCCTGGGACTAATGCGGGTTCCCTCAGAACAGGTCGCAGCGGTGGGCTCAGTTCCGTTGGACCTGGCTTGGGGGCATCTGGGGCTGTGAGTTGAGCCTGGCGCCCGTGTGGCGGCTGGAGGAGGACACAGCTGAATCCCAGGGGCAGCCAGAGACTGCAGGTTCCCCGGAGGAGGTGGTCTCTGCAGAACGCGGGAATCTTCTGCGTTTTTAACAAGAAGTGGAGAGGGAACAGAGACAGCTGTGGCTTCGATTTAAGGACCTGCTGGCAGTGGCTCAAGAGCTGCATCCTTGTCCTTCAGCCCCAGGCTAACGGGATCTGCTGCCGGGGTACAAAGCCTGGCTTACAACATCAAGGGTCTGACCTGAAGGCGTGTTAAGTGAGAAGACTGGCCACAGGGGACAGCCAGCAGTTATCACAGTAATCGTAGATCATATTAATAGAGATAGCAAATCCAAACCAAGGGAGGTGGGAGACCACTGTGCCCTGTCCCGGTGTGAACTGGTTTGGGACAGGTTGATGAGCTCAGTCAATCCTGGGAGATGAGCCATAGCCCCGGGGGCCTCGGTAACTGGGGCGATTGGGGAGAGGTTGCGGGGGCAGGCAGGCTGACCCGTGGCGGGATGGCCAGCACCACGGCCTGGCGGCGGGACTGTGTCGTGCATAGCAGCATGGCGCTGGCCAGGCCTCAGAGGGGCTCAGGAGAAGGGGCAAGGCCCCCTCCGAGGCTCCCTGGAGCCAATTTGCAGCAAAGGGGAGCGGCATGGGGGACAGTGGGACAGCGGGGCAGGAAAGGAGATGGGGTCCCGAGAGAGATGGAGACAGCACTGCGCGCTGATTGAGGAATGGCCTCCTGGGGTAGGCGCCCCCCACCCTCTCCCTGAAGGCGCTGGGGCCCTGCTGCTCTGATAGAGAAGGAAGCCGGCCCAGGACAGGCACTTGCTGAGGTCGCACAGCTGGTGGGGGCGGTGTGTGCTATGTTGGCAGACGGGCCTCTCTGACCCCAGGGGCCCCATAGGGCATCATGGGGTGCCCAGGTGGGCAGTCTCCTGACCACTACCACCCTGACCTCCTGCCACTGCTTGGGGCCAGGGTGCCCCTCAGACTCCAGCCCCGGGGCGGACACTCAGCACAGCGGGGGCACAGGCTTGGGCCTCGTGCCCTGTGGGCCACGGGTTCAGGTGAGCTCGGCCTGGCCAGCGTCCTCAGGCCCTGGCCTGCCCTGCCCACAGCCACGTGGCTGACGGGATTTCCGCCATGTTTGGGGCATGAATTGACAAGTGCCCCATTGACGGGCAGGGGGGAGGGTGTGGGCAGGGCACAAGCCACCCACTGTGCCGGGTCCCCACCCTCCCCGTCCCCCAGGACAATGGCCGAGACTCAGCCAGTGGCCACAGCTGGTGGGGAGGGGGTGGGCATGAGCACGAGGAGGAGAGAAGGGAGGGGTCCAGGGCGGAGGACCACCTGGGCCCCCAGCCGCCCTCATCCCGCACCTGGCTCATGGCCCTTCGGTCCCCTTCTGCCCAGCTGAGTGGCCTTAAAGGAGGGAGGGGCGTGGAGGGAGGGGGCTCCTTCCCGCAGCCCCGGCCCAGCCTCCTGGGAAGGGGCAGTGTCTGGATCCTGTTAAGAGCAGGTAATAAAGGACCGAATTAATGAGAAGCATCTGGGGTGCACAGCTCAGCAGGGCAGAGACGGTACCTGGAGGGGCCCTGTCTAGCCCTGGCTCCTGACCACAGTGCGGCCTACCGGGTGGAGGGCCCCCGACCCAGACAGGCCTGGCTCCGGGGTCCTGCCAGCCACTTTGCTAGTCCACCCCGTGCACATTTATTGAGTGCCAGCTGAAGGCTTAGCTACGTGGATCCAGACAGGACAGTCACGCTTCCTGGGCCTCCATCTCCTCATCTGTAAAATGGAGAACAAGAAAGCCACCTGAGAACTAAGGATGAGTCCCATAAAGTGTGTGGTGGCGTTGGGCACGGTGACCACGCCGTGCGTGAGAGCTGTGGGAGCGGGCAGACCCGCCACCCGCCTGTGATGTCTGTGCCGGCAGGAGAGCCAAGAGCCTGGCGAGCGAGGAGAAAGGGGGCACCGCTCAGGAGGATGGGAGAGGCAGAGCCGGCCTCCCGGAGGGACTGACATTTAAGTCCAACCTGGAGAGCGCTAGGAGGGGGCTCCCTGGGGCTCGCGTAAAGGGCCTGATGTGCGGGGCAGGGGCGGGCGGGATGTTTGTCCGGGTCAGAATGGGGCCGGGCAGGACCATGGAGAGTTGCAGGGAGGAAACTGGGCAGGAGAGGAGGCTGTGGGCAGGCAGGGGGCCGTGAGCATGGGCCGTGGCTGAGGGTTGGAGAAGCGGGAGGGCGGGTGCTGGTGTGACCTGGTGGTACCATGTTCTGGCTGTGGGACCGGGGCGGCCTCGGCCTCCCAGGGCGGTCCTGCAGATGAGCAGGAGGTACGGCTTCCTCTGACAGGTATCTGCTGCTGGCTCAGCAATATTCCAGGGCTATTTCGGGAGCCGTGGGGGAGGGGGACCCCCAAGAGTGCCCAGGGGCCCTGCCTTCCTCCTGGGTTCCTGGGGGCTCCGCCCCAGCCTCAGGAATCCCAACCCCCACCCCGTCCTCCTGGAATGTTTGGTTAGAAATCCGCAGTGTGGTTCGTGGGGCAGGCTGGGGGCATCGCCTGGTAGCTGGACCCTTTAGGCCGGGCAGGCTGTGCGGGGAGCAAACCAGGCAGGCCTCCAGGGCTCCCAGCAAAGGGGACGATGTGGGGTCATTGTTCCTCAGGAGGCCCACCAACCCCCAAACCTCAGTCTTGTCTCCGACTCCTGCCCCAGGGGCTCCCTCCTCCCTCCTCCGTCCACCCGGCCCCTGGCACGGGAGGGTCTCTCCTCCCCACAACCACATCTGGTTCTCGTTAGGGTCCCAGGATGCCTCCGCCTGCGGCCCCCCTCTCCTGGGGGAGGTGGGCAGGAGGATTAGGGGTGATTAGGAACACTCCTGGCCAGGGGAGAAGGAGGAGGGAAAGAAGGGCCTGGCCTGTTATAAATAGCAACACCGTGACTCCATCACCCCATCATTCACTGTCGATTCCAAGTTCAGTCTCAAACCTGCAGCTTCAGCGGCCGGGGGGGCGGGGGGGCCGGGGGGAGGGTGCCCTGCTGTGCCCGCTCCCTCTCCATCTCCTGTGCTTGGTCCTCCCTCAGGAGCCCTCTCCCCCGCCCATCAGGTGGGGGTCCCAGGGGGGCGGGGAGGTCTCCGTAAGCACCAACCACACCGTCCCCTGGAGTCAGGCCCCTGCACCTGGGCTTGCCTCCTCCTTGCTGGGTTGCCTTGGGCCGGGGCCTTGCCCTCTCTGGACGAAGGGAATGAAGCGAAGAACATCAAGTCTGCAGACTTGATTGGGAGGTAAACCCATAGAGCACGGGGAGCGGTGTGGGCCAGGCAGGTGAGCCATGGTGCCACCATCTATCACGTCACCGTCACCGTCACCGGTCGGGAAGGTGGTCGCGCGGCCATGAGGAGCCTGCGGTGCTTGCATGTAATAAGCCCCTGTGATTGTTCACGTACTTGGCTCCAAACCGGCCTGGCATGCAGTAGGCGCTCAGTCAGTGGACCTTTGGCTAGCAGGGAAGGATGGGTGGAGAAGGGGTTCTGGAACCTCGGCGAGCAGACTGGTCATTTCCGGCTGAGAAGCTCCCCTTGCCCGGGCCACATGGGGCCCTGGATGGCCATTGGCCGAGCTCGGTGGGTGTCCCTGGCTCCTGGCGGGGTGAGCCAGGGGTGGGGGCAGCAGGAGGGCCTGTCCCAGGCAGCGCGTGACTCCCAGGAGGGCTTAGCCCTCGTTAATCACCTAAGCGGGGCTCAGCATTCCTGAGATGCCGGCCGGGGCCGGGGAGGAGCCGGGCGGGGGGCTCCGGGGACCCCCGGGCTCTGGGAACGGGAAGTGAGCTCAGCCACTCCGTCTGCGGAGCCCCCGCTCTGTGCCAGGCGCCCTGCAGCCCTCAACTTGTTTCACCCTCAAAACGAGCCTGGAAAGTGTTCGCTGTTCCTGTCCACATTTTACTCAGGAGGAGACTGAGGCACAGAGAGGGTGTGTGGCCTGCCCAGTGTCACCCAGCGGGGAGTAGGTGAGCCCGGATTTGTTCCCGGGCCTGTCTCAGCTCCCAGGGCTCACCAGGGGGAACATGAGGTGCAGACCCCAGACTCAGCTCCAGGGGCCTGTGGGAGGTGCCTTCTGCCTCAGTGGGCTGCCCACGCAGGCCAGCGGCGTGGGTGGGGCCATCCTCCATTATCGGGGCTGACGCATCTCCCACGTCAGCCCCCTTATCACCCCTCCCTCTGGCTCCCCCCGCAAGGTGACCCTGGGAGGGGAAAGGCCAGCGCCTCCCCCTCCTCCCCGCCGACGCGCCGGAGAACATGGGCCGCCCTTTCTGTGCGTCCCTCCCTGCGGGAGGGTAGGGCCCGGCCAACTGGGAGGGCCCCGGAGAGGGCGGGTGGAGAGCAGGCCCAGTCCGCCATCATGTTGCCGCTACGAAGCCAGGGCAGGCCCTCACCTCTCTGGGCCTCTCGCTGTGCGAAACCGGCTAAGCACCCCAGCCTGTCACGGGGTGACGGGCATGTGCAGTGGGAGTGAGCTGGGCACGCCCGTTTCTGTCCCCGCTCCCTCCCGCACTGGGCCGTGGGGTGCAAGAGGCTCCCCCAGCCCATGCCTCCCCCCCCCCATGTGTGGTCCACCTACTAGGCCTCCTCTCCCTCCCGGGTGCCCACATGTGGGGCCGGCTACTGAACAGGGCAGGACAGGGCCCCAGGGCAGCGGACGGCCACTGGGCTTCTTGTTCCTCAGCCCCACGGGCAGGGGGACGGCTGCCCCCTTTTACAGAGGAGAGGAGGGGCTGCTCCTGTGAGGACGCTGGAAAGGGGTGGAGGGCAGGAAGCCGCTGTCTGTCCGGATCTGCGCTCTGGCCCCCTCCCCTCCTTGTTGACTCCAGGTGGCCCTGTGGGCTGGGGTGGTCAGTGCCTCCCGGGAGGGGTGTCAGGCGGGGGACGATGAGGGACCCTGCCCCACAGGGGTGTGTGGGGAGCCGGGCACGGCCGTGGCATACTCATGCCAGCTCAGCCTGGCTCAGTGACCCTGAGTGGGGGCGATGAAAGGCTTAGAAAAGACAGACACGAGAATGAAAGCTGGGCCTTGGTGGGACGCTGCCCCTCTGATGGACAGCGCCCACAAGCCGTGTCTTTATTTTATAGCAGATGCCACGAGGCAAAGTAAGGGCGTGATCAAGATGTTTACAACATTCTCATGGGTTTCAGTCCTACTCAACTACATGCACCTGAACTCTATCAAGCCCACATCACTCAGGCACGTGGGGCCACGTGTTCAGACCACAGGCTCAAGCTCACAGCTATAGCTGTTGGCTATAATTGTGCTGGGAGGGCTCTGCCCTCCAGCTGGGACTTGCACGTGGCCATGAGAGGATCGTGCCCTCTCCTCAGTCCGAGGCTTGAACCTGTCCAGAACACTGTAGCGGCGCCCCGCAGCGGGGGACATGGATGGGGAGGAGACCCCACCTGGCGTGAGTTGGAGGGCTGGGCCCGGAGGCCCACGAGTCTCGGGGAGCTGTACCCACTGCTCCCGGCTCACGTCTGCCCCTCCCCGCAGGCCACGACCTCAGCGGGGCCCTGGAGCCCTCCAACATCGACACCAGCATCCTGGAGGAGTACATCAGCAAGGAGGACGCCTCGGACCTGTGAGTGCCCGGCCCGCCTCCCGCCCTGCCCTCCGGCCTCGCCTCCACCTGGGAGGGGACAGGCCCTGCCTGGGACAGGCTGACCCCCAGTCTGCCTTGCGGGTGGGGCCCCGGGGTCCTGGCTGGCGCTGAGCTTCCCCCCTTCTCCGCAGCTGCTTCCCTGACATCTCTGCTCCAGCCAGTACCGCCTCCT